>NC_080386.1:77674548-77983517 GCF_014773155.1 Arachis stenosperma | reverse complement strand
CAAACTAGCACAATAAGCATAGAAAACAATACCAAACAAGCACAACAGCAGTCAGATCTTATTTGGCAACATATTTTGCATGAAACAACAACCCAAAACCAACATACAGTACCTAAGGAAGCAAACAGCAAATAAGCACATACGGAGCAATTAGCAGGCCTAGAATCCTCTATCCAGCCCTAGCTACCTAACCGCAAATATATCTATCTAACCTAACATACAAAATCTTAATTCGAACTAACTAACATGCAATTACAGAAAAACAGAAAAAAAACAGAATAATAAAAGGAAAAACAGAAAAAAAAATAACAGAAATGGAGCAGGAACCTAGGAGCGGAGAAGAACTAAGAATGGAAAGGGAACTGGGGAGTGGGCAGCGGCAGCAGAGTCAAAAATCGCGCCGCCGTCAACGGTGGCGGTGAGAGTTGCTGCGGCGGCCGAGATGAAATGGATGGGTGAGAGGGAGAGAGAGGTTGGGTGGTGATGAGGGATGGTGGGAGTTGCCGGTGGTGATGGTGGGACCGCGGCGGAGAAGGTGGCGCGGTGGAGGGTTGGCCGGGCGGAGGAAGAGAGTGAGCGGCTGAGGGAGAGAAGGACGTGAATGAGTAGTGTTGGTTGAGAGAGTGTGTGAGTTGGCCGGAGGTGGTGGCCGGCGCTGCTGCTGCGACGGCAGTTGGGGGAGAGAAGAGGAAGAAGAAGGTGAAATGGGAGCTGGGGGAAGGTGTGCGCGACTGCAGCGTTCGTCGCGCATTAGGGTTATCCCTATTTTCGAATCGGCGCGCACGCGCACCTTGCGCGTCCGCGTCCATTGAGAAAACATGGGACCTACGCGTGCGCGTACAGCGCGCTTAAGCGTGGATGAGCAAAATGGGAAGGGACGCGTGCGCGTACAGTGCGCGCACGCGTGCATGGGGTTGGGCTAGGGGCTTAGAGTTGGCCCAACTCAGGCCTAACTCTCTGGAGAATGGCCTGGGAGTCGCGCCACCAGATCTGCGCGCACGCGGCATGTACGCGTCCGCGTGCATCGATAGGAATGGAGATCCACGCGTGAGCGTGCAGTGCGCTCTAGCGTAGGATGGCAGAACAGGTAGGGCGCGTGCGCGTACCGTGCGTGCACGCGTACATGAGATTGGGCCTGAGGCTTAGAATGGGCTTGAGGCACGCCTAACTCTTGGGTCCGTGGCTTAGTTTGGTGGCAGCACGCAAGAGCGCGCGCGCGACAAGTGCGCGTCCGCGTAAGTTGATGATTTATGACAAGATGGCGCGCACGCGGCAAGTGCGCGTCCGCGCGAAGCAAGTTGGGCCAAGGGCTTGAGGTTGGCCCAGAACTGGCTCAACTCTCTGTGGATTGGCTCAATCGTTGCAGCAGCAAATCGGCGCGGGCGCGGCAAGTGCGCGTCCGCGTGAACGTCCATGTGCTTAAAGACGGCGCGCACGCACGTTGTGCGCGTCCGCGTGTATTGTGTTGGGCTCAAGGCATAATGTTTGCCCAAGGGAGGCCCAACTCTCGGCTGAGTGGCTCATGGTGTGTCCATACAGGGACGCGTGCGCGTACATGGTGCGCGCGCGTCCAACCCCCTTCTCTTTTTTTTTTTTCAGAAAACAAATTGCTGGGTGCTCCCCTTAATGTTCACAACTCTTATTCACTCAACCATCATACAATTCACAAAAATACAATTTTTTTTTTGATATTATTCATCTACTACTAAACACAACATGCATGTGACTAAGCTAACAATTAAGTTGTACAAACAAATTTGTATGAAACATCTACCTACAATGGTAACTCAAATCACTTATTAAGTAAATTTAGAAGAGTGGAAAGAGTTTACCATGGTGGGGTGTCTCCCACCTAGCACTTTTAGTTTAAGTCCTTAAGTTGGACATTTTTGAGAAGCTCCTTGTCATGGTGGCTTATGCTTGTACTCATCCTTGAATCTCCAAGGATCTTTGCTTCTCAATTGGTTGACAGAATTCCCAACCATTTTTATTAAGCTTGAGCAGAGTTCTAACCAAGATATGAGTTCCTCTAGTTGGTCTTCACATGGCGAACCGGGATCCCATATCTTATTTTCGCATCCATCCGTTAGTTGAGTTTCATGATTTTGTCGGATGGGTGGATGGCATAAATGTGGCGGACACACAGAATTCTCTTTACTCCACCAATGCTTCCTTCTAGATCCATACAAAGTGATCCTTGTCCCAACATCATCTCTATACCTTGAGGCCCTGACCTTGATGAGCTTAACACCTACTTTCCAACCACTACACAACTCATTCTTACTTTTAATTCCACAAAGAGTTCTAAGTTGACCATCATTTTCAATCAAACCATATTCAAGTGAGAAATTAAAGCTTAGGGATAGAGATTTTACCCACTTAAATGTTGTATTGGATGGTAATTTGGGAAGAGAGGCTTCCCCACACTTAGACAATGCAAGGTCCACTTCCTTGTGCTCTTCTTTGATTGTTCCCACTTCTTCACAATTTTCTTCAATTTCAACCTCATCGTCTTTGTTACGTGGCTTGGGGTTATCTTCAAGAACTTCATCTTGTCTAATGAGAGGCGATTCAATCTTGGATAGAAATTCATTGATGAATGAGTTCATCTCTTGATCAACCTCTTCATATTCTTCAATTTCAATATACACCATGCCATTCTCGTCTTCCTTGGGAGGTTGTGCACACTCTTCTATAATTTCAACTCCACGTCCAACGGGTGAGGATTCCATTGTAGAGAGAAATTCATCCATGATTGAATCCATCTCTTGATAAGCCTCTTCTAAGTCTCCAATGATGGTATGCCTTGGAGGTTGCGCACCCTCCTCAACATCGATATCAAGCTTCTTGGAAGAGTGCTCCATGATGCTACATTCCCATGGACTTTCAACATCTCCTAAATCTTCAACCACTTTTCCCCTTTCTTCAATGATCGTAGGCTTCTCTAATTGTTCCAACACAAAATTCGACTCCTCCGTTTCCACCGAACTTTCCAATTTCTCCTTCATGCTTTGTTCTTCTCTTGACTTTCCACATGGGGTCACGGAAGTACCTTGAGCATTCAAACATCGGTAGGCTAAGGTGGACACTACCTTGGTCAAGTTGGTCACAAACTCAAGTGTATCCCGCTTCATGGCCTCTTGTCCTTGAAGTAACAAAGTGAGAGAATCGTCTATTGGGGCTTGTGGTGGGTAGGAAGGTTCATCGTTTTGGAGAGAGGGTTCATAATAGGAAGGTGGTTTTTCTTGGTAAGGTTGTGGAGATTGTGTGTATTGAGGTGGTTCTTGGTAGTGATCTTGATAGGGTTGTGGTGGTTCTAAGGGTTCTTGCTCATAATGGTCATAAAGATATGGTATGGATGGTTGGTTGTACGATGGGTATGGGTCATAGGAAGGTGCTTGGTGTGGAGGGGCTTGTGAGTATGGTTGAGAGTTATGTTGAGGATATGATTCATAGGCATATGGTGGTGGTGCTTGGAAGTCATAAGGTGATTCACTATAGCCATTGGATTGGTATGCATCATAGAATGGCTCTTCTTCATAGTGCATCGGTGGAGGTTGTTGCCATGAAAATTGATCATATGCATGTGGCTCCTCCCACCTTTGATTGTCCCATCCTTGATGCATCTCTTCATTGAAGTTCTCATCACCTACAACATAATTGGAATCACACTCATAGCCAAAGTGAGAATTCATGGTGGAAAAGCAAAAATAAAACTAACAAAATCTAGAAAATAAGCAAAAGACAAACTATTTACACTATTCACATATGTACAATAACCAATAGCATAACACCATTGCAATCCCCGGCAACAGCGCCATTTTTGACGATTAGATTTTTTACGGTTTAGAATTTCACAAATGAATTCTCGTTGCAAGTATAGTTTCTAAACCAATCACTAATCCTTTCATACAAAAAGTTGTTTGTCACTAAAACAAACCCCTAAATTTATAAACCGAAGTATTGAACCTCGGGTCGTTCTCCCTAGGAATTACAATAAAGTGTCTTGCTATTGGTTGTGAGTTATTTTGGGGTTTTGATATTGTTCCGAGGGTTACCTGAAACGTGTAGCTCGGTCGTCTTGGGATGGCCCGAGGTGAGGGTCAGGGACCCGAGCTTGATTTGTGGAGTGGTTGGTGGTGGTACCTGCAATGACACTCCGATGCTTAAGTTAGCATGGGTCCAAGCAGATAAGTGTAGAATATGGAATGAATGAAATACCTGGGTGCTCCAGTGTATTTATAGTAGTTGGCCGTGATCTTCCCTGGATAAGATATTCTTTATCTTATCTTATCTTTTGGGAGTTTTATCCCTATCTTTGCGGAACCGCCCTTTCTAGGCCCTTTCGGCCTTTAGGCTTTGGGCTGCGTTCCTTTTGATGGGCCTTCCTTTGCTTGATTGTCCGAGGTCCGACCTTTAGGCATGGGCCTTAGGGAGAGGTCGGACCTCTTCATGGATTTGCCGAGTTGGAGGAGCCTGGTCAGGGTATGAACAGTGCCCCTGCCCGAGTTCGTCCTTTTGGGAGGTCGAGCTCGGGCATAATAGTTTTTCAAAATTTCAAAAATGGCCGTTTCTGCATTTATTGCATTTTACCGTTTCTCCTCGATTTCCGTTCGGGCTCTGTGAAGGCATTATTTATTCGCTCCCTTCCTTTTTCTTCGTTTATTCTGTTCCTTTCTTGTTTTTTCTAAGTTTCGTCATCTCCTTTTTTCGAGCATCGCTTCTCTTTCTTTGTTTCTTCTTCCCCGAATCTTTCCGTGTGTCTTTCCGGGGTTTTCTCTGCGCCGCCGCTTAGTTCTTCCTTGCTTTGGAGCTCTTCGCCTTCGTTTTCTCTTTTCCAGGTTTGTTCTTCTGTTTCTATTTTCTTTGTGATCACATGCTTCTGTTCTTTGTGTGGCTCTTGTCTGTTTCTTTATGTCTGGGTTGCCCCGAACAGAGGCGCCGCCATTGCTTTGTTTGTATATGGGGGGGGCTCTTTTTGTTTTTTCTGGCACTTTGTTCCGGGTTGCCGTATTTTTCTTTGTTGGGTTTTTGCTTTTTGCTTGGCTGAACGGGCTTTTCGCTGTCTGCTTTACGTGATTTTGCTTGCTGTTGTATCTCTTCTTTGTAGGTAAGAGTTTTATGTCTCGAAAGGTTCTTCAGGCGATGTCGACCAAGATTCCAAGTGGTCTTGGTTGGGTAGACCCCCTTCCTCTAAAAATCCCTTCTGTGGTAGATTCTGAATATTTGGCTAGGTTCCGTAGGCACTGTAGCATATGTGAGAATAGAGAGTCTGAGAGGGATTATGAACTAGTAGCCCCGGATTCCGAGGAGAGAGTGTGCTTCCCGTCGTTAGATAGTTCCGAGAAGCTCTTTTTCTATGCTTATGATTGTTTCTTCTCTAAGCTGAATGTCCGACTTCCTTTTACCGACCTGGAGTCCGAGGTGTTATGGTCTTGTAACCTTGCCCCTACGCAGCTCCATCCAAATTCTTGGGCTTTTTTAAAGCTGTTCCAACTGTTGTGTCAGTTTTTGGGCGTCGCTCCCTCTATTTCTCTTTTTTCCTACTTGTTTGTGTTGACGAAGCCGGGGTCGGGTGGAGGGAAGGTGTCTTGGGTCTCTTTTAGGGCTAACCAGGGAAAGAAGTTTTGTACCTTGTATGATGAGTCCTTTCATGATTTTAAGAACTTTTATTTCAAGGTTCGGGCTTCTGGAGACGTCCGACCTTTCTTTCTAGATGAGAGTGGGGAGCCTTCTTTTCCTCTTTGTTGGCAGGAGAATGTAGTGTCTGCTAAGTATACCTTTGAGAGTTTAGATGAGGTGGAGCAGGCTTTTGTGGGTGTGGTGAGCAGTTTATGGGGTCGGGCACCTCACTTGGACACGAAGAAAATGTTGGGAGATCCAAGCCTTCTCCGTTCCGAGTTAGGTAGTTCCCGACCTCTCCGAGATCCATCTTTTCTAGTATTTTGGTTTTGCTTGTTTTGGTGGAATTTCTGTTTGTGGTAATTCTTTTCTTGTATTTTTGCAGAGATGTCTTCTCAGGCGGATTCCATGAAGTTTCTTCGTCGGACGAAGAAGTCTGTGGCTGCTCGAAATATCGAGGCCGGGGGGGCTTCTGCCCAATCTTCTCCGAAGAAGGCTACTGTGGGTGTTACTACTCGGTCGAAAGCTATTCCGACTCCCGAGTTCCGAGTTGTAAGTCAAGATCCTCCGACCTCTGGGCCTGCTACTTCTTCTCCTCCTCCGTTCTCGGGCCCTCCTCCAAAGAAGCAGAAGACCTCTCAAGAGCTTGCCGGCTTCAATGATAAGGATTTTGATGCTCTTGGTTGGATTGAACAGCATATTCTCCCTCAGACTTTTATTTCGACTGATGATGTGTCCATGGAACATCATTTTCAGTATATGGCACGGAGTTGTGTCCGGATGGCTAGTCTTCATGCTGCCATTGCTCGGGAGTTCAAGAAATCTCCCATTGGTGCGACCAGGTCCCGACTCGAGAAGGCTCAGTCTGAGTTGGAGAGGATTAGTGAGCTGAAGGCTGCTAGGATTACTGAGCTGGAGGCCTCTTTGGAGAAAGAGAAAGCTAAAGCTACCGCGACTGTGGCGGCGGCGAAAGCATCTGAGGAGATGGCGAAGGCGGCGACGGAGAATTATACTCGGATATATGCCGAGCTTGTGGAGACGAAGGAGAGGTTGCAATCTGCTCAGGATGATTTTTACGAGCTGGAAGGTCATGTGGCCAAGGGCATGGATGCTATGTTTGCAAATTTGAAGGATCAGGTCCGGGTTCTTGCTCCCGACCTGGATCTGAGCTTATTTAGTACGGATAACGTTGTGGTGGAGGGAAAGATTGTTCCTGCTCCCAACGAGGATGAGGTTCCGGTGTCCGACCCCAAAGTTCCGGTGTCCGACCCCAATGTTCCGGTTGCGAACCCGACTTCACTTTTGGCCGGGGATGGTTCTGGTGTGGAGGTTTCAACTCGAGATGATGGTGCTGTCAAGGCTGTCCCGATTTCTATGGTTCTTCCTCCACAGCCTTCTACCGATGTGGAGACCGGAAAGGAGCTTGATCCTCTGTAGTCTTTTATTTTTGGTTCTTTGCCCGGCCTGTGGGCTTTTTGTTTTTGGATGGTTTCTGCGAACGCTTTGGACACTTTTTCTGCTTTTAGCTACTTGTAGTAACTTTTTAGCTTATTATGCGGTGTTTTGCTTTGACTTTTTGTTCCGCTTTTATGCTTTTTAGTTGTTTTTTGGATAACAACTTTTTAGCTAGCGCTTTGAAACTTCGTTTTTGTCCTTTCTTTCGATTTCGTTTCTTCGCTTGTACTTTTTTAGTTGTTTTTGGATAACAACTTTTTTAGTAAGCGTTTTCGAAGCTTCGTTTTATCCTTTCTTTTGATTTCGTTTCTTCGCTTGTACTTTTTTAGTTGTTTTTGGATAACAACTTTTTAGTAAGCGTTTTCGAAATCTTGGCTTTTGTCGTTTCTAAGGCTTCTTTCTGGGGTCCGGGCTTTTTCTCGGACCTCGAACGTTTTCGAGTACCTCCTTTTCTTGGGTCCGACCTTGTTTGGTCGGCCTTTTAAGTTATTTTTGTAATCTCTTTTTATTTGGCTTTTCGAGCCTTTTCAGAGTTACTTTATAACTTCTCACATTAATTTGAACCTCGTCGCTTTATCTTTGCCGACCTTGTGAGGTCTCTTGGCAAATGATTTTTTGCGTTTTGCCGAGCATAAATTAATGCGCCTTGGCGGGGTACTTTCTAGGATTTGTTTCATCATGAGGAAAGAGAAAGTAAAATAGAAAAATTTGATTAGTATTAAAAAAGAAAGAATATTTACAGAGTGTTTACCCTTGACTAGGTCGGATGTCTTATTTAACCGGGTGTCTCATTAAAAAACCCTTGTGGGGAAAAAGAGTACACCTCGGGTTAAATTTTTCTAGCTGTAGTATTGGTGCACGAAATTGCAATAACACTTTTGCAATCCCGCACAACTAACCAGCAAGTGCACTGGGTCGTCCAAGTAATACCTTGCGTGAGCAAGGGTCGATCCCACGGAGATTGTCGGCTTGAAGCAAGCTATGGATATCTTGTAAATCTCAGTCAGGATATCAGAAATTATCAGGATTGATTGTAAGAAGCAAAAGAACATGTAATGGTTACTTGTACTGCAGTAATGGAGAATGGGTTGAGGTTTGGAGATGCTCCATCTTCCGAATCTCTGCTTTCCTACTGTCTTCTTCATCAAACACGCATGTCTCCTTCCATGGCAAGCTCGTGTAGGGTCTCACTGTTGTCAGCAGCTACCTCCCATCCGCGCAGTGAAAGCTAATGCACACACTCTGTCACAGTGCTGCCAATCACCGGTTTGGTTCCCTCCCCTACCGGAATAGAATAACTCTTTTGCGTCTGTCACTAACGCCCAGTAGGTTACAGGTTTGAAGCACGTCACAGTCATTCAATCATTGAATCCTACTCAGAATACCACAGACAAGGTTTAGACCTTCCGGATTCTCTTGAATGCTGCCATCAGGTCCTGCCTATACCACGAAGATTCCGATTAAAGAACCCAAGAGATAACTACTCAATCTAAGATAGAACAGAGGTGGTTGTCAGGCACGTGTTCATGGTTGAGAATGATGATGATTGTCACGGATCATCACATTCATCCGGATTAAGAACAAGTGTTATCTTAGAATGGAAGCAAGCATGATTGAATAGGAAACAGTAGTAATTGCATTAATCCATCAAGACACAGCAGAGCTCCTCACCCCCAACCATGGGGTTTAGAGGCTCATACTGTGGAAAGAACGTGTACAAAATGTTATGAGGTCATAAGGTACGGATACAATGTCAAAAGATCCTATAAGTAGTAAACTAGTGTCCTAAGGTTTACAGAAATGAGTAAATGACAGAAAAATCCACTTCCGGGCCCACTTGGTGTGTGCTTGGGCTGAGCAATGAAGGAATTTCGTGTAGAGACCTTTTCTGGAGTTAAACGCCAGCTTTCATGCCAGTTTGGGCGTTTAACTCCAACTTTTATTCCAGTTCCGGCGTTTAACGCTGGAATTTCTGAGGCCGGATTGCTACGCGGGTTTGGGCCATCAAATCTTGGACAAAGTATGGACTATTATATATTGCTGGAAAGCCCAGGATGTCTACTTTCCAATGCCGTTGAGAGCGCGCCAATTGGGCTTCTGTAGCTCCAGAAAATCCACTTCGAGTGCAGGGAGGTCAGAATCCAACAGCATCTGCAGTCCTTTTCAGTCTCTGGATCAGATTTTTGCTCAGGACCCTCAATTTCAGTCAGAAAATACCTGAAATCACAGAAAAACATACAAACTCATAGTAAAGTCCAGAAAAGTGAATTTTAATTAAAAACTAATAGAAATATACTAAAAACTAACTAAAAGATACTAAAACATACTAAAAACAATGCCAAAAAGCATACAAATTATCCGCTCATCACAACACCAAACTTAAATTGTTGCTTGTCCCCAAGCAACTGAAAATCAAAATAGGATAAAAGAAGAGAATATACTATAGACTCCAAAATATCAAAGAAACACAGCTCCAATTAGATGAGCGGGACTAGTAGCTTTTTGCCTCCGAACAGTTTTGGCATCTCACTCTATCCTTTGAAGTTCAGAATGATTGGCATCTATAAGAACTCAGAACTCAGATAGTGTTATTGATTCTCTTAGTGAAGTACATTGATTCTTGAACATAGCTAGTGTATGAGTCTTGGCTGTGGCCCAAAGCACTCTGTCTTCCAGTATTACCACCGGATACATACATGCCACAGACACATAATTGGGTGAACCTTCTTAGATTGTGACTCAGCTTTGCTAAAGTCCCCAATTAGAGGTGTCCAGGGTTCTTAAGCACACTCTTGTTGCTTTGGATCACAACTTTATTTCCTTCTCTTTTTTTTCTCTTTTCTTTTTCTTTTTCTTTCTTCTTTCTTTCTTTTTTTTTTTCGAAACTTTTTTTTTCACTGCTTTTCTTGCTTCAAGAATCAATTTGGTGATTTTTCAGATCTTCAATAACAGTTTTCCTTCTCCTCATTCTTTCAAGAGCCAACAATTTTAACATTCTTAAAACAACAAATTCAAAAGACATATGCACTGTTCAAGCATTCATTCAGAAAACAAAAAGTATTGTCACCACATCAAACTAATTCAACTAGTTTCAGAGATAAATTTCGAAATCCTGTACTTCTTGTTCTTTTGTGATTAAAGCATTTTTCTTTTAAGAGAGGTGATGGATTCATAGGACATTCATAGCTTTAAGGCATAAACTTTATTAATTTTATTAATTAAGAACAAGACTCAAATATAGATATAAGATGAGACTAAAAATAAATAATAATAAAAACAAAATAAAGGAAAATAAAAAAAAACGAAAAACAGAGGCTCCTAATGATAGAGGTTTTCACAGAGTTAGGACTCAACAACCTTGATTTTGAGAAGTGGATGCTCCCCCAGCTTGAGAGGAGAGCTTTTGGCGCTTCAGTTCTTTGATTTCACGCCCTTGCTTCTCTTGTTCCTTCAGCAATTTGCAGATCATGCAGTTCTGATTCTGCTGTTCTTCCTTCAGTTGCTCCATAGTCTCTTGCAGCTTGTTGATGGATGCTTCTAGGCTGGCCCAGTAGCCAATTTCAGGAAATTCAGGGAGGAACTCACGCGCCCTCCTCTTGATAGAGTTGTCTTGCACTTGTCCTTCCATTGACTTCTTGGTGATTGGATGTTCAATAGGTATGAACTCATCTACTCCCATCTTTACCCCAGCCTCTTTACAGAGCAAGGAGATCAAGCTTGGGTAAGCCAGTTTGGCTTCAGTGGAATTCTTATTTGCAATTGTGTAGATCTCACAAGCAATCACATGATGCACCTCCACTGCTTTTCCAAGCATAATGCAGTGAATCATCACTGCTCTCTTGATGGTGACCTCAGAACGGTTGCTAGTGGGCAATATGGAACGCCCAATAAAGTCTAACCAACCTCTTGCAATTGGTTTGAGGTCTCCCCTCTTGAGTTGGTTTGGGACACCCTTAGAATTGGTTATCCACTTAGTTCCAGGGAGGCATATGTCCTCTAGAACTTGATCCAACCCCTTATCTACTCTCACCATCCTCCTATTAAAGGAATCAGGATCATCTTGCAGTTGAGGTAACTTGAAGATTTCTCTTATTTTGTCCAGATGGAAGTATATAACTTTCCCTCTGACCATGGTTCTGTGGGTATGGTAAGCGGTTCCAGTCATTCTTTGCTTATCTGTTAGCCACAGATTTGAATAGAATTCCTGAACCATGTTCCTTCCAACCTTTGTCTCAGGATTGGTCAGAACTTCCCAACCTCTGTTTCGAATTTGCTCTTGGATCTCCGGATATTCATCTTCTTTCAGATCAAATTTAACTTCCGGGATCACTGACCTCAGACCCATTATTTTGTGATAATGGTCTTCATGTTCTTTGGTTAAGAACTTCTCTTCATTCCAAAGATTCTTTGGATTAGTCTCTTTCTTTCCTCTTGAGTTGGTTTGTTTTCCCTTGGGAGCCATGATATTGATGAATCTTGGCTTAGTGATCACGGAAAAGCACACCAAACTTAGAGGTTTTGCTTGTCCTCAAGCAAAAAAAAAAGAAAGAAGAGAAGAGAGGGAGATAGAGAGAGAAAATTCGAATGGTGTGAGGAAGGAGGGGTGAGGAACATTCATTTATGGAGTGGGGGGAGGAGAATTTCGAAAACAAAAGAGAGATTTGAACGGAATTTTGAAAAGATATGAAAAATATTTGAGAAAAGGGTGAGTTTTTGAAGAAGATTTGAGATTATTTTGAAATAGATTTGAAAAATGGTTTTGATTTTTGAAGATTTGAAAGTGAGTGATGATTGATTGAAGTGTGATTTTGTAGAAAAGTATGGGTGATAAAAGGAAAGTTTGAAAAAATCTGACTTGAAAACAAAATTGTGGTCCCCCCACCTTTCTGGCGTTAAACGCCCAGAATGGTACCCATTCTGGCGTTTAACGCCCACTTGACACCCTTTTTGGGCGTTTAACGCCCAGCCAGGTACCCTGGCTGGCGTTAAACGCCAGAAAACCTTCCTCACTGGGCGTTTTTCTGAACGCCCAGTGATGCTGCACACCTGGCGTTAAACGCCCAGAATGGTGCCCATTCTGTGCCAAGAATCTTGATAGGGCGGCTAGCCTTCCATTTAGCTGCTGTACTTCTTTGACACACGTCGGGCTCTTCATATTGAGTATTGCTTGGCATTTGTCCGGGTTCGCTTCGATGGCTCTTTGAGTCAGCATGAAGCCTAAGAACTTTCCGGCTTCTGCGGCGAAGGTGCACTTTGTCGGGTTAAGTCTCATGTTGTGTTTTCTGAGGGTGCCGAAGATACTGGTGAGGTCGGTCAGCAAGTTTCTGTCTTCTTGTGTCTTTACCAGCATGTCGTCCACGTACACCTCCAGCTGTAGTCCGATGTGCTCTGAGAACACTTTGTTCATTAGCCTCTGGTAGGTTGCCCCTGCGTTCTTCAGTCCGAAGGGCATTACTACGTAGCAGTAGTTTGCCCTTGGGGTTATGAACGAGGTCTTTTCTTGGTCGGGTCCGTACATCGGGATTTGGTTGTATCCCGAGTATGCGTCCATGAAGGAGAGATATCTGTAGCCTGAGGCTGCATCTACTAAGGCGTCGATGTTTGGTAGTGGATATGGGTCTTTGGGGCAGGCTTTGTTGAGATCTGTGTAATCGACGCACATCCTCCATTTTCCGTTAGGCTTTTTTACCAGGACTACGTTTGCGAGCCATAGGGGGTATTTTACTTCCCTAATAAACCCAGCGTCTAGTAGTGCTTGTATTTGTTCTTCTATTGCTTGTACGCGCTCGGGTCCGAGCTTCCGGCGTCTTTGTTGGACAGGTCTGGATCCCGGGTAGACTGATAGTTTATGGCACATTAGGTCGGGGCTTATGCCTGGCATGTCGGAGGCCTTCCAGGCGAAGAGGTCGGAATTCTCCTTTAAGAGGGTTATGAGTTCCTTTTTTAGGCCTGCCTCAAGGTTTGCTCCTATGTTTGTTATTTTTTCAGGTGTGTTCCCAATCTGGACTTTTTCGGTTTCTCCCTCTGGTTGTGGCCGAAGATCTTCTCGGGCTTGAACTCGTCCGAGTTCTATTGTGTTGATTTCTTTCCCCTTTAGGCTCAGGCTTTCGTTGTAGCATCGCCGCGCTAGTTTTTGGTCACCTTTTAGGGTAGCGATTCCTTTTGCGGTAGGGAACTTCATACAGAGGTGTGGGGTCGAGACTATTGCTGCCAATCTGTTCAGAGTTGGTCGCCCAATGAGGGCGTTGTATGCTGAAGTGACGTCGACTATAATGTAGTCGATGCTTAATGTTTTAGATTGCTCGCCTCTTCCAAAGGTAGCGTGTAGCGAGATGTATCCTAAGGGATGGATCGGAGTGTCCCCTAGCCCAAATAGGTCGGTGGGATAGGCTTTTAGCTCTTTTTCCTCAAGTCCGAGCTTGTCGAAGGCCGTTTTGAACAGGATATCTGCTGAGCTTCCCTGGTCAATCAGGGTTCGATGTAAGTTGGCGTTTGCTAGGATAATGGTGATTACCATTGGATCGTCGTGCCCGGGTATTATCCCTTGAGCATCTTCTCAGGTAAATGAGATAGTAGGTAGCTCGGGTAGGGGACTGTCTTCTCGGACGTGATAGACTTCTTTGAGGTGTCTTTTTCGCGAGGACCTGGATGTTCCTCCGCCTGCAAAACCTCCATTTATCATGTGAACGTGCCTTTCGGGGGTCCGAGGGGTTTGTTCGGCCCGACCTTCGTTATCTCCCCGCCTTCTCTTCCTGGTCTCTTCTCCTTTTTCTGCTATGTATCTGTCGAGTTTTCCTTCTCTGGCTAGCTTTTCTATGACATTTTTTAGGTGGTAGCAGTCGTTAGTAGGATGACCGTAGAGTTTGTGATATTCACAGTACTCGGACCGATCTCTCCCCGCTCTCTTGTGTTTTAGAGGTCGGGGCGGGGGGATCTTTTCGGTGTGGCACACTTCTCTGTAGACGTCTACCAGGGAGACTCGGAGGGGGGTGTAGTTGTGGTACTTTCGTGGCTTGTCCGAGTTGGGTTCTTCTTTCTTCTTTTGTTCCCGATCTCGATCTCGGAGTGGGTAGGTTGGTTCCTTCCTAGAAGAGTCTCTTAGCTGGGAGGTTTCCTCCATGTTGATATATTTTTCTGCCCGCTCCTGCACCTCGTATAGGGAGGTCGGGTATCGTTTGGATAGGGATTGGCTAAACGGTCCCTCTTTTAGGCCGTTTGCTAGTCCCATGATGGCTGCTTCAGTGGGTAAGTGTTGTATGTCCAGGCAGGCTTTGTTGAATCGCTCCATGTATTCCCGTAGGGTTTCTTGGTTACCTTGTTTGATCCCGAGTAGACTGGGGGCATGTTTTGTCTTGTCCTTTTGAATAGAGAACCTTGTTAGGAATTTTTTGGTCAGGTCTTCGAAGCTGGTGATGGATCTGGGTGGCAGGTTGTCGAACCACTTCATGGCTGACTTGGTGAGAGTGGTGGGGAAGGCTTTGCATCGAATTGCATCGGAGGCGTCGACCAGGTACATTCTGCTTCTGAAGTTGCTGAGGTGGTGATTTGGATCGGTGGTGCCGTCGTAGAGATCCATATCGGGTGGTTTGAAGTTTCGCGGTACCTTCTCCTTCATGATCTCTTGTGTGAAGGGATCATGGCTGTCTTCGGGGGTGGTGCCGCGTTCTGTCCGATCTTTCAGGTTGGCCTCTATTTTCCGTAGTTTTTCTTCTAATTCTCTGCGCTTGCGAGCCTCCCTTCTCAGGTCTTGTTCAGTTTCCTTCTGCCTCTTTATGTCCTCTTCGAGTTGTTTCAGTCGGTTTTGTTGTGCCCGGACTGCTTCTAGAATTTCCGAGCTCGCTTCTTTTTCGGGATTTTGCGGATCTTTATTTGGGAGTGATGTCTTTGGGCGATTCTGTTTGTTTCCTCCTGGAGTGCGTGGTGATAGAGGGCTATCCGGACTTTCTCCGGTGTCGATTTCTTCCTCTTGTTCAGATGCTGCGTGGTCATTGTTGTGAGGGTCGTCCGCCATGGTAGAGGGATGACTTCCAGGTCCCCGGCAACGGCGCCAATGTTCCGAGGGTTACCTGAAACGTGTAGCTCGGTCGTCTTGGGATGGCCCGAGGTGAGGGTCAGGGACCCGAGCTTGATTTGTGGAGTGGTTGGTGGTGGTACCTGCAATGACACTCCGATGCTTAAGTTAGCATGGGTCCAAGCAGATAAGTGTAGAATATGGAATGAATGAAATACCTGGGTGCTCCAGTGTATTTATAGTAGTTGGCCGTGATCTTCCCTGGATAAGATATTCTTTATCTTATCTTATCTTTTGGGAGTTTTATCCCTATCTTTGCGGAACCGACCTTTCTAGGCCCTTTCGGCCTTTAGGCTTTGGGCTGCGTTCCTTTTGATGGGCCTTCCTTTGCTTGATTGTCCGAGGTCCGACCTTTAGGCATGGGCCTTAGGGAGAGGTCGGACCTCTTCATGGATTTGCCGAGTTGGAGGAGCCCGGTCAGGGTATGAACAGATATGAAGCATGAAAGATAAATGGCAAGAAAGTAAACTAAGGTCTAAAAAGGTCTTGGCAAGGGTTGATGGTCAAGGATCTCTATCCCAATCACTAACCACAATATGAGAATTGGCAAGGATTAATCTCATTAAATCATCCTCTAACTAGTAGTAAAGGAAAGTCAAATGAGCTATATCAATCCTAGTCCATAAGTCCTAACTCTCCACCAATTCAATTAGTGAGAACTAGATTCAATGGCTCCCAATCATCAATCACTTGGACATTAGTAACTCAAGAGTTCCTAAGTTACCTTTCCAAGCCAAGATTATAAAATTCTACTCTAAAATCCAACCAAGCATTTCATCAAACACTTGGAAGGCATAAAAGAAAAGCATAGTAAATTGACAACAAGAATTAATTCTCACAACAATCAAATGTAAAGAATTAACAACAACGATTAAAGGAAACAAGATCTACATGAATTACCTCTTATTGAATTGAAAGAGAAAGGAAGGAACAAAAGTAGATCTACAACAAAACATAAGAACAACATAAAGGAAATTACAAGAAAAGAATGGAAGAAGATGAATGTAACAACAAAGAATTGAAATGTAGAAGTAGAAGAAAGCAAAGATTAAAACCTAGATCTAAGAACTAATCCTAATCCTAATCCTAATTCAAGAGAGAAGTGAGAGCTTCTCTTTCTAGAAACTAACTCTAACTACTAAACTAAACTATCTATTCTCCTTCCCCAAAAGTGATGATGATCCCCCCTTTTTCCCCTTAATCCTTCATCCTTTTATTCCTTTTCCTTAGCAATTTGGCGCCAAACATGGGTTCAGAAACCCTCTCAAATCGGCAGGCACGTGTTGCATTAGTGAGGTCATGTGCCATCATCGGCGCGTGCGCGTCCTTGGCCTGTTTCGCAATGTGCGCGCGAGCGCCTTGTGCGCGTGCGCGTGCATGGCTGACTTGCTTCTTTGACTTTTTATGCTTCTCTCCACTTGTATGCTTCCTTCCTTACTTCCTTTGATCCATGCCTAGCCTATTTCATCCTGAGATTACTAACAAACATATCAAGGCATCTTATGGAATCAAAGAGGAAATAGGATTCATCAAAATAAGGCTTAAAAAGCATGTTTTTACACTTAAGCACAAATACGGGAGAGATAGCAAAATCATGCTAATTCCTAAGCTAAATGTGACAAAAGGCTATCAAGGTGCTCTAAATTCAATACAAAACAAACCGTCAAATTGGGGTTTGTCAATACCACAGACAAGGTTTAGACCTTCCGGATTCTCTTGAATGCCGCCATCAATTCTAGCTTATACCACGAAGATTCCGGTTAAAGAATCCAAGAGATAAACATTAGAGCCTTGTTTGCTTGTAGAACAGAAGTGGTTGTCAGTCACTTGTTCATAAGTGAGAATGATGATGAGCGTCACATAATCATCACATTCATCAAGTTCTTGAGTGCGAATGAATATCTTGGAATAAGAACAAGCTGAATTGCATAGAAGAACAATAGTAATTGCATTAATACTCGAGGTACAGCAGAGCTCCACACCTTAATCTATGGTGTGTAGAAACTCCACCGTTGAAAATACATAAGAACAAGGTCTAGGCATGGCCGTGAGGCCAGCCTCCCAATGATCTAAGATAGCATAAAACTACTCAAAGATAGCTACCAAGATATCTCAATACAATAGCAGAAGGTCCTATTTATAGGGAACTAGTAGCTTAAGAATTACAAAGGTGAGTAAATGACATAAAAATCCACTTCCGGGCCCACTTGGTGTGTGCTTGGGCTGAGCATTGAAGCATTTTCGTGTAGAGACTCTTCTTGGAGTTAAACGCCAGCTTTTGTGCCAGTTTGGGCGTTTAACTCCCACTTTGGTGCCAGTTCCGGCGTTTAACGCTGGGAATTCTGAGGGTGACTTTGAACCCCGGTTTGGGCCATCAAATCTTGGGCAAAGTATAGACTATCATATATTTCTGGAAAGCCCAGGATGTCTACTTTTTAACGCCGTTGAGAGCGCGCCAATTAGGCTTCTGTAGCTCTAGAAAATCCACTTTGAGTGCAAGGAGGTCAGAATCCAACAACATCTGCAGTCCTTTTCAGTCTCTGAATCAGATTTTTGCTCAGGTCCCTCAATTTCAGCCAGAAAATACCTGAAATCACAGAAAAACACACAAACTCATAGTAAAGTCCAGAAAAGTGAATTTTAACTAAAAACTAATAAAAATATACTAAAAACTAACTAAATCCTGCTGAAAACATACTAAAAACAATGCCAAAAAGCGTATAAATTATCCGCTCATCACAACACCAAACTTAAATTGTTGCTTGTCCTCAAGCAACTGAAAATCAAATAAGATAAAAAGAAGAGAATATACTATAGACTCCAAATTATCAATGAAACTTAGCTCCAAATTAGATGAGCGGGACTAGTAGCTTTTTGCCTCCGAACAGTTTTGGCATCTCACTTTATCCTTTGAAATTCAGAATGATTGGCTTCTTTAGGAACTCAGAATCCAGATAGTGTTATTGATTCTCCTAGTTAAGTATGATGATTCTTGAACACAGCTACTTTATGAGTCTTGGCCGTGGCCCAAAGCACTCTGTCTTCCAGTATTACCACCAGATACATACATGCCACAGACACATAATTGGGTGAACTTTTTTCAGATTGTGACTTAGCTTTGCTAGAGTCCCCAATTAGAGGTGTCCAGGGTTCTTAAGCACACTCTTTTTGCCTTGGATCACAACTTTATTTCTTTCTTTTTCTTTCTTTTTCTCTTTCTCCCCATTTTTTTCGTTTTTTTTTTTGAATTCACTGCTTTTTCTTGCTTCAAGAATCATTTTTATGATTTTTAAGATCCTCAGTAACATGTCTCCTTTTTCATCATTCTTTCAAGAGCCAACAATTTTAACATTCATGAACAACAAATTCAATAGACATATGCACTGTTCAAGCATACATTCAGAAAACAAAAAGTATTGTCACCACATCAAACTAATTAAGCTAGTTTTAAAGATGAATTCGAAATCCTGTACTTCTTGTTCTTTTGTGATAAAAATAGTTTTCATTTAAGAAAGGTGATGGATTCATAGGACATTCATAACTTTAAGGCATAGACACTAAGACACTAATGATCATAAGACACAAACATGGACAAACATAAGCATGAAAATTTCGAAAAACAAGAAAATAAAAAACAAGGAGATTAAAGAACGGGTCCACCTCAGTGATGGCGGCTTGTTCTTCCTCTTGAAGGTCGTATGGAGTGCTTGAGCTCCTCAATGTCTCTTCCTTATCTTTGTTGCTCCTCTCTCATGATTCTTTGATCTTCTCTAATTTCATGGAGGAGAATGGAATGTTCTTGGTGCTCCACCCTTAGTTGTCCCATGTTGGAACTCAATTCTCCTAGGGAGGTGTTGATTTGCTCCCAATAGTTTTGTGGAGGAAAGTGCATCCCTTGAGGCATCTCAGGGATTTCATGATGAGTGGGATCTCTTGTTTGCTCCATCCTTTTCTTAGTGATGGGCTTGTCCTCATCAATGAGGATGTCTCCTTCTATGTCCACTCCAACTGAATAACAGAGGTGACAAATGAGATGAGGAAAGCCTAACCTTGCCAAGGTAGAGGACTTGTCCGCCACCTTATAGAGTTCTTGGGCTATAACCTCATGAACTTCTACTTCTTCTCCAATCATGATGCTATGAATCATGATGGCCCGGTCTAGAGTAACTTTAGACCGATTGCTAGTGGGAATGATTGAGCATTGGATAAACTCCAACCATCCCCTAGCCACGGGCTTGAGGTCATGCCTTCTCAATTGAACCGGCTTCCCTCTTGAATCTCTCTTCCATTGGGCGCCCTCTTCACAAATGTCAGTGAGGACTTGGTCCAACCTTTGATCAAAGTTGACCTTTCTAGTGTAAGGGTGTTCATCTCCATGCATCATGGGCAAGTTGAATGCCAACCTCACATTTTTCGGACTAAAATCTAAGTATTTCCCCCGAACCATTGTAAGCCAATTCTTTGGGTCCGGGTTCACACTTTGATCATGGTTCTTGGTGATCCATGCATTGGCATAGAACTCTTGAACCATTAAGATTCCGACTTGTTGAATGGGGTTGGTAAGAACTTCCCAACCTCTTCTTCGGATCTCATGTCGGATCTCCGGATATTCACTCTTTTTGAGTTTGAAAGGGACCTCGGGGATCACTTTCTTCAAGGCCACAACTTCATAGAAGTGGTCTTGATGCACCCTTGAGATGAATCTCTCCATCTTCCATGACTCGGAGGTGGAAGCTTTTGCCTTCCCTTTCCTCTTTCTAGAGGTTTCTCCTGCCTTGGATGCCATAAATGGTTATGGAAAAACAAAAAGCAATGCTTTTACCACACCAAACTTAAAAGGTTTGCTCGTCCTCGAGCAAAAGAAGAAAGAAGACAGTAGAAGAAGAAGAAATAGAGGAGATGGAGATGGCTTATGGTTCGGCCAAAGGGGAGAAGTGGTGTTTAGGGTGTGTGAAAATGAGGGAGTGAAGATGGGTTTATATAGAGGTGGAGAGAGGGGTAAGGTTCGGCCATTATGGGTGGGATTGGGAGGGAAAGTGGTTTGAATTTGAATGGTGAGGTAGGTGGGGTTTTATGAAGGATGGATGTGAGTGGTGAAGAGAGAGATGGGATTTGATAGGTGAAGGGTTTTTGGGGAAGAGTGGTTGAGGTGATTGGTGAATGGGTGAAGAAGAGAGAGGGTGGTGGGGTAGGTGGGGATCCTGTGGGGTCCACAGATCCTGAGGTGTCAAGGAAAATTCAACCCTGTACCAAGTGGCGTGCAAAAATGCACTTCATGCCAATTCTGGCGTTAAACGCCGGGCTGGTGCCCATTTCTGGCGTTTAACGCCAGCTTCTTGCCCTTTTCTGGCGTTTAACGCCAGTCTGGTGCCCCTTTCTGGCGTTAAACGCCCAGAATGGTGCCAAACTGGGCGTTAAACGCCCAACTGCTACCCTTACTGACGTTTAAACGGCAGCAGGATCTTCCTCTACGGTGTGCTATTTTTCTTCCTGTTTTTCATTCTGTTTTTGCTTTTTCAATTGATTTTGTGACTTCCCATGATCATCAACCTACAAAAAACATAAAATAACAAAGGAAAATAGATAAAATATAACATTGGGTTGCCTCCCAACAAACGCTTCTTTAATGTCAGTAGCTTGACAGAGGGCTCTCATGGAGGCTCACAGATACTCAGAGCAATGTTGGAACCTCCCAACACCAAACTTAGAGTTTGAATGTGGGGGTTCAACACCAAACTTAGAGTTTGGTTGTGGCCTCCCAACACCAAACTTAGAGTTTGACTGTGGGGGCTCTGTTTGACTCTGTTTTGAGAGAAGCTCTTCATGCTTCCTCTCCATGGTGACAGAGGGATATCCTTGAGCCTTAAACACAAAGGATTCTTCATTCACTTGAATGATCAATTCTCCTCTGTCAACATCAATCACAGCCTTTGCTGTGGCTAGAAAGGGTCTTCCAAGGATGATGGATTCATCCATGCACTTCCCAGTCTCTAGGACTATGAAATCAGCAGGGATGTAATGGTCTTCAATCTTCACCAAAACATCCTCTACAAGTCCATAAGCTTGTTTTCTTGAGTTGTCTGCCATCTCTAGTGAGATTCTTGCAGCTTGTACCTCAAAGATTCCAAGCTTCTCCATTACAGAGAGAGGCATGAGGTTTACACTTGACCCTAAGTCACACAGAGCCTTCTTGAAGGTCATGGTACCTATGGTACAAGGTAGTGAAAACTTCCCAGGATCTTGTCTCTTTTGAGGTAATTTCTGCCTAGACAAGTCATCCAGTTCTTTGGTGAGCAAAGGAGGTTCGTTCTCCCAAGTCTCATTACCAAATAACTTGTCATTTAGCTTCATGATTGCCCCAAGGTATTTAGCAACTTGCTCTTCAGTGACATACTCATCCTCTTCAGAGGAAGGATACTCATCAGAGCTCATGAATGGCAGAAGTGAATCCATTTGAATCTCTATGGTCTCAGTGGGAGCCTCAGATTCCTATGGTTCCTCATTGGGGAACTCATTGGAGGCCAGTGGACGTCCATTGAGGTCTTCCTTAGTGGCGCTCACTGCCTCTTCTCCTCTCCAAATTCGGCCATGTTGATGGCCTTGCACTCTCCTTTTGGATTTTCTTCTGCATTGCTTGGAAGAGTACTAGGAGGGAGTTCAGTAATTCTCTTGCTCAGCTGTCCCACTTGTGCCTCCAAATTTCTAATGGAGGACCTTGTTTCAGTCATGAAACTTTGAGTGGTTTTGATTAGATCAGAGACCATGGTTGCTAAGTCAGAGTGGTTCTGCTTAGAATTCTCTGTCTGTTGCTGAGAAGATGATGGAAAAGGCTTACTATTGCTAAACCTGTTTCTTCCATCATTATTGTTGTTGAAACCTTGTTGAGGTCTCTGTTGATCCTTTCATGAGAAATTTGGATGATTTCTCCATGAAGAATTATAGGTGTTTCCATAGGGTTCTCCCATGTAATTCACCTCTTCCATTGAAGGGTTCTCAGGATCATAAGCTTCTTCTTCAGATGAAGCATCCTTAGTACTGCCTGGTGCATTTTGCATTCCAGATAGACTTTGAGAAATCAAATTGACTTGCTGAGTCAATATCTTGTTCTGAGCCAATATGGCATTCAGAGTATCAATCTCAAGAACTCCTTTCTTCTGATTCGTCCTATTGTTCACAGGATTCCTTTTAGAAGTGAACATGAATTGGTTATTTGCAACCATTTCAATGAGCTCTTGAGCTTCTGTAGCCGTCTTCTTCAGATGAAGAGATCCTCCAGCAGAGCTATCCAAAGACATCTTGGATAGTTCAGAGAGACCATCGTAGAAGATACCTATGATGCTCCATTCAGAAAGCATGTCAGAAGGACACTTTCTGATCAGTTGTTTGTATCTTTCCCAAGCTTCATAGAGGGATTCACCTTCCTTCTGTCTGAAGGTTTGGACTTCCACTCTAAGCTTACTCAATTTTTGAGGTGGAAAGAACTTTGCCAAGAAGGCATTGACTAGCTTTTCCCAAGAGTTCAGGCTTTCTTTAGGTTGTGAATCTAACCATATCCTAGCTCTGTCTCTTACAGCAAAAGGGAATAGCATAAGTCTGTAGACCTCAGGGTCAACCCCATTAGTCTTGACAGTGTCACAGATTTGCAAGAACTCAGCTAAAAACTGATGAGGATCTTCCAATGGAAGTCCATGGAACTTGCAATTCTGTTGCATTAGAGAAACTAATTGAGGCTTAAGCTCAAAGTTGTTTGCTCCAATGGCAGGGATAGAGATGCTTCTCCCATAGAAGTCGGGAGTAGGTGCAGTAAAGTCACCCAGCACCTTCCTTGTATTGTTGGCATTGTTGTTGTTTTCGGCTGCCATGGGTTCTTCTTCTTTGAAGATTTCTGTTAGGTCCTCTACAGAGAGTTGTGCCTTGGCTTCTCTTAGCTTTTGCTTCAAGGTCCTTTCAGGTTCAGGGTCAGCCTCAACAAGAATGCTTTTATCTTTGCTCCTGCTCATATGAAAGAGAAGAGAACAAGAAAATGTGGAATCCTCTATGTCACAGTATAGAGATTCCTTGAGGTGTCAGAGGAAAAGAAAAATAGAAGGAAGAGGTAGACGAATTCGAACTTAGTGAGATAGAGTTCGAATTATGCATTGAGGTGGAGTGGTACTCCATAAATAGAAGGATGTGAGAAGAGGGGAAGAAATTTTCGAAAATTAAGTAAAAGATTTTGAAAACATTTTGAAAAATTGATTGATAATTTTCGAAAACTAAGAGTGGGAAAGAAATCAAGTGATTTTTGAAAAAGATTTTGAAATTAGAAGTTAAAAAGATATGATTGAAAAGGTATGATTTGAAAAACAATTTTAAAAAGATTTGATTTTAAAAATTAATGACTTGCCTAACAAGAAAAGATATGATTCAAACATTAAACCTTTCTCAACAGAAAAGGCAACATACTTGAAATGTTGAATCAAATCATTAATTGATAGCAAGTATTTTTGAAAAGGGAAAGAAATTGATTTTGAAAAAGATTTGATTGAAAAGATATGATTTGAAAAAGATTTGATTTTGAAAAACTTTGAAAACTTTGAAAAAAATCTGAATTAAAAACAGAATCTTCCCTCTTGTGCCATCCTGGCGTTAAACGCCCAGAATGGTGCACATTCTGGCGTTTAACGCCCAAAGCTCTACCCTTTTGGGCGTTAAACGCCCAGCCAGGCACCCTGGCTGGCGTTTAAACGCCAATTTTTCCTTCTTCACTGGGCATTTTGAACGCCCAGCTTTTTCTGTATAATTCCTCTGTTGCATGTATTGAATCTTCAATTCCCTGTATTATTGACTTGAAAATAGAACCAAGATCAAATAAACAATGCATGCAAGTGACGAATGGATTTTTGCCGGTATAGAAATTATTAAGTAGTCAATCGTAGTATAGTCTAAACCGACGCAAAATCCATTTATCAAACAAATCTACAATCTATAATCGAGAGTATTAGTCCCGAGTCGTTCTTCCCTAGGAATGCTACAAGGATGCATGTATTGGTTAAGTGGTCTTTTTGTGGTTTGAAGAGTGTGGCATAAAAGTGTGAATAAAAGAAAACAACAATCAATCAATATTAAAAGCCTTGGCCAAGGTTGAACATGGGAAGTCCCATCACTATAGCTTCCTTCAATTGTGATAACAAAGGAGTATTGCTTCACTTAGTTAACCCCTAATTATAGAGGAAAGTCAAGTAAAAGTAATTAACTCAAGTCACAAGTCCTAGTCTTACCCTAGGTAAGTCTAGCTTTAGTGCATTCTAAGTCAATTAGCAATCCTCAATTCTTAATCAACAATTGACATTCATTATTCAAGTGTCTCCAATGACTCAACCACTAGGCCAAGTAAGGGAATTCTACTCCATATCTAAAGTTGGCATTTTCTCAAACATGTGGAGAGCAAGAATGAAAGACATAGTAAAATTGAGAAGAGATTTAGAATTAAAGCAATTCAACACAAGAGAAAACAACAATCAACAATGAACAACAATGAAAATGAGATCTTTATTGAATCAATAGAATCCAAAACAACAAAGCTAATTCTAAGATCTACAAGAATTGAACAATTACAACACTAATTGAGATTAGAGAAGATGATCTACAACATGGACAAAGTAAATTGAGAGTGGCAATAGATCTCACCAAGGAATGGTTGAGAATTGAGAAAATGAAGATGAATCCTAGAGAGAAGTTGGAGTTTCTCTCTCTACAAATGTAACTAACTACAAAATATCTATCTAATGATCTACAATTAGGCTATGGGTGTGAATGTGTCAAGTTAAGTGTAATGTGTGTCAATCCCCTTCAATCCTTGGCTCTTATATGCATTTTGGCGCCAAAGTTGGTTGCTAAATCCTTCCAAAATCGCCAGACACGTGTTGTAATAAAAGAATCACGTGCGGGCTTCGACGCGTGCGCGCACAGTGCGCGTGCGCGTCCCTTGCCAATTCTGCGATGTGCGCGCGAGCGCCTTGTGCGCGTACGCGTGCTTGGCCGAGATCAACTCTTTGGCTTTTTGTGCTTCTCTCCACTTGCATGCTTCCTTCCTTGCTTCCTTTGATCCATGCCTAGCCTATTTCAACCTGAGATTACTAGCAAACACATCAAGGCATCTTATGGAATCAAAGAGAAATTAGAATTCATCAAGATAAGGCTTAAAAGGCATGTTTTTACACTTAAGTACAAATATGGGAGAGATAACAAAACCATGCTAATTCCTAGGCTAAATATGACAAAAGGTTATCAAAATATTCTAAATTCAATACAAGATAAACCCTCAAATTGGGGTTTGTCAACCTCCCCACACTTAAGCCTTAGCATGTCCTCATGCTAAAATAAGAAGGAATTAAAGGTTATGACACTTATTGAATGCAACTAAACTATGTGAGTCCTATCTAAATGTAACTACCTAAAGTAAATGCAAATGCTTAATTCAAACACATCAAATTGCCAAGAGAGCATGTGTAAGCACAAGGGCTAGGTAATAGGAATTAATTCCAAACCACAATTGTATTGAATTACCAAAAAGAATTTAAACTTGCAAGAATATAGATAATATGGATGAATACATGTAATTGAACTTTTGAACCCTCACCGAATATGTGTATCCGCTCTACTCACTCAAGTGTTTAGGGGTTAATCACTCAATTCTCTTCTAATCAAGCTTTCCAAAATTTGATTTCCTTCTAACAATCAACATTTATTCAATGCATGCATACATTCATCATGAGGTCTTTCATTTAGGTTGTAATGGGGTTAGGGTCAAGGTAGAGTCATTTATGGTTAAGTGGACTAGGGTTTGAATCTTTGATTAGCATAGACTTTCCCACCTAACCTATATAACGACCTATACATATTCAAACTATTCTAACTACCCATTCTTCACTTTTCTTACATAATCATGCATCCTTATTTGATTCATAACACCTATGCATTGATTCCTTTTTATTGACTTCATTTTGGGGCATTTTGTCCCCTCTTTACTATATATTTTTTTCTTTTTCTTCTATATATTTTTTTTCTTTTGTTTTTCTCATTTTCACTTTTATTTCTCTTTTCTTTTTTTTTTCATTTCTTTTTCTTTTGTCAACTATATACAAAAACATCAATGCATAAGGTCTATTCATTTGATCAATACATGAGTATGTACCCAATTCCTAAACATGAAAGTGTATTACCCCTTTTTCCCATCCAATGTTCCCAGGCCTCACCAACTTTGAATAATACACACTCTCATTAGCCTAGGCTAATCAAAGATCCAAACAAGGACTTTTCTTGGTTTTTCGCCTTGGGCTTGTAATGTGCTAAATTGAGAATAAGTTGGTTAAGCATAGGCCCAAAATTGGCTAACAATGGAGAATAAAAGGTTGGCTATTTGGGTAAGTGGCTAATGAAGTAATGGCCTCAATCATATAAATGCATAAATACAAGAGATAAATGGACATATAGAATCAAGCAAATCAAGGATTACAATCATAGAAAGAGAGCAATTTCACACAAGAATGGAAAGTAAGTGGCTATAAAATGTAACCACATCAATAGGCTCAATCCTCACAAGCTTGTGTTCTCAATTCAATACATGCCTCACAAAGTATGAAATTCAAGCAAGTTCTATTAAAAAAAACTTTCTTTCAATCAATTGGGTCGATGCCCTATATTCAAACTTCTTGGAAAATTTTCAATGTTTGACTAGGCATTGTTGTGATTGAAAAAAAATTCGAAAATTCTCTTAGTTCACCCTTCCCTTTTTCACTCAAAACCAATTTCTTATGCAAAAAGGGTGACTAAGTGTTTGCAAGTCAAAGCATGATTTCTAATCACAACCACGAACTAAAAAGAAAGATATGCAAAAAATGTATAAAGAAAAGTTAAACTAAAAGTAAAAGTATGAAATCTATCATCTAAAACATCTAAAGATATCCATAAGCATCAAAGTATCTAAAATCCAAAATAAAATCCAAAATAAGTAGTAAACATATCAAGCAGTAAAAGCATCCAAACTAAACTCAAAATACATCAAATATATACAAAGAGTGTGCAAAGTAAGATAGCTAGTAAAGTGGCCAAAATGTTCACCGGTATCTAATGATGCCACCGGCTACCTCCCCACACTTAAGATCAAGCATCGTCCTCGATGCTAATCCTGAGGATCCGGGATAGGTACACCGGTAGGCTCTGGCTGTGGCGGTGGTACCGGCTGAGCAGCGGCGATTATGGAGGGAGGAAGAAGAAAAAGAAAATGGGGAGGGAGAAGAAGGGGGTGCGCTGCGGCGCAACGCTCTTCGCGTCTTAGGATTCCCATTTTTTTGAATCGGCGCGAGCGCGCACCTTGCGCGTCCGCGTCGATTGAGAAAAGTTGAGGTCTACGCGTGCGCGTACAGCGCGCCTGAGCGTATGTGAGCAAAATGGGAAGGGACGCGCGCGCGTATAGTGCGCGCACGCGTGCATGGAGTTGGGCTAGGAGCTTAGAGTTGGCCCAACGCAGGCCTAACTCTCTGGACAATGGCCTGGAAGTCGCGCAATCAGATCGGTGCGCACGCGGCATGTACGCGTCCGCGCGAAGCAGGTTGGGCCAGGGGCTTAAGGTTGGCCCAAAATTGGCTCAACTCTCTGTGGATTGGCTCAATCGATGCAGCAGTAAACGGTGCGGACGCGGCAGGTGCGCGTCTGCGCGAATGTCCATATGCTTGACAACGGCGCGCACGCACGTTGTGCGCGTCCGCGTGGGTTGGGTTGGGCTCAAGGCATAATATTTGCCCAAGGGAGGCCCAACTCTCGGGAGTGTGGCTCATAGTGCATCCTCACAGGGACGCGTACGCGTACATGGTGCGCTCGCGTCCACCCCCCCTCTTTTTTTTTTCTTCTTTTTTTTTTTTTTTTTTTTTTGAAATGCCTAAAAACTCTAATTTCCCAAAGGCTCCCCATGGTGTCTACAACTCCTTATTTAGTCAAAATCACACACTTTCTAAAATGCAAGTTGGTTTTGAGATTTATTCTATTTCTACTAAGCACAACATACATGTTAATATGCTAGCAACTAGTGTACACAAACAAGCTAATTATGAAGTGAAAAACTATCTACAATGGTAACTCAAATCACTTATTAAACCAAATTAAAAGAGTGTGGAAAGAGTTTACCATGGTGGGGTGTCTCCCACCTAGCACTTTTAGTTAAAGTCCTTAAGTTGGACATTTTGATGGAGTCCTTGCTATGGTGGCTTATGCTTGAACTCTTCTTCGAATCCCCACCAATGTTTGCTCTTCCAATAGCCTCCGGGATCCCAATTTAAACGTACAAGGCCTTCAAGGGGGCCTAAGCAAGTAACGAGGCCCTTAAGTTGATAGTGATCTATGTATGTTCCGGGGTCCCATACTTTGTTTGTCAACTCCTTTTCTTCTTGATCTTCATGCTTCCAATAGGGTGACAAATTTATTGAATTCTCTTTGTAACTCGTACTCATCATCTTAAACCCATTGAATTTGGCTTCACTCCACCTTTGAGATTCAAAGTTTGATATTCCATCCTTTATGCACCTTGATTCAATTTGTCCACCGACATCTAATCCGTTCTTACTCTCTAGCCCACAAAGAGCTCTAAGTTGGCCGTCCGTTTCTAACAATGCATATTGATATGGGCCAAGAAAATTAAAGGATGAGATGATTACCCACTCAATTTGTACTTGGGACGGCGACTTAGCAAGGAAGATATTCAATGATCTTGACATTGTAGGTTCCACTTCCTTTGGCTCCTCCATGATGATTTCCATCTTTTGATAACTCTTTTTAAATTCTTCTTGTTTGCTAACTTCCTTCAAACCTTTATCATTGATCAAGTTATGTGTTGGAGGTTGCGCACCCTCCTCAACATTGGTTTCACATTCGAAGGGGGAAGCTTCAACAAGATCACCATTATCACTTGATGTAGAGTTATTTTTGTTGATGGAACTTCCTTCTTGTTCAACCTCCTCTAGGTCTTCTTCCACTTCTTTATCTTCAACAATCTTCATTTCCTCCGCTTGTTGCAACACACACTCCATTTCTTTGTGCTCAACTTGAGACTCTAAAGTCTCTCTCATACCTCCCTCTTTGGTTGCTTTCTTACAATCGTCCGTGAACTCATTTCGGTTGTGATATGAATCCCAAGAATCTATCTTTTGACGGATGGTTGCTTGAAGTCGATCCATTTCTTCCTTGAAAGGATCCCTTAAGTCTTGTTCCGCTTTACTAACATAAGTAGGATCATATTGCTCTTGGATTAATGGACATTGATATGCTTCCATGGAGGTTTGTGGCGGAGAGGAGAAATCATAATATGGTTGGAAATAAGATTCATCAAAGCTTTGAGGTGGGAAGTCATTTTGGTTATTGGTAGAAGGTGAAATTATACGGGACGTAAATTCTTGGAGGGTGGAGGTGAAACTAGTGAGGGCGGTTTGGATCTCTTCTTGCTCTTGAAGAATGATGCCAAGTGCATCATCCATGGGGACTTGGGTTGGAGGGTAAAAATGTTGGAGTGGCGGTGATTCAAGGGTTGCTTGTTCATAATTGTCACAAGGGTATGCATAGGGGGAATATAGATTTGGATCATATGTAGGCAATTGGTGGAAATAAGATGTGGGTTGAGAGTATGGTGCATAGAATGGTGGTGGTTGAGAGGTATAACCATGATAAAAATCGTCATATTCATAGGGATGATATGCATTATAGGAAGGATCACCATCATAGTAGCTTGAAGGGGAAGATTGCCATGATGATTGCTCATATGGATATGGCTCCCCTCCTAAGAGTTCATCTCTCCCATAATGTGAGCCATCATTCAAGTTTTCATCGCCTACAAAATAGTCATAGTCATATCCAAAACCACAAGGATGAGAATTCATATTGGCAAATGAGAACAAAACTAATAGAGATCTTAAAACTAACAAAAACTAACAAACAAACAAAAGACAAACATATTCACAATATTCACATATTTACATTAACCAAAAACATGGCACTCATGCGCATTCCCCGGCAACGGCGCCATTTTGACGAATGGATTTTTGCCGGTATAGAAATTATTAAGTAGTCAATCGTAGTATAGTCTAAACCGACGCAAAATCCATTTATCAAACAAATCTACAATCTATAATCGAGAGTATTAGTCCCGAGTCGTTCTTCCCTAGGAATGCTACAAGGATGCATGTATTGGTTAAGTGGTCTTTTTGTGGTTTGAAGAGTGTGGCATAAAAGTGTGAATAAAAGAAAACAACAATCAATCAATATTAAAAGCCTTGGCCAAGGTTGAACATGGGAAGTCCCATCACTATAGCTTCCTTCAATTGTGATAACAAAGGAGTATTGCTTCACTTAGTTAACCCCTAATTATAGAGGAAAGTCAAGTAAAAGTAATTAACTCAAGTCACAAGTCCTAGTCTTACCCTAGGTAAGTCTAGCTTTAGTGCATTCTAAGTCAATTAGCAATCCTCAATTCTTAATCAACAATTGACATTCATTATTCAAGTGTCTCCAATGACTCAACCACTAGGCCAAGTAAGGGAATTCTACTCCATATCTAAAGTTGGCATTTTCTCAAACATGTGGAGAGCAAGAATGAAAGACATAGTAAAATTGAGAAGAGATAGAATTAAAGCAATTCAACACAAGAGAAAACAACAATCAACAATGAACAACAATGAAAATGAGATCTTTATTGAATCAATAGAATCCAAAACAACAAAGCTAATTCTAAGATCTACAAGAATTGAACAATTACAACACTAATTGAGATTAGAGAAGATGATCTACAACATGGACAAAGTAAATTGAGAGTGGCAATAGATCTCACCAAGGAATGGTTGAGAATTGAGAAAATGAAGATGAATCCTAGAGAGAAGTTGGAGTTTCTCTCTCTACAAATGTAACTAACTACAAAATATCTATCTAATGATCTACAATTAGGCTATGGGTGTGAATGTGTCAAGTTAAGTGTAATGTGTGTCAATCCCCTTCAATCCTTGGCTCTTATATGCATTTTGGCGCCAAAGTTGGTTGCTAAATCCTTCCAAAATCGCCAGACACGTGTTGTAATAAAAGAATCACGTGCGGGCTTCGACGCGTGCGCGCACAGTGCGCGTGCGCGTCCCTTGCCAATTCTGCGATGTGCGCGCGAGCGCCTTGTGCGCGTACGCGTGCTTGGCCGAGATCAACTCTTTGGCTTTTTGTGCTTCTCTCCACTTGCATGCTTCCTTCCTTGCTTCCTTTGATCCATGCCTAGCCTATTTCAACCTGAGATTACTAGCAAACACATCAAGGCATCTTATGGAATCAAAGAGAAATTAGAATTCATCAAGATAAGGCTTAAAAGGCATGTTTTTACACTTAAGTACAAATATGGGAGAGATAACAAAACCATGCTAATTCCTAGGCTAAATGTGACAAAAGGTTATCAAAATATTCTAAATTCAATACAAGATAAACCCTCAAATTGGGGTTTGTCAGCAAGACACCAAACTTAAATTTAGACACTAGACTCAAACAAGAAACATAAAATATTTTTGGTTTTTATGATTTTGTAATTTTTTTGGATTTTTCGAAAATTAAGTGGAAAAGAAAATAAAGGTATCAAAATTCTTAATGAGAATTCCAGGAATCATTGCAATGCTAGTCTAAGACTTCGGTCCAGGAATTAGACATGGCTTCACAACCAGCCAAGCTTTCAAAGAAAGCTTCGGTCCAAAACACTAGACATGGCCAATGGCCAGCCAAGCCTTAGCAGATCATTGCTCCAATAGCAAGATTGATAGAAATCAACAAGCTCTTGTGATGATAAGTTGAAACCTCGGTCCAATAAGATTAGACATGGCTTCACAGCTAGCCAGACTTCAACAGATCATCATGAAACTCTAGAATTCATTCTTAAGAATTCTGAAAAATACCTAATCTAAGCAACAAGATGAACCGTCAGTTGTCCATACACGAAACAATCCCCGGCAACGGCGCCAAAAACTTGGTGCACGAAATTGTGATCACTACTTTTCACAACTCAAATAATCCCTAGTAATGGCCCCAAAGGCTTGGTGCTCAATACCATGGCATAAACACAACTTCACACAACTAACCAGCAAGTGTACTGGGTCATCCAAGTAATAAACCTTACGCGAGTAAGGGTCGATCCCACGGAGATTGTTGGTATGAAGCAAGCTATGGTCACCTTGTAAATCTTAGTCAGGCAGACTCAAATGGTTATGGATGATATATGAATAAAAGATAAAGATAGAGATACTTATGCAATTCATTGTGAGAATTTCAGATAAGCGAATGGAGATGCTTTGTCCCTTCCGTCTCTCTGCTTTCCTACTGTCTTCATCCAATCCTTCTTACACCTTTCCATGGCAAGCTGTATGCAAGGGTTTCACCATTGTCAGTGGCTACCTCCCATCCTCTCAGTGGAAATGTTCAACGCACCCTGTCACGGCACGGCTATCCAACTGTCAGTTCTCGATCATGTCGGAATAGAATCCAGTGATTCTTTTGCGTCTGTCACTAACGCCCCACAATCACGAGTTTGAAGCTCGTCACAGTCATTCAATCCTCGAATCCTACTCAGAATACCACAGACAAGGTTTAAACCTTCCGGATTCTCTTGAATGCCGCCATCAATTCTAGCTTATACCACGAAGATTCCGGTTAAAGAATCCAAGAGATAAACATTAGAGCCTTGTTTGCTTGTAGAACAGAAGTGGTTGTCAGTCACTTGTTCATAAGTGAGAATGATGATGAGCGTCACATAATCATCTCATTCATCAAGTTCTTGAGTGCGAATGAATATCTTGGAATAAGAACAAGCTGAATTGCATAGAAGAACAATAGTAATTGCATTAATACTCGAGGTACAGTAGAGCTCCACACCTTAATCTATGGTGTGTAGAAACTCCACCATTGAAAATACATAAGAACAAGGTCTAGGCATGGCCGTGAGGTCAGCCTCCTAATGATCTAAGATAGCATAAAACTACTCAAAGATAGCTACCAAGATATCTCAATACAATAGCAGAAGGTCCTATTTATAGGGAACTAGTAGCTTAAGAATTACAAAGGTGAGTAAATGACATAAAAACCCACTTCCGGGCCCACTTGGTGTGTGCTTGGGCTGAGCATTGAAGCATTTTCGTGTAGAGACTCTTCTTGGAGTTAAACGCCAGCTTTTGTGCCAGTTTGGGCGTTTAACTCCCACTTTGGTGCCAGTTCCGGCGTTTAACGCTGGGAATTCTGAGGGTGACTTTGAACGCCGGTTTGGGCCATCAAATCTTGGGCAAAGTATAGACTATCATATATTGCTGGAAAGCCCAGGATGTCTAATTTCCAACGCCGTTAAGAGCGCGCCAATTGGGCTTCTATAGCTCCAGAAAATCCACTTTGAGTGCAGGGAGGTCAGAATCCAACAGCATCTGCAGTCCTTTTCAGTCTCTGAATCAGATTTTTGCTCAGGTCCCTCAATTTCAGCTAGAAAATACCTGAAATCACAGAAAAATACACAAACTCATAGTAAAGTCTAGAAAAGTGAATTTTAACTAAAAACTAATAAAAATATACTAAAAATTAACTAAATCCTACTGAAAACATACTAAAAACAATGCCAAAAAGCGTATAAATTATCCGCTCATCAGTGACATAGAGGATTCCATAGTTTCTTGTTTCCTTCTCTTTCATATGAGCAGGAGCAAAGACAAAAGCATTCTTGTTGAGGCTGAACCTGAACCTGAAAGGACCTTGAAGCGAAAGCTAAGAGAAGCTAAGGCACAACTCTCTGTAGAGGACCTAATAGAAATCTTCAAAGAAGAAGAACCCATGGCAGCCGAAAACAACAACAATGCCAAACAATGCAAGGAATGTGCTGGGTGACTTTACTGCACCTACTCCCGACTTCTATGGGAGAAGCATCTCTATCCCTGCCATTGGAGCAAACAACTTTGAGCTTAAGCCTCAATTAGTTTCTCTGATGCAACAGAATTGCAAGTTCCATGGACTTCCATTGGAAGATCCTCATCAGTTTTTAGCTGAATTCTTGCAAATCTGTGACACTGTCAAGACTAATGGGGTTGACCCTGAGGTCTACAGACTTATGCTATTCCCTTTTGCTGTAAGAGACAGAGCTAGGATTTGGTTGGATTCACAACCTAAAGAAAGCCTGAACTCTTGGGAAAAGCTAGTCAATGCCTTCTTGGCAAAGTTCTTTCCACCTCAAAAATTGAGTAAGCTTAGAGTGGAAGTCCAAACCTTCAGACAGAAGGAAGGTGAATCCCTCTATGAAGCTTGGGAAAGATACAAACAATTGATCAGAAAGTGTCCCTCTGACATGCTTTTTGAGTGGAGCATCATAGGTATCTTCTATGATGGTCTGTCTGAACTGTCCAAGATGTCATTGGATAGTTCTGCTGGAGGATCTCTTCATCTGAAGAAGACGCCTACAGAAGCTCAAGAACTCATTGAAATAGTTGCAAATAATCAATTCATGTACACTTCTGAAAGGAATCCTGTGAACAATGGGACGAATCAGAAGAAAGGAGTTCTTGAGATTGATACTCTGAATGCCATATTGGCTCAGAACAAAATATTGACTCAACAAGTCAATATGATTTCTCAAAATCTGTCTGGAATGCAAGCTGCACCAGGCAGTACTAAGGACGCTTCATCTGAAGAAGAAGCTTATGATCCTGAGAACCCTTCAATGGAAGAGGTGAATTACATGGGAGAACCCTATGGAAACACCTATAATTCTTCATGGAGAAATCATCCTAATCTCTCATGGAAGGATCAATAGAGACCTCAACAAGGTTTCAACAACAATAATGGTGGAAGAAACAGGTTTAGCAATGGCAAGCCTTTTCCATCATCTTCTCAGCAACAGACAGAGAATTCTAAGCAGAGCCACTCTGACTTAGCAACCATGGTCTCTGATCTAATCAAAACCACTCAAAGTTTCATGACTGAAACAAGGTCCTCCATTAGGAACTTGGAGGCACAAGTGGGACAGCTGAGCAAGAAAATTACTGAACTCCCTCCTAGTACTCTTCCAAGCAATACAGAAGAGAATCCAAAAGGAGAATGCAAGGCCATTAACATGACCCATGGTGGAAGAAATTGTGATTCGTTCTCTTTGTATTTGCATGAGATTTATTTAATGGCTCTTTGCTATGTGTGGACACAACTCCGTTCAACTAACCAGCAAGTGTACTGGGTCATCCAAGTAATACCTTACGTGAGTAAGTGTCGATCCCACAGAGATTGTTGGTATGAAGCAAGCTATGGTCATCTTGTAAATCTCAGTCAGGCGGATAGTAATTGATTATGGATTTCGAAAATTAATAATAAACAGAAAATAAAATAGGATAGAAATACTTATGTAAATCAATAGTGGGAATTTCAGATAGGCGTATGGAGATGCTGTGCTCCTCTTGAATCTCTACTTTCTTATTACATTCATCCAATCCTTCTTACTCCTTTCCATGGCAAGCTGTATGTAGGGCATCACCGTTGTCAATGGCTACATCCCATCCTCTCAGCGAAAAAGGTCCAAATGCTCTGTCACAGCACGGCTAATCATCTGTCGGTTCTTGACAAACCCCAATTTGAGGGTTTGTCTTGTATTGAATTTAGAGTATTTTGATAACCTTTTGTCACATTTAGCCTATAAATTAGCATGGTTTTGTTATCTCTCCCGTATTTGTGCCTAAGTGTAAAAACATGCTTTTTAAACCTTATTTTGATGGATTCTAGTTCCTCTTTGATTCCATAAGATGCCTTGATGTGTTTGCTAGTAATTCCAGGATTGAAATAGGCTAGGCATGGATCAAAGAAAGCAAGGAAGGAAGCATGCAAGTGGAGAGAAGCACAAAAAGCCAAAGAATTGATTTCGGCCAAGCACGCGTACGCGCACAAGGCGCTCGCGCGCACATCGCAGAATTAGCCAGGGACGCGCACGCGTACCGTGCGCGCACGCGTCGATGATCACACATGACTTCATTAAGGCAACACGTGCCTGGCGATTTTGGAAGGTTTCAACAACCAACTTTGGCGCCAAAATGCATAAAAGAGCCAAGGATTGAAGGGGATTGACACACATTCACATCCATAGACTAATTCTAGATCATTAGATAGATAGTTTTAGTTAGTTACATTTGTAGAGAGAGAAACTCCAACTTCTCTCTAGGATTCATCTTCATTTTCTCAATTCTCAACCATTCCTTGGTGAGATCTATTGCCACTCTCAATTTACTTTGTTCATATTGTAGATCATCTTCTCCAATCTCAATTAGTGTTTGTAATTGTTCAATTCTTGTAGATCTTAGAATTAGCTTTGCTGTTTTGGATTCTATTGATTCATTAAAGATCTCATTTTCATTGTTGTTCATTGTTAATTGTTGTTAATCTCTTGTGTTGAATTGCTTTAGTTCTAAATCTCTTCTCAATTTTACTATGTCTTTCATTCTTGCTCTCCAAGTGTTTGAGAAAATGCCAACTTTAGATATGGAGTAGCATTCCCTCACGTGGCCTAGTGGTTGAGTCATTGGAGACACTTGAATAATGGATGTCAATTGTTGATTAAGAATTGAGGATTGCTAATTGACTTAGAGTGCACTAAAGCTAGACTTCCCTAGGGTAAGACTAGGACTTGTGACTTGAGTTAATTACTTTTACTTGACTTTCCTCTATAATTAGGGGTTAACTAAGTGAAGCAACACTCCTTTGTTATCACAATTGAAGGAAGCTATAGTGATGGGACTTCCAATGTTCAACCTTGGCCAAGGCTTTTAATATTGATTGATTGTTGTTTTCTTTTATTCACACTTTTATGCCACACTCTTCAAGCCACAAAAAGACCACTTAACCAATACATGCATCCTTGTAGCATTCCTAGGGAAGAACGACTCGGGACTAATACTCTCGATTATAGATTGTAGATTTGTTTGATAAATGGATTTTGCGTCGGTTTAGACTATACTATGATTGATTACTTGATAATTTCTATACCGGCAAAAATTCATTCGTCAAAATGGCGCCGTTGCCGGGGAGTGCGCATGAGTGCCATGTTTTTTGTTAATGTAAATATGTGAATATTGTGAATATGTTTGTCTTTTGTTTGTTTGTTAGTTTTTGTTAGTTTTAAGATCTCTATTGGTTTTGTTTCTATTTGCCACTATGAATTCTCATCCTTGTGGTTTTGGATATAACTATGACTATTTTGTTGGCGATGAAAACTTGAATGATGGCTCACATTATGGGAGAGATGAATTCTTAGGAGGGGAGCAATATCCATATGAGCAATCATCATGGCAACCTTCCCCTTCAAGTTACTATGATGGTAATCCTTCCTATAATGCATATCATTCCTATGGATATGATGACTCTTATCATGGTTATACCTCTCAACCACCACCATTCTATGCACCATATTCTCAACCCACATCTTATTTCCACCAATTGCCTACATATGATCCAAATCTATATTCCCCCTATGCATACCCTTGTGACGATTATGAATAAGCAACCCTTGAATCACCACCACTCCAACATTTTTACCCTCCAACCCAAGTCCCCATGGATGATGCACTTGGTATCATTCTTCAAGAGCAAGAAGAGCTCCAAACCGCCTTCACTAGTTTCACCTCCACCCTCCAAGAATTTACGTCCCGTATAATTTCACCCTCTACCAATAACCAAAATGACTTCCCACCTCAAAGCTTTGATGAATCTTCTTTCCAACCATATTATGATTTCTCCTCTCCGCCACAAACCTCCATGGAAGCATATCAATGTCCATTAATCCAAGAGCAATGTGATCCTACTTATGTTAGTAAAGCGGAACAAGAATTAAGGGATCGTTTCAAGGAAGAAATGGATCGACTTCAAGCAACCATCCGTCAAAAGATAGGTTCTTGGGATTCATATCACAAACGAAACGAGTTCACGGATGATTGTGAGAAAGCAACCAAAGAGGAAGGTATGAGGGAGACTTTAGAGTCTCAAGTTAAGCACAAGGAAATGGAGTGTGTGTTGCAACAAGCGGAGGAAATGAAGATTGTTGAAGATAAAGAAGTGGAAGAAGACCTAGAGGAGGTTGCACAAGAAGGAAGTTCCATCAACGAAAATAACTCTACATCAAGTGACAATGGTGATCTTGTTGAAGCTTCCCCCTTCGAATGTGAAGCCAATGTTGAGGAGGGTGCGCAACCTCCAACACATAACTTGATCAATGATAAAGGTTTGAAGGAAGTTAGCAAACAAGAAGAATTTAAAAAGAGTTATCAAAAGATGGAAATCATCATGGAGGAGCCAAAGGAAGTGGAACCTACAATGTCAAGATCATTGAATATCTTCCTTGCTAAGTCGCCGTCCCAATCACAAATTGAGTAGGTAATCATCTCATCCTTTAATTTTCTTGGCCCATATCAATATGCGTTGTTAGAAACGGACGGTCAACTTAGAACTCTTTGTGGGCTAGAGAGTAAGAACGGATTAGATGTTGGTGGACAATGGGAAACAAGGCGCATAAAGGACGGAAGATCAAACTTTGAGTTTCAAAGGTTGAGTGAAGCCAAATTCAATGGGTTTAAGATGATGAGCACAAGTTACAAGGAGAATTCAATAAGTTTGCCACCCTATTGGAAGCATGAAGATCAAGAAGAAAAGGGGTTGACAAACAAAGTATGGGACCCCGGAACATACATAGATCACTATCAACTTAGGGGCCCTGTTACTTGCTTAGGCCCCCTTGAAAGCCTTGTACGTTTAAACTGGGATCTCGGAGGCTATTGGAAGAGCAAACACTGGTGGGGATTCGAAGAAGAGTTCAAGCATAAGCCACCCTAGCAAGGACTCCACCAAATGTCCAACTTAAGGACTTTAACTAAAAGTGCTAGGTGGGAGACACCCCACCATGGTAAACTCTTTCCACTCCCTTCTAATTTTGTTTAATAAATGATTTGAGTTGCCATTGTAGGTAGTTTTTCATTTTATAATTAGCTTGTTTGTGTACATTAGTTGCTAGCATATTAACATGTATGTTGTGCTTAGTAGAAACAGAATAAATCTCAAAACCAACTTGCATTTTAGAAAGTGTGTGGTTTTGACTAAATAAGGAGTTGTAGGCACCATGGGGAGTCTTTGGGCAATTGAGAGCTTTTAGGCATTTTCTTGTTCAAAAAAAAAAAAAAAGCGGGGGGGGGGGGGGGGGGGGGGGGGTGGACGCGCGCGCGCATTATACGCGCACGCGTCCCTGTGCGGATGCAACATCGCCCACATACCCGAGAGTTGGGCCTCTCTTGGGCAAACATTATGCCCTGAGCCTAACACGACCCACGCGGACGCGCACTACGTGCGTGCGCGCCGTTTATGAGAACATGGAAGTTCGCGCGGACGCGCACCTGCCGCGTCCGCGCCGATTTGCTGCTGCAAATGATTGAGCCAAACGCCAGAGAGTTGACCCGGCTCTGGGCCAACCTTAGGCCCCTAGCCCAACTCGATCTGCGCGAGCGCACGCATCGCGCCAGCGCGCCATATCACAATTCGTCCATGCACGCGTGCGCGCACTGTACGCGCACGCGTCCTTGCGTGCTGCCACCAATCTAAGCCACGGACCCGAGAGTTGGGCGTGCCTCAAGCCCATTCTAAGCCTCAGGCCCAATCTCATAACCGCGTGCGCGCACTATATGCGCACGCGCTCTTACCTATTCTACCATCCCATGCTAGAGCGCACTGCACGCTCACGCGTGGATCTCCAAATTTTCTCACTGCGCGCGGACGCGTACATGCCGCGTGCGCGCCGATTTGATAGCGCGACCCCCAGGCCATTCTCCAGAGAGTTAGGCCTGAGTTGGGCCAACTCTAAGCCCCCAGCCCAACTCCATGCACGCGTGCGCGCACTGTACGCGCACGCGTCCCTTCCCATTTTGCTCAACACACGCTTAAGCGCGCTGTACGCGCACGCGTAGGTCCCAAGTTTTCTCAATGGACGTGGACGCGCAAGGTGCGCGTGCGCGCCGATTCAAAAATAGGGATAACCCTAATACGCGACGAACGCTGCGCAGTCACGCACACCTCCCCCCAGCCCCCATTTCACCTTCTTCTCCCTCTTCTCTTCCCCCATAACCACCTCTGCTACTCCGGCGACCACCACTAACGGCCGCCGACCACCACCGTCCCCTATCAACCCCCTCTCTCTCACCCATTCACTTCCTTCTCCCTCTCTGCCAACCACTCACTCTCTCTTCCTCCCCCCGGCCAAGCCTCCACCGCGCCACCACCTCCGCCGCCTAACCATCATCACCGCCGGCAACTCTCCCTCCCTCATCACCACCCAGCCTTTCTCTCCCTCTCACCCATCCATTTCTTCTCGGCCGCCGCAGCAACCCTCGCCGCCGCCCTTCTGCCATAACCGCCGCCGCCCTTCTGCCATAACCGCCACCATTGACGGCGGCGCGATTTCTGATTCTGTGACCCTACTCCCCAGTTTCCTCACCATTCTCAGTTCTTCCCAACTCCCAGGTTCCTGCTCCATTTTTGTTATTCTTTTCTGTTTTTTCCTTTTTACTGTTCGTTTATGGTTAATTACTGTAATTGCATGTTAGTTAGTTAGACTTCGAACTTTGCATGTTAGGTTAGATAGAAATAATTGCGGTTAGGTAGCTAGGGCTGGATAGAGGATTCTAGGCCTGATAAGTGCTCCGTTCGTGCATATTTTGCTATCTGCTTATCTGGATGTTGTATGCTGATTTTGGCCTGTTTTTGTGCATTTCCTGTTGCCTGAATGCTATACCACTGCCACTTTGCCTAATTGATGTTGTTTTCCATGCTAATTGTGCTAAATTGCTATCCGGGAACGCCCAATTTTAAGCCGGAATGCTGCCCGATTTTCAAGGAAAATAGTTTCATTTTGATCTTTATTTCAGTTTTGGGCAAATTTCCATTTCCTTTTGACTTCCCAGATTTGCGCAATCATTGTGAACATGAACCACAACTTTTCTTTTCATTGCACATAAATATCATCATATCACTAACCTACTTTTCTAACTTACTAATTTCTTTAACCATCTAACTTCTACTCACCTCTAACCATCTTTTACAATTCTTTCAATTATATGATGATATTATTGCCTTTTGAACATGAGTTGTTGACTTTAATGAAGCTTGCATTTTTCTTGGTTTACTTGTTCACTTTTGCATAATCATTACAACATCATGATTGTTTTTTGTGCATTATATCCTGAACATGCCTTCTTTGTTACATGCTAAATGTTTTATATATTCAATCATATTCTTCAGGATGTCGGACAAAGGCAAAGCCATAGCCACTGCCTCTAAGAAGAGAAAACACTCTACCCCCTCCATTCCGTCCATCTACAAGCATTATGCCAAGAATCCGTTAAGTGAGGAAGAAAAAGAAAATCAGCAGTTGCCTTCTACCAATCCAGAAAAATTTCCCAACCTCTACTGTGAGCTTCAGTTTTCTAGATATCGGACAATTAAGCTGAATACTGAGAAAAAGTTGCTCCTACCTAATGATGTGAGACGGTCCATTACCGGTCGGATCCTTGACTTAGGTATTGACTTTGTCGACCGAGAGTTAGGTGATATCAATATATCGTGGGTAAAGGAATTCTACTGCAACTTCTTCCGTCCGACATTGGATTCGGTTCAGGTGCGGGGTAGGGGGATCATGATCACTGAGACCGCCATTGGAGAGAAATTACAGTGTCGGCATATTCCGGATGACCTGTGTGCCCATCAGCAGGCTGAGATAGCCATCCATACCATGACTTTTGACTATGAGGCGCTTCGGCGCGTGATTGGGATACCGGATGCTACATGGGTTATGGATGCGGGCAACACCAAGCCCAAGGGGATGTTGTTTACCCATTTGACTAGGGAGGCTAGGACTTGGCAGATGATCTTCGCCCACTACGTCCTGCCTACCACCCACTTTTCTGAGATCCCCATGGAGATGCTCCTGCTGATTGGTTGCGTTATGGAGGGGAAGGATGTCTCCTTCCCTAGACTTATTAGACAGTGCATGTGGCGGGCGCATATTCGTGGCCTACTCCCATTTCCTACCTTGGTCACGAGTATGGCGGGCCTAGCTGAGGTCCCATGGTTGGACGATGATGTGCGACCACCACCCCCTGATGCAGATGACATGGAGGTTACTATCCCCTGGGGTGGTTGGGTGCACGAGAGGCCACCTGCGAGACGCCGCTCTCGGGCTAAAGCTGTCATGGGGACACCTTCACCATTAGCCCCTACAGCTGCCCCATCATCCTCCACAGCAGCTCCTTCATCATCTACAGATCCTCCAGCAGCACCTGAGCCTACCTATCTCCTGGTCCAGCGTCTATTCCGATTCCTAGAGCGCGAGCGACGCCATGTCAGACACCGATTAGATCGGATGGACCAGGCTCTTATTTCTTTGGGTGCTGAGCTACCTCCGCTTCCCGATTCCCTGGCCTCCGATGAGCAGGATCATCAGGAGGAGGATGCGGAGGCACCAGTTCAGCAGGATGCCCATGACACTACAGAGCCACCACAGACTCAGGAGGCGCCGGTCCCACAACCACAGTCAGAGCCAGAGCCTATCGTTGTACCTCCCACTGATCCTCCGGTTTAGCATCGAGGACGATGCTTGATTTTAAGTGTGGGGAGGGCACCGGTAGCATTATTTGGGAACCGGTGAACTTTTCGGCCTAGTTATCTTGTTTTGCACATCTTTGTATATATTTTGATGCATTTCTAGTTTGCTTTGGATATTTTTATTGCTTATTTTGGATTTTAGATATTTTGATGCTTTTTGGATATTTTTAGATGTTTTGGATGATAGATTCCGTACTTTTAGTTGGATTCTTCTGTATACATTTTGTTTATCTTTGTTTTTAGTTTGTAGTTGTGATTAGAAATCTTACTTTGGATTGCAAATATTTAGTCACCCTTTTTGCATAAGAAATTGGTTTTAAGTGAAAAAGGAGAGGGTGAACTAAGAAAATTTTTGAACTTTTCAATCACAACAATACTTAGTCAAACATTGAGATTTTTTCAAGAAGTTTAAATATAGGGCATTGACCCAATTGATTGAAAGAGAATTTTTGAAAACTTGCTTGAATTTCATACCTTGTGAAGCATGTATTGAACTAAGAACACAAGCTTGTGAGACTTGAGCCTATTGATGTGGTTACATTTTATAACCACTTATTTTCCATTCTTGTATGAAAATGTTCTCTTTCTATGATTATGATCCTTGATTTGCTTGATTCTATATATCCATTTATTTCTTGTATTTATGCACTTATATGATTGAGGCCATCACTTCATTAGCCACTTACCCAAATAGCCACCCTTTTACTCTCCATTGTTAGCTAATTTTGAGCCTATGCTTAACCAATTTATTCTCAATTTAGCTCATTACAAGCCCAAGGCGGAAAACCAATGAAAAGTCCTTGTTTGGATCTTTGATTAGCCTAGGCTAGTGAGAGTGTTTGTTATTCAAAGTTGGTGAGGCTTGGGAACATTGGATAGGATAAAAGGGGTAGTACACTTTCATGTTTAGGAATTGGGTACATATTCATGTATTGATTAAATGTAAAGACCTTATGCATTGATGTTCTTGTATGTGGTTTGAAAGAAGAAAAAGAAGAAAAAAAAAAGGTATATAAAGAAAAAAAATGAATGAAAAGAAAAAGAGAAAAAAAAAAGAGAAAAAAAATATGATGATGAAAAAAAAGAAAAAAATATATATAATAAAGAGGGGACAAAATGTCCCAAAGTGAAGTCAATAAAAAGGAATCAATGCATAGGTGTTATGAATCAAATAAGAATGCATGAGTATGTAAGAAAAAGTGAAGAATGGGTAGTTAGGATAGCTTGCATTTGTATAGGTCATTAAATAGGTTAGGTGGGAAAGTCTATGCTAATCAAAGATTCAAATCCTAGTCCACTTAACCATAAATGATCCTACCTTGACCCTAACCCATTACAACCTAAATGAAAGACCTCATGATGAATGTATGCATGCATTAAATAAGTGTTGATTGTTAGAAGAAAATCAAATTTAGGAAAACATGATTAGAAGAGAATTGAGCGGATTGACCCTTAAACACTTGAGTGAATAGAGCGGATACACATCCGGTGAGGGTTCAAAAGTTCAATCACATGTATTCACCCATATTATCTATATTCTTGCAAGTTTGAACTCTTTTTGATAATTCAATACAATTGTGGTTTGGACTTAATTCCTATTGCCTAGCTCTTGTGCTTACACATGCTCTCTTGGGAATTGATTTGTTTGAAATAAGCATTTCCATTTGTTTAGATAGTTGCATTTAGATAGGATTCACATAGTTTAGTTGCATTCAAATAAATGTCATAACCCTTTAGTTCCCTCTTATTTTAGCATGAGGACATGCTAAGGCTTAAGTGTGGGGAGGTTGACAAACCCCAATTTGAGGGTTTGTCTTGTATTGAATTTAGAGTATTTTGATAACCTTTTGTCACATTTAGCCTATAAATTAGCATGGTTTTGTTATCTCTCCCGTATTTGTGCCTAAGTGTAAAAACATGCTTTTTAAGCCTTATTTTGATGGATTCTAGTTCCTCTTTGATTCCATAAGATGCCTTGATGTGTTTGCTAGTAATTCCAGGATTGAAATAGGCTAGGCATGGATCAAAGAAAGCAAGGAAGGAAGCATGCAAGTGGAGAGAAGCACAAAAAGCCAAAGAATTGATTTCGGCCAAGCACGCGTACGCGCACAAGGCGCTCGCGCGCACATCGCAGAATTAGCCAGGGACGCGCACGCGTACCGTGCGCGCACGCGTCGATGATCGCACATGACTTCATTAAGGCAACACGTGCCTGGCGATTTTGGAAGGTTTCAACAACCAACTTTGGCGCCAAAATGCATAAAAGAGCCAAGGATTGAAGGGGATTGACACACATTCACATCCATAGACTAATTCTAGATCATTAGATAGATAGTTTTAGTTAGTTACATTTGTAGAGAGAGAAACTCCAACTTCTCTCTAGGATTCATCTTCATTTTCTCAATTCTCAACCATTCCTTGGTGAGATCTATTGCCACTCTCAATTTACTTTGTTCATATTGTAGATCATCTTCTCCAATCTCAATTAGTGTTTGTAATTGTTCAATTCTCGTAGATCTTAGAATTAGCTTTGTTGTTTTGGATTCTATTGATTCATTAAAGATCTCATTTTCATTGTTGTTCATTGTTAATTGTTGTTAATCTCTTGTGTTGAATTGCTTTAGTTCTAAATCTCTTCTCAATTTTACTATGTCTTTCATTCTTGCTCTCCAAGTGTTTGAGAAAATGCCAACTTTAGATATGGAGTAGCATTCCCTCACTTGGCCTAGTGGTTGAGTCATTGGAGACACTTGAATAATGGATGTCAATTGTTGATTAAGAATTGAGGATTGCTAATTGACTTAGAGTGCACTAAAGCTAGACTTCCCTAGGGTAAGACTAGGACTTGTGACTTGAGTTAATTACTTTTACTTGACTTTCCTCTATAATTAGGGGTTAACTAAGTGAAGCAACACTCCTTTGTTATCACAATTGAAGGAAGCTATAGTGATGGGACTTCCAATGTTCAACCTTGGCCAAGGCTTTTAATATTGATTGATTGTTGTTTTCTTTTATTCACACTTTTATGCCACACTCTTCAAGCCACAAAAAGACCACTTAACCAATACATGCATCCTTGTAGCATTCCTAGGGAAGAACGACTCGGGACTAATACTCTCGATTATAGATTGTAGATTTGTTTGATAAATGGATTTTGCGTCGGTTTAGACTATACTACGATTGATTACTTGATAATTTCTATACCGGCAAAAATTCATTCGTCAGTTCTCAATCAGGTTGGAATATAATCCCTTGATTCTTTTGCGTCTGTCACTAACGTCCAGCCTTCAGAAGTTTGAAGCTCGTCACGGTCATTCAATCCCAGAATCCTACTCGAAATACCACAGACAAGGTTAGACTTTCCGAATTTCCGGAATCCTACTCGGAATACCACAGATAAGGTTAGACTTTCCGGATTCCCATGAATGCTGCCATCTATCTAGCTTATGCCACGAAGATTCTGTTGGGGAATCTAAGAGATATGCGCCCGGCCTAAGGTAGAACAGAAGTGGTTGTCAGTCATGCGCGTTCATAGGTGAGAATTGAATAGAAATAATAGTAATTGTATTGAAACTTGAGGTACAGCAGAGCTCCACACCCTTAAGCTATGGTGTGTAGAAACTCCACCGTTGAAAATACATAAGTGAAAGGTTCAGGCATGGCCGAATGGCCAGCCCCCATGGTCTAAGGACTAGGCGTCCAGAGATGTCTAATACACTAGTAAAAAGTTCTATTTATAATAAACTAGCTACTAGGGTTTACATGAGTAAGTAATTGATGCATAAATCCACTTCTGGGGCCCACTTGGTGTGTGCTTGGGCTGAGCTTGATCTATCCACGAAATGAGGCTTCTTTTGGAGTTTAACGCCAAGTTGTAACGTGTTTTGGGCGTTCAACTCCGGGTCGTGACGTGTTTCTGGCGTTTGACTCCAGACAGCAGCATGTACTTGGCGTTGAGCGCCACTTTACATCGTCAATTCCCGAATAAAGTATGGACTATTATATATTGCTGGAAAGCTCTGGATGTCTAATTTCCAACGCCGTTAAGAGCGCGCCATTTAAAGTTCTGTAGCTCCAGAAAATCCATTTCGAGTGCAGGGAGGTCAGATTCCAACAGCATCAGCAGTCCTTTGTCAGCCTCCTATCAGAGTTTTGCTCAAGTCCCTCAATTTCAGCCAGAATTTACCTGAAATCACAGAAAAACACACAAACTCATAGTAAAGTCCAGAAATATGAATTTAACATAAAAACTAATGAAAACATCCCTAAAAGTAACTAGATCATACTAAAAACTACCTAAAAACAATGCCAAAAAGCGTATAAATTATCCACTCATCAACCCACATGGCCGAACCTGGAGAGGAGGAAGAGGCAGTGATCGCCACTGAGGAAGACCTCAATGGACGTCCACTGGCCTCCAATGAGTTCCCTAATGAGGAACCATGGGAATCTGAGGCTCATAATGAGACCATAGAGATTCCATTGGATTTACTTCTGCCATTCATGAGCTCTGATGAGCATTCTTCCTCTGAAGAGGACGAATATGTCACTGAAGAGCAAGTTTCTAAGTACCTTGGAGCAATCATGAAGCTAAATGACAAGTTATTTGGTAATGAGACTTGGGAGAACGAACCTCCTTTGCTCACCAAAGAACTGAATGACTTGTCTAGGCAAAAATTACCTCAGAAGAGACAAGATCCTGGGAAGTTTTCAATACCTTGTACCATAGACACCATGACCTTTAAGAAGGATCTGTGTGACCTAGGGTCAAGTATAAACCTCATGCCTCTCTCTGTAATGGAGAATCTAGGAATCTTTGAGGTGCAAGCTGCAAGAGTCTCACTAGAGATGGCAGATAATTCAAGAAAATAAGCTTATGGACTGGTAGAGGATGTTTTGGAAAAGGTTGAAAACCATTACATCCTTACTAATTTCATAGTCCTAGAGACTGGGAAGTGCATGGATGAATCTATCATCCTTGGCAGACCCTTCCTAGCCACAGCAAAGGCTGTGATTGATGTTGACAGAGGAAAATTGATCATTCAAGTGAATGAAGAATCCTTTGTGTTTAAGGCTCAAGGATATCCCTCTGTTACCTTGGAGAGAAAGCATGAAGAGCTTTTCTCAAAACAGAGTCAAACAGAGCCCCCACAGTCAAACTCTAAGTTTGGTGTTGGGAGGCCACAACCAACTTCTAAGTTTGGTGTTGAACCCCCACATTCAAACTCTAAGTTTGGTGTTGGGAGGTTCCAACATTGCTCTGAGTATCTGTGAGGCTCCATGAGAGCACACTGTCAAGCTATTGACATTAAAGAAGCGCTTGTTGGGAGGCAACCCAATGTTATATTTATCTATTTTCCTTTGTTATTTTATGTTTTCTGTAGGTTGGTGATCATGTGAAGTCACAAAATCAATTGAAAAAGCAAAAATAGAATGAAAAACAGAAAGAAAAATAGCACACCTTGGAGGAAAACCTTGCTGGCGTTTAAACGCCAGTAAAGGTAGCAAATGGGCGTTTAACGCCCAGTCTGACACCATTCTGGGCGTTTAACACCAGAAAGGGGCACCAGACTGGCGTTAAACGCCAGGAAAGGGCAAGAAGTTGGCGTTAAACGCCAGAAATGGACACCAGCCCGGCATTTAACGCCAGAATTGGCATGAAGAGCATTTTTGCTCGCCACTTGGTGCAGGGATGAATTTTCCTTGACACCTCAGGATCTGTGGACCCCACAGGATCCCCACCTACCCCACCACCCACTCTCTCTCTTCTTCACCCATTCACCAATCACCTCAACACCTCTTTCCCAAAAACCCTCACCTATCAAATCCCATCTTTCTCTTCACCACTCACATCCATCCTTCATAAAACCCCACCTACCTCACCATTCAAAATCAAACCACTTTAACTCCCAAACCCACCCATACATAACCGAACCATACCCCTCTCTCAACCCCTATATAAACCCATCTTCACTCCTTCATTTTCACACAACCTAAACACTACTTCTCCCCCTTTGGCCGAACCACAAAGCCATCTCCATCTCCTCTATTTCTTCTTCTTCTACTCTCTTCTTTCTTCTTTTGCTCGAGGACGTGCAAACCTTCTAAGTTTGGTGTGGTAAAAGCATTGCTTTTTATTTTTCCATGACCATTTATGGCACCTAAGGCCAGAGAAACCTCTAGAAAGAGGAAAGGAAAGGCAAAAGCTTCCACCTCTGAGTCATGAGAGATGGAGAGATTCATCTCAAGGGTGCATCAAGATCACTTCTATGAAGTTGTGGCCATGAAGAAAGTGATTCCTGAAGTCCCTTTCAAACTCAAAAAGAGTGAATATCCAGAGATCCGACATGAGATCCGAAGAAGAGGTTGGGAAGTTCTTACCAACCCCATTCAACAAGTCGGAATCTTAATGGTTCAAGAGTTCTATGCCAATGCATGGATCACTAACAATCATGATCAAAGTGTGAACCCAGACCCAAAGAATTGGCTTACAATGGTTCGGGGGAAATACTTAGATTTTAGTCCGGAAAATGTAAGGTTGGCATTCAACTTGCCCATGATGCAAGGAGATGAACACCCTTATACTAGAAGGGTCAACTTTGATCAAAGGTTGGACCAAGTCCTCATAGACATTTGTGAAGAGGGCGCTCAATGGAAGAGAGATTCAAGAGGGAAGCCGGTTCAACTGAGAAGGCATGACCTCAAGCCCGTGGCTAAGTGATGGTTGGAGTTTATCCAACGCTCAATCATTCCCACTAGCAACCGGTCCAAAGTTACTATAGACTGGGCCATCATGATTCATAGCATCATGATTGGAGAAGAAGTAGAAGTTCATGAGGTTATAGCCCAAGAACTTTATAAGGTGGCGGGCAAGTCCTCTACCTTGGCAAGGTTAGCCTTTCCTCATCTCATTTGTCACCTCTGTTATTCAGTTGGAGTTGACATAGAGGGAGACATCCTCATTGATGAGGACAAGCCCATCACTAAAAAAAAGATGGAGCAAACAAGAGATCCCACTCATCATGAAATCCCTGAGATACCTCAAGGGATGCACTTTCCTCCACAAAACTATTGGGAGCAAATCAACACCTCCCTAGGAGAATTAAGTTCCAACATGGGACAACTAAGGGTGGAGCACCAAGAACATTCCATTTTCCTCAATGAAATTAGAGAAGATCAAAGAATCATGAGAGAGGAACAACAAAGGCAAGGAAGAGACATTGAGGAGCTCAAACACTCCATAAGATCTTCAAGAGGAAGAACAAGCCGCCATCACTAAGGTGGACCCGTTCTTTAATTTCCTTGTTCTTTATTTTCCTGTTTTTCGAATTTTCATGCTTATGTTTATCTATGTTTGTGTCTTATGATCATTAGTGTCTTAGTGTCTATGCCTTAAAGTTATGAATGTCCTATGAATCCATCACCTTTCTTAAATAAAAAAATGTTCTTAATTGAAAAAGAGAAGAATTGCATGAATTTTGAATTTTATAACAGATTAATTATTTTGATGTGGTGGCAATACTTTTGGTTTCTAAATGTATGCTTGAACAGTGCATATGTCTTTTGAATTTGTTGTTCATGAATGATTGGCTCTTGAAAGAATGATGAAAAAGGAGACATGTTACTGAGGATCTGAAAAATCATAAAAATGATTCTTGAAGCAAGAAAAAGCAGTGATTATTCAAAAAAAAAGAGGAAAAAAGAAAAAGAAAAAGAAAAAAATAAAGTTGTGATCCAAGGCAAAAAGAGTGTGCTTAAGAACCCTGGACACCTCTAATTGGGGACTCTAGCAAAGCTGAGTCACAATCTGAAAAGGTTCACCCAATTATGTGTCTGTGGCATGTATGTATCCGGTGGTAATACTGGAAGACAGCGTGCTTTGGGCCACGGCAAGACTCATAAAGTAGCTGTGTTCAAGAATCATCATACTTAACTAGGAGAATCAATAACACTATCTGGATTCTGAGTTCCTATAGAAGCCAATCATTCTGAATTTCAAAAGGATAGAGTGAGATGCCAAAACTATTCAGAGGCAAAAAGCTAAAAGCCCCGCTCATCTAATTAATACTGATCTTCATAGATGTTTTTGGAATTCATTGCATATTCTCTTCTTTTTATCTTATTTGATTTTCAGTTACTTGGGGACAAGCAAGAATTTAAGTTTGGTGTTGTGATGAGCGGATAATTTATACGCTTTTTGGCATTGTTTTTAGTATGTTTTTAGTATGTTTTAGTTAGTTTTTAGTGTATTTTTATTAGTTTTTAGTTAAAATTCACTTTTTTGGACTTTACTATGAGTTTGTGTGTTTTTCTGTGATTTCAGGTATTTTCTGGCTGAAATTGAGGGACTTGAGCAAAAATCTGATTCAGAGGCTGAAAAGGACTGCAGATGCTATTGGATTCTGACCTCCCTACACTCGAAGTGGATTTTTTAGAGCTATAGAAACCCAATTGGCGCGCTCTCAACTGCGTTGAAAAGTAGACATCCTGGGCTTTCCAGCACTATATAATAGTTCATACTTTGCCCGAGATTTGATGGCCCAAACCGGCGTTCCAAATTAGCTCAAAACTCCCCGGCGTTAAACGCCGGAACTGGCACAAGAATGGGAGTTAAACGCCCAAACTGGCACAAAAGCTGGTGTTTAACTCCAAGAGAAGTCTCTACATGAAAATGCTTCAACGCTCAGCCCAAGCACACACCAAGTGGGCCCGGAAGTGGATTTTTATGTCATTTACTCATTTCTGTAAACCCTAGGCTACTAGTTCTCTACATATAGGACCTTTTACTATTGTATTCTCATCTTGGTAGCTATCTTTGATCAGTCTTATGTTATCTTAGATAATGGGGCTGGCCTCACGGCCATGCCTAGACCTTGTTCTTATGTATTTTCAACGGTGGAGTTTCTACACAACATAGATTAAGGTGTGGAGCTCTGCTGTACCTCGAGTATTAATGCAATTACTATTGTTCTTCTATTTAATTCAGCTTGTTCTTATTCTAAAATATTCATTCGTACCCAAGAACATGATGAATGTGATGATTATGTGACGCTCATCATCATTCTCACTTATGAACGCGTGCCTGACAACCACTCCCGTTCTACAAGCAAACAAGGCTTGAATGTTTATCTCTTGGATTCCGTAATCAGAATCTTCGTGGTATAAGCTAGAATTGATGGCGGCATTCAAGAGAATTCGGAAGGTCTAAACCTTGTCTGTGGTATTCTGAGTAGGATTCAATGATTGAATGACTGTAACGAGCTTCAAACTCCTGAAGGCTGGGCGTTAGTGACAGACGCAAAAGAATCAATAGATTTTATTCCAACCTGATTGAGAACCGACAGATGATTAGCCGTGCCGTGACAGGGTGCGTTGAACATTTTCACTGAGAGGATGGGATTGTAGCCACTGACAACGGTGATGCCCAACATATAGCTTGCCATGGAAAGGAGTAAGAAGGATTGGATGAAGACAGTAGGAAAGCAGAGAGACCGAAGGGACAAAGCATCTCCATACGCTTATCTGAAATTCTCACCAATGAATTACATAAGTATCTCTATCTTTATGCTTTATTCGTATATCAGCCATAACCATTTGAATCTGCCTGACTAAGATTTACAAGGTGACCATAGCTTGCTTCATACCAACAATCTCCGTGGGATCGACCCTTACTCGCGTAAGGTTTATTACTTGGACGACCCAGTGCACTTGCTAGTTAGTTGTGCGAAGTTGTGATAAAGAGTTGAGATTGCAATTGAGCGTACCATGTTGATGGCGCCATTGATGATCACAATGACGTGCACCACGTCCATAAACGAGAGGTATTTATTTCTGGAGGAGGCATCGACCAGTGCGTCGATACTTGGGAGTGGATAAGGGTCTTTGTGGGCAGGCTTTATTGAGATCAGTGTAGTCGGTGCACATATGCCAGTATAACCGTGATGACCATGGGATCGTCATGTCCTAAGATTACCCCGGATGCATCTTCTTTGGTGAAGCTAATCGGGGGGGATGTCGGGTGCTTCCCCCTTCCCCTTGACATGATATACCTCTTTAAGATATCTTTTGCGAGATGATTTGGAGACTCCTCCTCCTGCAAATCCGCCGTGTATCATGTGGACGTGTCTTTCTGGTGTACGAGGAGACTTCTTGGTTCGTCCAACATCTTCTTCCCTTCTTCTTTTTCTTTGCTCATCGTCCCGGGTGGCCAGAAACTGATCTAGCTTCCCCTCTCTTACTAGCTTTTTGATGACATTTTTTAAGTCAAAACATTTATTGGTGGAATGTCTGCGGATTCGATGATATTCACAATATTCAGCCCGATTTCCTCCTCCTTTTTTGCCTTTGAGTGGTCGAGCTGGGGGTATTCTTTCAGTGTTACATACCTTTCTGTAGACATCTACGAGAGACACCCGAAGGGGGGTGTAATTGTGATATTTTTTATTTTTTCTCCATGCCGATCCTCCTTCTTTTTGGATTCTTTGTCGTTATCCCGGGAGGTGAATCCGGATTTCAAGGTCTCTCCTAGTCGAGAGTTTTCCTCCATGTTGATGTATTTCTCTGCTCGTTCTTGTACTTCGTTCAGAGATGTGGGGTTTTTTTTCGATATAGATTGGCTAAAAAGTCCCTCTCACAAGCCATTGATGAGGCCCATAATGGCAGCCTCTGTTGGTAGGTTCTGTATGTCTAGGCATGTTTTGTTGAATCTTTCCATGTAGTTGCGGAGAATTTCCCGTTCTCCTTGCCTGATTCCTAATAGACTTGGAGTGTGCTTAGCCTTATCTTTTTGGATGGAGAATCTGGCCATAAACTCCTTGGCCAAATTGTCAAAACTCGAGATGGACCTAGGAGATAGATTGTCGAACCATCTAATTGCCGTCTTTGTTAAGGTAGTCGGAAAGACTTTGCAACGAACTGCATCTGAGGCATCGGTGAGGTACATTCTACTTCTGAAATTGCTGAGATGATGGCCGGGATCTGTAGTGCCATCGTACAGAGTCATATCTGGGAGTTTAAAGTCTTTAGGGATTTCGGTCTTCATGATCTCTTTGGTGAATGGATCTTGTTCCTTGCGGGAGCTGTCCTCATGAGGGGATCGGTTGGCTTTGGTTTTGAGATCGGCTTCGAGTTTTAGGAGTTTGTCCTCCAATTCCCGGCGTTGCCTTATTTCCTTTTGCAGGTCTTTCTCCGCCTCTCGTTGACGTAAGGCGTCTTCTTCAAGTTGTTTTAAACGATCTTGAAGCATCTCCATGGCTCCCGCATTTGAATTCTTTTTGTTGTTAAGTTGATGAGTATCCTTTGGGGTAGTGTCTGCATTTTTGTGCGGCGTTCTATCCTCTAGATCTTATAGGATGACTTCCAAGTTCCCCGGTAATGGCGCCAATGTTCCGAGGGTTACCTGAAACTGTAGGTTGATCACAGACGAGATCTTCTGTGCTGGTCGGAACGGTTGTGTCCGACTTGTTGGACTTGGTGGTGGTGCTGATTCCTTCGTCCCCGGAGGGTGGGGGGTACCTGCAAGGGACTCCGATGCTTAAGTTAGCAAGGGTATTAAGCAGGTATTGAGTAGTATCAGAGTATGAGTTATACCTGGGTGCTCCAGTGTATTTATAATAGCGTGGAATGACCTTCTTAGATAAGATAAGTTAGTTATCTTATCTTATCTTTATCTTTTGAGTGAGGTCATCTTAACTTCAAGGAAACCGCCCTTCCCCTTGTAGGCTTGGACTGCCTTGGGCTTAGGTGCGTGGTCCTCCATTGGGGCCCTTCTTTTGGGCTTTTCTGGTGACTTGGCCGAGCTCTTTGAGAAGTAGTCGGGTTGTCCTGACCTGCAAAGGTCGGTCGCTTTGTCTGTAGAACATCTCGGGTCGGACATCTCGACCTAGGGTATGAACACTTACCATTGAATAATTCATAAACTCGCATGCAAAACACCTCGTATAAGTTAGCGAACAAATATAGAATAATGGCATACTACCATCTCCATAATCATCCTAATTTTCTACTATTTTATGTTAGAAAAATTCATTAGAAGGATAAAATAAAAGGGTATACGCTAGTACCATTATTATTAGAGTAAATCATAAAAAAATTCTAGAAATATTAAATTGTTGAAAACAATAAATTCTTCCATTTTGTTAACAACATATTACTTTTGAAACCTTTTAAAACATAACAACTGTTCATACCCTGGGTCGAGCTGTCCGACCCGGGATGTTCGACAGACAAAGCGACCGACCTCTCCAGGTCAGGACAACCCGACCTCTCCTCAAAGAGCTCGGCCAAGTCACAGAAAAGCCCAAATGAAGGGCCCAAATAGAGGAACGCGTCCCAAATCCAAGGGTAGCCCAAACCCATAGGGATAAGGGCGGTTCCCTTAAAAGATGACCTCACTTAAAGATAAGATAAAGATAAGATATGATAACTAACTTATCTTATCCACAGAAGGCCACATCTCACCATTATAAATACACTGGAGCACCCAGGTATAACTCATACTCTGATTCTACTTAATACCTGCTTTATACCCTTGCTAACTTAAGCATCGGAGTCCCTTGCAGGTACCCCCACCCTCCGGGGACAAAGGATCAGCACTACCGCCAAGTCCAACAAGTCGGACACACCAGCTCCGGTCGCTGTATACCTGCCAGACACGTCGACTCCGACTAACACAGAAGATCTCGTCTGAGATCGACCTACAGTTTCAGGTAACCCACGGAACATTGGCGCCGTTGCCGGGGAACCTGGAAGTCATCCCATTAAACATGGCAGATGACCACGACAACGACCACGATTCAGGTCTGGAAGATAGAACGCCGCATAAAACGCGGACACAATACTCAAAGATACTCCAGAAACCAATGGAGACAAAAATTCATCAAATCCAGGAATCATAGAAGCACTTCAAAATCGATTGGAGCAACTCGAGAAAGAAGCCCAACATCAACGTGAAAAGGAAGAAGATCTACGCCGGGAGATAAGGCGACGCAGAGAACTAGAAGATAAGATTGTAAAACTCGAAGCCAATCTTAAAACTAAAGCTACTCGATCATCCGCAGAAGATAGCTCTCAGAAAGATCAAGACCCATTCACCAGAGAAATTATGAAGACCAAAATTCCAAAAGATTTCAAGCTTCCAGATATGACTCTATATGATGGCACCTCGGACCCCAACCATCATCTCAGCAACTTCAGAAGTAGAATGTACCTCACAGATGCCTCAGATGCAGTCCGTTGCAAAGCCTTTCCAACAACTCTCACCAAGACAGCCATTAAATGGTTTGACAACTTACCTCCAAAATCCATCTCGAGTTTCGACGATCTGGCCAAGAAGTTCCTGGCCCGATTCTCCATACAAAAGGACAAAGCCAAACACGCACCTAGCCTACTAGGGATCAAGCAAGGAGATCGGGAGAGCCTTCGCAACTACATGGAAAGATTCAACAAAACATGCATAGACATACAAAGTCTACCAACAGAGGCTGCCATTATGGGCCTTATAAATGGCCTACGAGAAGGACCATTCAGTCAATCTATATCAAAGAGATATCCTACGTCCTTAGACGAAGTACAAGAACGGGCACAAAAATACATCAACATGGAGGAAAACTCTCGACTTGTTGAAACCTCAAGGTTCGGCTCTACCTACCGAGATAAAGAATCCAAGAAAAAGGAAGATCGCTCCGGAGAGAAAATCAAGAAATATCATAACTATACTCCTCTTAGGGTATCCTTGGTAGATGTTTACAAAGAAGTCTGCCATACAGAGAAAATCCCTCCAGCTCGACCACTTAAAGGCAAAAGAGGAGGAGGAAATCGAAACGAATACTGTGAGTATCACCGACTTCGAGGGCACTCCACCAACGAATGCTTCGACTTGAAAAACATCATAGAAAACTAGTAAGAGAAGGAAAGCTAGATCGGTTTTTGGCCAATCGGGATGACGAACCAAGAAAATGAAGACGGGATGAGGATGTAGGACGATCTGAACGATCACCTCGCACACCGGAAAGACACGTTCACGTAATACACGGCGGATTTGCTGGAGGAGGAATCTCCAAATCATCCCGAAAGCGACACCTCAAAGAAGTATACCACGTCGAAGGAAAAAAGGAAGCCCCAGACATCCCAGCAATCACGTTTACCAAGGAAGATGCATCCGGAATCATCTCGGGACACGACGACCCCATGGTCATTACGATCATATTGGCAAACGCCAACCTTCACCGTACATTAATTGACCAGGGAAGCTCTGCCGACATCCTATTCAAAAGTGCCTTCGACAAACTCGGTCTAGAAGAAAAAGAGCTAAGAGCATACCCGAACAGCCTGTTCGGACTAGGAGATGCCCCAGTTCAACCGTTGGGATACGTATCGCTGCATACAACCTTCGGAAAGGGAAACCAATCCAAAACACTCAAGATATACTACATCGTAGTTGACGTAAGCTCAGCCTACAATGCCTTAATAGGTCGGACAACGTTAAATCAACTCGGCGCAATAGTTTCAACCCCATATCTATGTATGAAATTCCCAACTGCAGGAGGGATAGCTACAATAAAGGCAGATCAAAAAATGGCACGTCGCTGTTATAACGAAAGCCTAAACCTCCGAGGTGAAGGAGGAGAGTTCCACACAATCGAGCTCGGTGGAGTCCAGAGGCGAGCAGAATTCCGACCACAACTCGAAGGAGAAGTAGAAAGAATCCAGATCGGAGACACCTTGGATAAAATAACTAACATTGGCATGATCCTGAAAGGAGACATAAAGGAATCACTAATACGGTTCCTACGAGATAATGTTGATCTCTTCGCATGGAAAGCTACCGACATGTCAGGTATTGATCCCGAACTAATGAGCCACAAATTGGCAGTCTATCCGGGATCCCGGACGGTACAACAAAGACGAAGAAAACTTGGACCAGAACGAGCTCAGGCTGTAGAAGAACAAGTACAAGCGCTACTTGAGGCCGGGTTCATAAGGGAAGTCAAATATCCACTATGGCTAGCAAACGTCGTCTTAGTGAAAAAGTCAAATGGGAAGTGGCGAATGTGCACCGACTACACCAACCTCAACAAAGCCTGCCCAAAAGACCCCTACCCACTCCCAAGTATCGACGCTCTAGTGGATGCTTCATCAGGTTATAAGTATCTCTCATTCATGGACGCATATTCAGGGTACAACCAAATCCCCATGTATCCACCGGATCAAGAAAAAACCTCGTTCCTAACACCGAAAGCAAACTACTGCTACATCGTGATGCCTTTTGGTCTCAAGAATGCAGGAGCTACTTATCAAAGGCTAATGAATAAAGTTTTCTCAGATCACATCGGAAAAATCATGGAAGTTTATGTAGACGATATGTTGATAAAGACACAAAGCGAAGATACATTGTTATCCGACCTGACTCAAGTGTTTTCTACTATCAGGAAACACAACATGCGGCTCAATCCCGCAAAATGCACCTTCGCAGTAGAAGCCGGCAAATTCTTGGGCTTCATGCTCACACAAAGGGGGATTGAAGCAAATCCAGACAAATGCCGAGCCATACTCAACATGAAGAGCCCAACCTGTATCAAAGAGGTACAACAACTCAACGGGAGGTTAGCCGCTCTATCTCGATTCTTAGCAGGAGCTGCGATAAGATCTCTTCCCTTCTATGCTACCTTAAGAAAAGGAAAACAGTTCGAATGGACGACAGAATGTGAGCAAGCCTTCCTAGATTTCAAGGAGTTCTTAGGACGGCCACCTATCCTATCTCGGCCACGAGAAGGAGAACCGCTCATATTATATCTCGCAGTAGGGAGCCGGGCAATAGCCTCAGCACTAGTCAGAGAAGACGAACATGGGCAAAAACCCGTCTACTTCATTAGCAAAGCATTACAAGGATCCGAGCTGAACTACCAGAAAATAGAAAAGTTTGCCTACGCTCTGATCCTCACATCCCGGCGGCTTCGCCCATATTTCCAAGCGCATACCATTAAAGTCTGAACCAACCAACCCATAAAAGGAATATTACAGAAAATAGATCTAGCAGGAAGAATCCTACAACGGGCAATCGAGTTGTCCGAATTCGAACTCCAATACGAGGCACGTACAGCAATCAAATCGCAACACCTGGCCGACTTCATCGCAGAATTTACAGACATCCCGGAAATCCCCATAGAATGGAACATATACGTAGACGGATCCTCGAATAAAACAGGAAGCTGTGCGGGTGTGATAGTTGAGAACAACCAAGGAACTCAACTGGAGCTCTCCCTTACATTCGGATTCCCGGCCTCAAACAACCAGGCAGAGTACGAAGCACTATTAGCTGGCCTGAAGCTGGCTAGGGAGGTTGGAGCTCAGAAGCTCAACATCTACAGTGACTCACAAGTCATCACCTCACAAATAACAGGAAACTACCAAGCCAAAGATCCGACCATGAAGAAGTATTTGGATAAAACCAAATAACAGCTCGAAAAACTCGAGGAATATAAGATCCACCACATACCCCGTGAGAAAAATGCCCGAGCTGACGCCCTTTCAAAATCAGCCAGCACCAAACCAGGGGGCAACAACAGAAGCCTCATCCAGGAGGTATTACACAACCCGTCAATAGCGGAAGAAGAAAGAATCCTAGCCATAATAGGTCAGGATCAAGGATGGATGACCCCCATAATAAACTACCTCAAAACAGAAGAACTCCCTACAGATGAAAAAGAGGCAAAGAGGCTGAAAAGGGAGGCACAGTACTACACTATCATAAACAACACGCTGTACAAAAGAGGGATATCAACACCTTTACTAAAATGCGTACCAACTTCCAACACAAAGGAAGTCTTGGAGGAAGTACACAGTGACATTTGTGGAAATCATCTCGGAGCACAAGCTCTCACCAAAAAGGTACTCCGGGCGGGATTCTATTGGCCAACTCTACAAAAGGAGGCTACAGAATTTGTAAGGACATGTCCACCATGCCAGAAGCATGCCAACTTTCACATTGCCCCACCAGAAAAGCTCATCAGCGTAACCTCACCCTGGCCATTTGCGAAATGGGGACTTGACCTACTCGGACCCTTCCCACAGGGATCGGAACAAGTAAAATTTCTCATAGTAGGAGTAGACTATTTCACGAAATGGATCGAGGCAGAACCCCTAGCCAACGCCACCACTCAAAGAAGTCAAAAATTCCTATATAGGAACATTATTACGAGGTTCGGGGTACCATACTCCATCACCACGGACAACGGTACCCAATTTACAGAGGCAGGCTTCAGAAAACTGGTGGCCGACTTGAACATAAAACACCAGTTCACCTCCGTCGAACATCCCCAAGCCAATGGACAAGCCGAAGCGGCCAACAAAGTCATATTGGCCGGATTAAAGCGGAGGCTACAAGAAGCAAAGGGAGCTTGGGCCGAGGAACTTCCACGAGTCCTATGGGCATATCGAACAACACCCCATTCTACTACAAATGAATCACCATTCCGACTAGCATACGGAGTGGAGGCAATGATTCCAATAGAGATCGAAGAAGGATCTCCCCGAGTAATCCACTACAATGAACAAGCAAACTCCCAACTTCAGAGAGAAGAGCTCGACTTGTTACCCGAAATCCAAGAAAGAGCTCGGATCAGGGAAGAAGCTCTAAAACAACGAATGGGTTCCAGATATAATCAAAAGGTAGTGCCGAGAAGTTTTGCAGAAAATGATCTCATCCTAATCAGAAATGACATTGGAACAAACTCGACCAGGAGAAGGAAAGCTGGCAGCTAACTGGAAAGGACCTTACCAAGTCATTGAAGTACTAGGGAAGGGCTACTACAGACTGTCCGAGCTTGATGGACGAGAGCTTCCTCGATCATGGCACGCCTGCAACCTAAGAAGGTACTACAGTTAGAAAAGGTAAAGGATCTCACTAAATGGATGCGCTCTTTTTCCTGAAAAGGTTTTTTAATGAGGCACCATGTCGAGACCTAGGAACAAGGAAATTCCCACATGTATATATTTGCATTTTTCTTTGAATAAAGTTTATTTAGATATTCTACAAAGATTCCAAGACGCATTAATCTGAAGTATTCATCGTCCGATTATAAAGCAACAGGTCGGCAGAAAGTGAAAAAGAAATTCACTGCGCAACCACGATAAAGACAATCGTCCGATAAAGGTGAAAACGCGATTCACCCAAAGGACGATCTAAAGACGCCAACCATTTTCTACAAATCGGCAAAGATAAACACAGAATAATGTAAGAAGTTATCGAAAGCAATCCAAAAAAAGAACCTGACGAGGTCTTACGGATAGCTAATATAATAACTTAAAGACTGGTCGACGTTCAGAAGTCGGACCAAGTCAACCCAAGTTATAAGTAAACCCTGGAAAGAGGTCTGGCCAACCCTATTAAAGAGGATTACTTTAACTTAGAAGGGCCTGACATAACAAAGTCAGCCCAAAATTAAAAAGTTATCCAAGTAGTCCCTGAAAGAGATCTGACAAAGATCCAAGAAAGAGGACTACAAAAAAATAACTTAAAGGAGACCGATATAACCAAGTCGGACTCCTACCACTAAAAAGTTATCCAAGTAGTCCCTGAAAGAGATCTGACAAAGATCCAAGAAAGAGGACTACAAAAAATAACTTAAAGGAGACCGATATAACCAAGTCGGACTCCTACCACTAAAAAGTTATCCAAGTAGTCCCTGAAAGAGATCTGACAAAGATCCAAGAAAGAGGACTACAAAAAATAACTTAAAGGAGACCGATATAACCAAGTCGGACTCCTACCACTAAAAAGTTATCCAAGTAGTCCCTGAAAGAGATCTGACAAAGATCCAAGAAAGAGGACTACAAAAAATAACTTAAAGGAGACCGATATAACCAAGTCGAACTCCTACCACTAAAAAGTTATCCAAGTAGTCCCTAAAAGAGATCTGACAAAGATCCAAGAAAGAGTACTACAAAAAATAACTTAAAAGGAGACCGACGTAACCAAGTCGGACTCCTACCACTAGAAGTTATCAAACATAATCCCTGAAAAAGACCAAGTAAAGGCTCAGAAAAGGGGATCACAAAAATAGCTTTTGAGGGGGACCAACATAAAGAAATCGGTCATAAAGGCGTTAAAATACAAACAAGAGCGAGGAAACTGAGAAACAAGTCGGACCCCCCACAGGCACAGGCCTCAAAAGGATCCAAATTACAAACGATAAGCAAAAGCAAACAACCTAAAGAGGCCAGACAGCAAAATTTCAACAGATATCATGCATAATACGATAAAAAGCTTCAAGAGGTCACCACAAAACCAACCTCGGAAGCTACTTTTGTTTTTCAAAAAGAGTTGCAAGACAGACAACTAGAAGTGTCCAAAAGAACAAATAAAACAAAGTTCAAAAGCCCACAAACCGGGCTATGTACACAAATATCCATAAAAAGATCAGCTAAAGATCGGGAGCTTTCTCGGCAGCATCAGTATGAGGAGAAGGAGGACGAGTCTGAAGGGGCACAGCATCTACGGTTCCATCATCCCGGTTCAGAATCTGGCAATCTGGATCAGATGTAACGGGAGGAACAGAGGAGGTTGACACCTTAAGAGAAAGCACTGGGGGAGGATCAGTCTCTTCATCATCTTGGTCATCAGGGACAATCTTACCATCCCTCACGACATTATCCAAGCTGATGAGAGTCAAGTCGGCATCAGGAGCAACAACCCGAAACTGCTCCATCAGGTTCTCGGAGGCAGCAGTTACACTACCCACAAGGTGACCCTGAAGCTCACCATAATTAACACGAGCTGTTTCCAACTCCTCCCGAAGACGCATCAATTCCCTATAAGCCAAGACATAGCTATCCTTATGTTTCAAAGCCATGTCTTCGGGCAGCTTCAGAGAAGCAGCAAGGGCAATAGAGCTGGCCTTCTCACCCTCCAGTTCCTTCTCCACCTTGGCCAACTTCACCTCCAACTCCTCCTTCAGACCCTTGATTCGATCAAATTCTGACTTGGCCTCCTCCATAAAAGATTTGGTAGCATGAACCGGAATCCCCTGAATTGTTCGAAAAATAGCCGCACCCATATGGGCCATCTTTACACTATTTTGGGTAATAAAATACAAATGCTTTAACAGAGACACGTCGTCCATGGAAGCCCACCATAGGGGGCAATTTGCTGGTCTACAAATTCAATGGCGTCAAAGTCTGGAGCATCCAAGTTAAAGGGTTCGGATGTTTTTTGCTTTTTCAAAGGAGGGGCACCAGAAGCAGCAGCAGAAGTTTGAGGAGGATCGACCTGATGAAATTGGGGAGTAGGAATCACTTTCCTCGGCCCAAGGGAACTCGGCACCAGGGGCTTAAGGGGGACCTGTGAAGATCCCTCGCCGGCCACCTTGGCCGAGATGTTCAGAGCAGCAGTTGCCTTCTTTGCCCTTTTAAAGGCCTTCATAGAGTCGTTATTCTTTGATATCCCTACAAAACACAAAACAGTCACGACAAAGAGCTACAAAGAGGAAGAAAAAGGAAATAAGTACAGAAACAAGTCAGATAAATACCCAAAACAGTCCGAACTAAGGATGGGTCATTCAAAAATCTTTTTGTATCAAGATGGGGCGGTTTTCCCCATAGATCTTCAAGAACAACAACGAAAGCACGCTCAACATCATCAAGCATCTCCCAAGTATAACGAGACACTCTCACATCCCTCTGCCACTCTAGAGGGAAAGAAGGCTCATCATTTTTGTCAAGAAAAAAGGGGCGGGCCTGATGATTGGATTTTTGACGGTTTAGAATTCACAAATGAATTCTCGTTGCAAGTATAGTTTCTAAACCAAACAATAATTCTTTCATACAAAAGATTGTTTGTCACAAGTAACAAACCCCTAAATTTATAAACCGAAGTATTCAAACCTCGGGTCGTTCTCCCTAGGAATTACAATAGAGTGTCTTGTTATTGGTTGTGAGTTATTTTGGGGTTTTGATATGAAGCATGAAAGATAAATGGCAAGAAAGTAAACTAACAACTATAAAAGGCTCTTGGCAAGGTATGAAAATTAGAAGTTCTATCCTAGTTATCCTTCTCAATTGTGATGAGAATTGTTCATTGCTACCACTTAGTTAGCCCTTACTAAAGAAAGAAAAGTCAAGTGGATGAATTGACTTGAGCCACAAGTTCTAGCCAACTCCCAAGGAAAGACTAGCTTTAGTGCACTCCAAACCAATTAGCAATCTCTCCAATTATCAATCAACAAAGGAATTAGATAACTCAAGTGTCACTAATTACTCTACCTAGGCCAAGAGGAACAAAATCTACACTAAAACTAAAAGAGACATTTTAACAAACACATAGAGTGCAATAAAAGTAAACAACATAAATTGCAAGAATTAAAGAGAGATCTAACTACAAAGGCAAGAGATTAACAATGGAAAAGTAAAGAAGAACAATTATTATGAATTATCTCTTATTGAATTGAAAGAATGTAGAGGGAACAATACTAGATCTACAACAAAATGTAAGAACAACATAAAGGAAATTACAACAGAAGAGTAGAAGAAGATGAATCTAACAACAAAGAATTGAAATGTAGAAGTAGAAGAAAGTAAAGATTAAAACCTAGATCTAAGAACTAATCCTAATCCTAATCCTAATTCTAGAGAGAAGTGAGAGCTTCTCTCTCTAGAAACTACTTCTAAACTAATCCCTAATGTGTGTGTAATGAATTAATGAGTTGGAATCCCCTTTTCTCTTCAATCCTTGGCTTTAAATAGCATCTTTGGCACCAAAGTTGGTTGGGATTGGGCCCACAAGGCTTCTAAAATCGCTGGCCACATGTTGCATTAAGTGAACCAGATGGCAGCAACGGCGCGTGCGCGTACTTTGTGCGTGCGCGTACTTTGCGCGTGCGTGCCACCATACGTGTAGCAACTATGGTAAATCTTATATCATTTCGAAGCCCCAGATGTTAGCTTTCTAACCCAACTGAAACTGCATCATTTGGACCTCTGTAGCTCAAGTTATGGTCGTTTAAGTGCAAAGAGGTCGGCTCGACAGCTTTCCGGTTCTTTCATTTCTTCATGAGTTCTCCAACTTTTCATGCTTCTTTCTTCATTCCCTTGATCCAATCTTTGCCTTCTAAATCTGAAATCACTTAGCAAACATATCAAGGCATCTAATAGAATCAAAGAGAATTAAATTTAGCTATTTTAAGACCTAAAAAGCATGTTTTCATTCTTAAGCACAATTAAAGGAGAATATACAAAACCATGCTATTTCATTGAATAAATGTGGGTAAAAGGTGATAAAATCCCCTAAATTCAGTACAAGATAAACCGTCAAATTGGGGTTTGTCAACCTCCCCACACTTAAACCAAGCATGTCCTCATGCTTAAGCCAAGAGAAAGCAAAGGGATCAACATTTATTCAATGAAAATTACTAAATGCAATCTACCTATATGCAACTATCTACATGAATGCAATTGCTTGGTCAAAATAAATTAATTCCCAAGAAGCATATATAAGCACAAGGGCAAAAGGTATTAACAACCATGCCAAACCACAATTGAATTGAGCTATTAAATATTTTTACAAACTTGCATGAAAGGAGATGATCATTGGTGGAAACATGTAATTGAGCATCAAACCCTTACCGGATGTATTTACACTCTATTCGCTCAAGTGTTTAGGGTTGATTCACTCAATTCTTCCCTAATCATGCTTTCCAAGATTTGTTCTTCTTCTAACAATCAACAAATATTTCATGCATGCATACATATATCATGAGGTCTTTTCATAGGTTGTAATGGGGTTAGGGTCAAGGTAGGATGCATATTTGGTTAAGTGAGCTTGGAATTTGAATCTTTGATAAGTTTAGACTTCCCACCTAACCTATGACATCCTATTCAATTAAGTTCTAATCTAACTACCCATTTTTCACTTTTTCACATACTCATGCATTTTCTTTTCATTTCACAACACTTATGCATTGATTTTATTGAGCTATACTTTGATTTGGGGCATTTTGTCCCCTTTTTATTCCTTTCTTTTTTTTTCTTCTTTTTCTTTCTTTTGTTATATATTTTTTTATATTGTTTTTTTTTCTTTTTCTTTTCTTTTTCTTTTGTTTTTCTCTCTTTTTTTTTCTTTCTATATACAAGAGCATCAATGCATAAGGTTTTACATTTGATCAACACATGAGTATGTACCCAATTCCCAATATTTCCAATAACAATACAAAATTACCCTTTCATTCACCCAATGTCCCAAAGTTCCCACACTTGAATGATACTCACACACTCTAGCCTAAGCTAATCAAAGATCCAAATAAGGACATTTATCATTTTTTTTTGCTTTAAGGCTTGTAATGTGCTAAATTAAAGAACAAGTGGGTTAAGCGTAGGCTCAAACTGGCTAACAATGGAAGATCAAAGGTAAGGCTGTTTGGGTAAGTGAGCTAATGGAATGATGGCCTCAATCATATAAATGCATGTATGCACAAAATAATGGACATAAAGAATCAAACAAATCAAGGATTACAATCATAGAAAGAGAATAATGCACACAAGAAGGAGAATAAGTGGTTATAAGATGTAACCACACCATTAGGCTCAAATCTCACTTGCTTGTGTTCTTAGCTCAAAAACATGATCCACAATATATATAATTCAAGCAAGTTTAATGAAAAATTTTCACTCAAATCAATTAAGGTGCCCTATAGATAGAAATCTTGAAAATTTTCATTATTTTGACTAAGCTTATTGTGTATACATATACAAAAATTAAGAGAATGCAAGTAAAAATCCTAAAATCCTAGAATGAAATGCACAAGTGTTAGGATTAGAAATTTGTCACCCAAAATCGCCGGCCGGTCGGACGACCTCCCCACACTTAAAAGTTTGCATCGTCCTCGGTGCACTCAAAGATGAGCAAGGGGGTACGGCGAATCTCCGAATTGCTGCGTGTTCTTTCTTCCGCTTCCATGTTTGCTTGTGGTGCATTCATCATGAAAAACAAAAATATAACACCATAAGGTAGGGTAATACAAAAGCAAGGAAGCATAATTGTTGGAATGAGGTAAATCACTAGAATTGAGTGAGTGAATTAGTGTGACATTAATGACAAATAAGTGTGTGAATTCTAAATTGCGCGGTTTAGAACACACATTAGCATAAAAGTTATGTCACAAAAGAAGCATGCACTTTACTCATTCTAGTATGCTTGAGATGCTTTAAGTGAACTTGTAAGGTAAAACAAGCATTAAAGAAGCATGAAAGCATGCAAGCTAAGCCTATAGATGCATATGTTCATGAAATACAATGCAATAAGGTAAATGCACAACATCATCCATCAAGAAGTTGCCTAATTACAAAATAAGGCTCAAATCACATGGTGGCCAAATCATGCAATTCAAAAAGAGTTACAAGCTCGAAGGCAATTCTCATCACTTGGTATTCTAAAAAGGTAAGCATGAAAAACTCAAAACCAAGTAGCAAAATATGACCTCAATCATAGACCGAAGTATTCAAACCTCGGGTCGTTCTCCCTAGGAATTACAATAGAGTGTCTTGTTATTGGTTGTGAGTTATTTTGGGGTTTTGATATGAAGCATGAAAGATAAATGGCAAGAAAGTAAACTAACAACTATAAAAGGCTCTTGGCAAGGTATGAAAATTAGAAGTTCTATCCTAGTTATCCTTCTCAATTGTGATGAGAATTGTTCATTGCTACCACTTAGTTAACCCTTACTAAAGAAAGGAAAGTCAAGTGGATGAATTGACTTGAGCCACAAGTTCTAGCCAACTCCCAAGGAAAGACTAGCTTTAGTGCACTCCAAACCAATTAGCAATCTCTCCAATTATCAATCAAAGTGTCACTAATTACTCTACCTAGGCCAAGAGGAACAAAATCTACACTAAAACTAAAAGAGACATTTTAACAAACACATAGAGTGCAATAAAAGTAAACAACATAAATTGCAAGAATTAAAGAGAGATCTAACTACAAAGGCAAGAGATTAACAATGGAAAAGCAAAGAAGAACAATTATTATGAATTACCTCTTATTGAATTGAAAGAATGTAGAGGGAACAATACTAGATCTACAACAAAATGTAAGAACAACATAAAGGAAATTACAACAAAAGAGTAGAAGAAGATGAATCTAACAACAAAGAATTGAAATGTAGAAGTAGAAGAAAGTAAAGATTAAAACCTAGATCTAAGAACTAATCCTAATCCTAATCCTAATTCTAGAGAGAAGTGAGAGCTTCTCTCTCTAGAAACTACTTCTAAACTAATCCCTAATGTGTGTGTAATGAATTAATGAGTTGGAATCCCCTTTTCTCTTCAATCCTTGGCTTTAAATAGCATCTTTGGCGCCAAAGTTGGTTGGGATTGGGCCCACAAGGCTTCTAAAATCGCTGGCCACATGTTGCATTAAGTGAACCAGATGGCAGCAACGGCGCGTGCGCGTACTTTGTGCGTGCGCGCCACCATACGTGTAGCAACTATGGCAAATCTTATATCGTTTCGAAGCCCCAGATGTTAGCTTTCTAACTCAACTAGAACCGCATCATTTGGACCTCTGTAGCTCAAGTTATGGTCGTTTAAGTGTGAAGAGGTCGGCTTGACAGCTTTCCGGTTCTTTCATTTCTTCATGAGTTCTCCAACTTTTCATGCTTCTTTCTTCATTCCCTTGATCCAATCTTTGCCTTCTAAATCTGAAATCACTTAGCAAACATATCAAGGCATCTAATAGAATCAAAGAGAATTAAATTTAGCTATTTTAAGACCTAAAAAGCATGTTTTCACTCTTAAGCACAATTAAAGGAGAATATACAAAACCATGCTATTTCATTGAATAAATGTGGGTAAAAGGTGATAAAATCCCCTAAATTCAGTACAAGATAAACCGTCAAATTGGGGTTTGTCAGGGCCCCCTCGACAGCACGGACCTTAAAGAAGTAATTCTTGAAATCCTTAAAGGACTCATCATACATAGCAAAAACTTTGTGGCCCTGGGCGGACCTGAAGGAAACCCAGGAAGCCTTCTTTTTTGAAGTACCGCCAGGCTTGGCAGAAACAAACAGGTAAAGAAACAAAGTCTGGGAAGGTGTTACATCTAGTTCACGGCAGAGAAGTTGAAAAATTTTAATAAAACCCCAGGAATCGGGATGAAGCTGGGATGGAGCAATATTACACGACCACAACAGGTCGGTTTCAAAAGCAGTAAAAGGAAAAGTAACATTCAACTGGCTGAAAAAGTATTCATAGGCATAGAAGAAGGGACGCTCCCTCTCAATGGAAGTCGGGAAGCAAACCCTCTCATCAGAATCAGGAGCAACAAGCTCGTAATCCCCCTCGCGAGCATTGTTTCCACAAATCCTATGACGCTTCCTCAGCTCTGTGCAAAATTCAGCATCCACAACGGAAACACATAACAAAACAAGGGAGTCTAGCCAATCGAACATCCCCTCGGGAACTTTGGAAGACATCTCTACAATGTTATTGCGAGAAGACATGAGGCCAACTAAATCCTACAAGTAAGAAAAGAAAATGAGGTTACTACAAACATCTCGGGCAAAGGAGAAAACAGCTCGGTCAATACTTCTCAGGCAATGAAAAGCAAGAAAAGGAAAACCCCAAGACTCAAAACCAAAGTCCTGGGGCATCCTTTGGAGGCAGTAACAAGGCAAGGTTTCCAGAAAAATAATGTGAAGTTCGCATCCCAGCACTTTTCAAAAAACAAGACCTCAAAACAAACAAGCATTTTCAAGAAGCATAAGTCATCACAGTGTATCAAACAAAAAGCATTCCCAGAACGTCAAAACGCGCCAAAGCAGAAATTGCTAAAGGTATGAACTTTCTCAAAGTCAGAAACAAAAACGATCAAGCAAAGCAAGGAACAAGATGTAGATTCTCTATCAGAAGCAACAAACAAAACCCTAGAAAGCCTCGACGAAAATATCAAAAAGAGCGCACGAAAGAAAGCCAAGGAAAACACGTTTACAACGACAAACAAACAAGATCATGAAAAGGTTCAAACTTTCAAACATGCAAAATCAAAGCTTCACCAAAAAATGAAAAGTAAAGCCGCGAAAGAAGCAAAAAAGTTAGTACCAACCTGAAAAAGAAGCGAACTTCAAAGAAACTGAAGATGGAAATCTGGGAACACCTTCTCGCAAAGAAACGCGAACAGTGAGCAAATGTCGCAGGGAGAAATGCGAAACTCCAGGCGAAAACAGAAGCTCCAGAAACACCAAACGACGCCGCAAACTCAGAAAAAGGAGAAGCACGAAACAAAAAAATAGAAGAGCGGAGAGAACAGAGAAAAGAAGTTATGAAAAGAGGAAAAGAAGAGAAACCGTTTCTGGGCTTGCAAAATCAAAATAAAGAGCCAAAAGGAAACGGGGCAATTAATGCTAAAATTAAGGAAAGCATTAAACCCTCGCACGTTCCCAAAACGCCAATATAAAAGCGCGCGCCTTTAGAGGAAACGTTCTACATTCATCATGAGATTCTACCAAAGAAGAAATTGACAAAAATGCTTGAGTTCGGCTTCATCATGAAAGGACCGAAGTCAAAAAATCGACCTCAACAGAAAGACCAAGCTCAAGCAGGGGCACTGTTCATACCTTGGGTCGAGCTGTCCGACCCGGGATGTTCGACAGACAAAGCGACCGACCTCTCCAGGTCGGGACAACCCGACCTCTCCTCAAAGAGCTCGGCCAAGTAACAGGAAAGCCCAAATGAAGGGCCCAAATAGAGGAACGCGCCCCAAATCCAAGGGTAGCCCAAACCCATAGGGATAAGGGCGGTTCCCTTAAAAGATGACCTCACTTAAAGATAAGATAAAGATAAGATAAGATAACTAACTTATCTTATCCGCAGAAGGCCACATCTCACCATTATAAATACACTGGAGCACCCAGGTATAACTCATACTCTGATTCTACTTAATACCTGCTTGATACCCTTGCTAACTTAAGCATCGGAGTTCCTTGCAGGTATCCCCCACCCTCCGGGGACGAAGGATCAGCACCACCGCCAAGTCCAACAAGTCGGACACACCAGCTCCGGTCGCTACATACCTGCCAGACACGTCGACTCTGACCAACACAGAAGATCTCGTCCGAGATCGACCTACAGTTTCAGGTAACCCACGGAACAATAACAGCATCCAACCGTAAAGAAAGATCGTATTTGTTAACAAAAGTGGTCATGTGACAAACAAAAATACTTAGGTGATTTTCGTTAAGCTAATATGACACCATTATTATAACCTATTCCCACATTACAAACTCTAATTTCCTAGTTTTTAACCTTAATTTTCTAAAATTTTCAAATTATAAACCCTAATTTCCTAAATTTGAGCCCGAATACAACGATGGACGATCTCAAATCACCACCATTAACAACTCTTAATTTAATTACAAATTTATTCTCATAAAACAGTATAAAACACTTTAACAAAAATTAATCAAAATCTAAATAAACTAAAAATATACATATAAAAAAATAGAGAATGAAAACGAGAGAGAGTTGGTGGTGTGAAGAGAGTCGAAGGCAGAGGAAGACGAAGAGGGTGGAGACTGAAGTAGAGCCAAAGCAAAGGCAGATAGAGAAATGGAGGAGTGTGCGGCACGACAGATTAGGAAGGCAGATTGAAATATAGAAAGAGGCAAGGCAACAATAAAGGACATAGTTGGCCACGCACAGAAGCAAGGTGAGAAGGTGAAGGGAGGGAGAAGGTAGGAGTGATGAGGAGGGGAGAAGAGAGGTACAAAGAGAAGAGATATTAGGATTTATAATTTCTAATGAAAGCCACCAAAACATTTATGTTCGATAAAGAAATTGGTATTTTTATTGCATTTTAAAATATTTGAGGATATTTTTATTATTAATACATTACTGTTAATGTTTTGATAATTAAAAAACATTTTTAGTGCTTTGCTCTTGTTGCGTGGGTAACCTGAGATAGATAGATTGGGCTTGAAGGGAAGGCCCACACGTTAGAAGAAGGTGGTCCCCGATCTGATTTACATCTGGGAACCGCCGTCTGAGTTGTGTGTTTGAAGGAATGGGGGGTGGTACTTGCAAAGACACTCCGATGCCTAAGTCAGTAAGGGTTTAAGCAGGTTCAAGTGTATTGGAACTTAGGCTTACCTAAGTGTGTCAGTGTATTTATAGTGGTGATCCAATAACCACCGTTGGTGTAGTTCCACTTCTGATGGTGGATAACCGTCCTTTTATCTTAGGGTTGTTAGGATATCTCTTCTAGAAGTGGGTGAGAGATTTGAGGAGGCAGTTACTTATTTGAATAAGTGTTATCTGCCAGCTGAATCCGACCTCTTTGAGAAGGTCAGGTGAACAGTAAAGGCCATCCTTTGGATTGGGCCTTTTTAACTTACTTGGGCATGGACCATAGTATTGGGCCAGGGCATGAACAATGCCCCTACTCGAGTCCGATCTCTTAGCTACGAGTTGGATTCAAGTATTAATTGAACTCGGGTTTATTCAAGTTGGAAAAACGACGTGATTTTAGTTTAAAACTGACGTGATTTTGAATTTTTCAACCGTCGCGTCTAATCAAACGTCGGGTCCGTTTGGGTTTCGCATTTACACGTTCAGGGCAATTACATTCATAACGGTGCGTTTCTTTAATGACTGCTCGTTTATTGTTATGCCCCTGGTATGTTATAAATACTTTTCCCTCTTCTTTCTTTGTTTTCTTTCGTCTTCTCTTCGAAGTTTCTCTTCCTGCTCATTCACTCTTTCACTCAAAAACTCCCTTTGACCTTTCGTTCGCGGGTGCTTCACCTCGGCTACTGGAATTCCTCCCTTTAGGTGACTAAAGAAGGTTATTTCTTCTTATCTTGCTTTCCTTCGTTGTTTTCACCGTATTTCCTTTTATTCCCGCTTGGTGTACCATATGTCAGGAGGGGAGTTTTAGGGTATATCTTTGATGCATGCTTGTTATTGTAATGAGAAACTTTGGGTTTTTGGTATTCTTGTTTTACAAAAATCGTTTCTTTAACCACTGTTAACTGTTTCCTTTACCTGCTCTGGGAGATTTGTCCTGTGTTAAAACCCTGTTTTTTTATGGCTTCTTTTTCTTTGTGCCATGTAGGTATATCTCCTTACGCTTTACTTTTATGAAAAATGTCTTCTCGTATCCCTGAGACCCTTTTGAGATGGGTATATGCTTTCGTGCTTTTTGAACACCCTCTAGTAGATACGATTTTCTTAACTGAACTCCGTAAACACCATAGAATCTGTATCTTTGAGGCTGACGAACCAAAATATGAACTAGTGGCCCCAGATTCTAAGGATCGAGTTTGTTGTGGGAGGATTAATGACTCTGAGTCCCACTTCTTTTTTATGTATGACTGCCTTTTCACCCGTTTGGGGGTTTCCTTTCCTTTTTCCAATTTTGAAATGGAGGTTTTGTCCCACTGCTGAGTCACTCCTACTCAACTCCACCCCAATTCCTGGGGGTTTCTTGAGGATTTACCAACTTGTCATTCAAGAACTCGGCTTTTTGATTTCTTTGAGGATCATTTTCTACCTCTTCCATTTGACAATTGGGGTTTCTTGAGGATTTACCAACTTGTTAGTCAAGAACTCGGCTTTCTGATTTCTTTGAGGATCTTTTTCTACCTCTTCCATTTGACCAAGCCCTTTAGTGCCAAGGAAAAATAAAACAAGCAACAATGGGTCTCCTTTCGAGCTATTCAAGGCCGGGAGGTTTTTTCCATTTTTGACGAGTCTTTTCATGACTTCAAAAACTTCTTTTTCAAAGTTCACGCTGTTGAAGGCCATCACCCCTTTTTCTTAGATGAGAATGATGAGCCCCGCTTTCCTTTATACTGGGTAGAGACCCAACTTGTAGAAAATTATAATTTGACGGATTTGGACGAGGTGGAAGAGGCTGTCATTGACTTTTTCCGAGAGGCTTGGGGAGGGGCTTCAAACCTGGACACCAAGAAATTTCTTCTTGGCTCTCCGAGTTATGTCAGGACCGAACTAGGTTATTTTTGTTTCCCTACAGCCTATTTTAATAATCTCCGAGTTGTATTTGTTTCTGACTCGTATGCTAATATACTTTTATTTTCTATCAGAAATGGTGAAAGCCAAGGCGAAGGCAGCGTACAATAAAGTTCAAGAGGTGAAGAGGAATGCTCACGCCCGTTTTGATGCTACGAGGGTCGGAGCTTTTAGCGTTCCTCCTCTCCGAGATTCTGGTTCGGGGACATCCTCTTCCCGTCCTATTCTGGTAAACCCTATTCATACTTCTTCCCTTCCTCCTCCTGCCCATGTCCCCCCCTTGTTTAGCCCTCTTCCGAGCCTGAAAAGAAGAAGTAAAAGACCTTGGAGACTGGTTCCTCCACTGTTGGGGAGGCCGGTTTCGATGGTCCAAAGTTCTCAAGGAAGCACATCCTTCCTCATAGCCAAATTTCCATGGATGACGCTTCCTTACAAAGCCATCTTCAGATTCTTGCACCGGGGGGGGGGGGGGATTCGGACTATTGGGGTCTATATTGCCCTTCTTGATATACTCGACAAAACTCCCTTGAGTTCTTTTAAAAAATCTATAGAGGATCTTCAGGGGAGGATTGTTCTGTGTCAGGAAGAGGAGAAGAGGCTGCAGGAGGAGAATACCTAGCTAAAAGATGAGCTTGCTCAATTCAAGGAGATGGAGAAAAATTTAATGGCCCAATGTGCTTTGGCTGAGGGAATGAAGAGTAAGGATGAGGAGAGTTTTGTGAAGGCCTTTTCCAAAATTATTGATCTGAAGAAGCAACTGGATCGGAATCGGGAGGCCTATCAGGACCTGGATGATTCCATCATTGAAAGCTCTGAAGAGGCGTTTAGGGTGTTCAAGGAACAACTCGAAGTCATCGCTCCCGACTTGGACCTTTCACCCCTCCATCCCGACAAAGTGGTCGTCAATGGGAAGATTGTCTCTCCTCCTCTTCCTGAGACCGATTCTAAGTTGAAGACTCGTGGGCAGCTTATTATTGAATTCTCTCCTCACAAGGTGGAGCAAAAGGAAGGATTCCTGTCGAGCTCTTCTTCTCAACCAGGCGAAAATCCAACCTCTGCCGCCGAAGAGATCCCTCCGACCCCTCCGACTCCTGCAGCAAATCCTAGTTCCACTCCCGTTGATGACTCCAATCCTCTTTCCTAGTGATTTAGCTATTAGGGCCCGGCTTGTGGGTCCCTTAAACAATTTATTTGCTTTTTATATGTTTTTGGTGGTTTTTGACATTCGGATCCTTTTTAATAGGATCTTTAACAACTATTTTTATTGGCCCTTTTGGGTAAGGCCTTTAACAAAATATTTGTTTTATTATGCTCGCAATTGTTGTTTCTTTTTGTTTTGCGAAGTTTTAGGAGAGGCCTTTTCCTTAAGTGAGTTGGTAGACAATTTATCCAACAATAGTTTTTGGAAAAACTTTTTGCTAAGTGTTCCTTATTCTGGCAAGGTCTCGCGAGAAAACCTTTACCTTCTATCCTTAAGGGATTTTCATATCTCTTGTTTTCCATTACTTCGACTTTACATATTCAATTTTGTTTATTGAATTATTTTCATAACTTAGGTTATTTTTGCTATGCATTTGAATTTTCTTGGGATTTCTGACCTATGAGTCGTTAGAGATTTTATTTCCGGGTTATCACGATCATCTTTTATAACCTCTATATACCGACTTGTACCTCGTCATTTTATCTCGCCGATCACTCAAGTCGGTCAAGGGATTTTCACGCTTTTTCGAGCTTAAATCAGTGTGTTACGTAGAATAATAATAATAATGGATTTATGAAGAGATAAATACTTGTTAATTTGATGGAGATAACTTTTACAAAAGTTGTTTTAGCTACTAGGGGATTTAAAACTTTTAACCTCTAGTCCCCACTTTGATGCCTCGTTAAAACCCCTTCAGGAAAACCCTTTTTGGGAAAAAACCGTGAAGTCAGGAAAAAGAGTACATCAGGGAGCGGAGTTCGCTTCTAACTATAATATCTCCTCATGTTGCAGGCATGCCACGACCTGGGGAGATCGGCGCCGTTCAAGTCGGATACGTTGTAATACCCCTTTCTGAGGACTTCACTTATCTTATATGGCCCTTTCCAGTTGGCAGTGAGCTTTCCTTTGCCTGACTTATTTATGCCGATGTCATTCCTATTCAAGACCAAGTCGTCTGAGGCGAAGCTTCTACGAATGACTTTCTTTTTGTACATGTTCGTCATCCTTTGCTTTAGTGCTGCTTCCCTTATCTAGACCTGTTCTCGGACTTCAGGGAGTAGCTCGAGTTCTTCTTTATGTGCCTGAATATTACCGACCTCATCATAGAACCTCACCCTTGGACTTTGCTTGTTGACTTCAACTAGTATCATGGCTTCTATGCTATAAGCGAGTCAGAAGGGTGTTTCTCCAGTAGCTGATTGAGGTGTGGTTCGATAGGCCCACAACACTTGAGGGAGTTCCTCGGCCTAAGCCTCCTATGCATTTTCAAGCCTTTTCTTCAATCCGGCCAGTATGTCTTTATTGGCTGCCTCTGCTTGCCCATTTGCTTGGGGATGTTCAACCGAGGTGAACTGTTGTTTAATCTTCATACTGGCTACAAAGTTTCTGAATGTAGAGTCGGTGAACTGGATACCTGATGAGCGGATAATTTATACGCTTTTTGGCATTGTTTTTAGGTAGTTTTTAATATGATCTAGTTACTTTTAGGGATGTTTTCATTAGTTTTTATGCTAAATTTACATTTCTGGACTTTACTATGAGTTTGTGTGTTATTCTGTGATTTCAGGTATTTTCTGGTTGAAATTGAGGGACCTGAGCAAAACTCTGATAAGAGGTTGACAAAGGACTGCTGATGCTGTTGGAATCTGACCTCCCTGCACTCGAAATAGATTTTATGGAGCTACAGAACTCCAAATGGCGCGCTCTTAACGGCGTTGAAAAGTAGACATCCAGATCTTTTCAGCAATATATAATAGTCCATACTTTATTCGTGATTAGATGACGTAAATTGGTGCTCAACGCCAGTTCCATGCTGCATTCTGGAGTCAAACGCCAGAAACACGTCACGAACCAGAGTTGAACGCCCAAAACATGTTACAACTTGGCGTTCAACTCCAAGAGAAGCCTCAGCTCGTGGATAGATCAAGCTCAGCCCAAGCACACACCAAGTGGGCCCCGGAAGTGAATTTATGCATCAATTACTTACCTCTGTAAACCCTAGTAGCTAGTTTAGTATATATAGAACTTTTTACTAGTTTATTAACAATCTTTGATCAGTCTTTTTGATCATTCGGTCTTGTGACCACGTTTGGGGGCTGGCCATTCGGCCATGCCTGAACCTCTTTCACTTATGTATTTTTAACGGTGGAGTTTCTACACACCATAGATTAAGGGTGTGGAGCTCTGCTGTACCTCAAGTTTCAATGCAATTACTATTATTTTCTATCCAATTCGATTTATTCCTTTTCTAAGATATTCGTTGCAGTTCAACTTGATGAATGTGATGATCCGTGACACTCATCATCATTCTCACTTATGAACGCGCGTGACTGACAACCACTTCCGTTTTACCTTAGACCGGGCGCATATCTCTTGGATTCCTTAATCAGAATCTTCGTGGTATAAGCTAGAATTGATGGCAGCATTCATGGGAATCCGGAAAGTCTAACCTTGTTTGTGGTATTCCGAGTAGGATTTTGGGATTGAATGATTGTGACGAGCTTCAAACTCCTGAAGGCTGGGCGTTAGTGACAGACGCAAAAGAATCACTGGATTCTATTCCAACCTGATTAAGAACCGACAGATGATTAGCCGTGCTGTGACAGAGCATTTGGACCTTTTTCACTGAGAGGATGGGATGTAGCCATTGACAATGGTGATGCCCTACATACAGCTTGCCATGGAAAGGAGTAAGAAGGATTGGATGAATGTAATAAGAAAGTAGAGATTCGGAATGAACACAGCACCTCCATGCACCTATCTGAAATTCCCACCATTGGATTACATGAGTAACTTTATCTTTATTTTCTGTTTATTTTATTTATCTTTTAATTATCTAATCCAATCACATTTGAATCAGCCTGACTGAGATCTACAAGATGACCATAGATTGCTTCATACCAACAATCTCCGTGGGATCGACCCTTACTCACGTAAGGTATTACTTGGACGACCCAGTGCACTTGCTGGTTAGTTGTGCGGAGTTGTGACTAAGTGTAATTCACGTGTGAGAGCTACCAAGTCATTGGAGCCATTGTTGATGATCACAAAATCCGTGCACCAAGTTTTTGGCGCCGTTGCCGGGGATTGTTCGAGTATGGACAACTGACGGTTCATCTTGTTGCTTAGATTAGGTAATTTTCTTTTTATTTTCCTTTCAAAAAAGTTTTCAAAAATCTTTCAAAAATTTTTTATTTATTTCGTTTTTCAAAAAGATATTTTTCGAAAAAAAATAAATAATAAAAATACAAAAAAATCATAAAATCATAAAAATAAAAAATATTTTGTGTTTCTTGTTTGAGTTTTGAGTCAATTTTTAAGTTTGGTGTCAATTGCATGCTTTAAAAATTTTTCTTGCATTTTTCGAAAATTTATGCATTCATGGTGTTCTTCATTATCTTCAAGTTGTTCTTGACAAGTCTTCTTGTTTGATCTTGATGATTTCTTGTTTTGTGTTGTATGTTGTTTTTCATATGCATTTTCGCATTCATAGTGTCCATGCATTAAAGAATTCTAAGTTTGGTGTCTTACATGTTTTCTTTGCATCAAAAATTTTTCAAAAATATGTTCTTGATGTTCATCATGATCTTCAAAGTGTTCTTGATGTTCATCTTGACATTCATAGTGTTCTTGCATGCATCATGTGTTTTGATCCAAAATTTTCATGTTTTGGGTCATGTTTGTGTTTTTCTCTCTCCTCTTTAAAAATTCAAAAATAAAAAAATATATTTTCCTTATTTCCCTCCAAATTTTCGAAATTTTGGGTTGACTTGGTCAAAAATTTTTAAAAATTAGTTGTTTCTTACAAGTCAAGTCAAATTTTCAATTTCAAAAATCCTATCTTTTCAAAACTTTTTCAAAAATCAAATCTTTTTCATTTTTATCTTATTAATTTCGAAAATTTTAAAATTATTTTCAAAATCTTTTTCTTAATTTTATTTCAAATTTTCGAAATTACACTGACAATTAATGTGATTGATTCAAAAATTTGAAGTTTGTTACTTTCTTGTTAAGAAAGGTTCAATCTTTAAATTCTAGAATCATATCTTTTAGTTTCTTGTTAGTTAAGTAATTAATTTTAATTTTAAAAATTTAAATCTTTTTCATCTTATCTTTTTCTCATATCTTTTTCAAAATTTTATCTTTTTCAAAAATTTGATTTCAAAATATCTTATCTAACTTCTTATCTTCTTATCTTTTCAAATTTGACTTTAATATCTTTTTCAACTAACTATTTGACTTTTTGTTTGTTTCTTATCTTTTTCAAAACCACCTAACTACTTTTCCCTCTCTAATTTTCGAAAATATCTCAACCCTTTTTCAAAATTCTTTTTGAATTAACTAATTGTTTTAAATTTTAATTTTAATTATATCTTATCTTTAATTTTCGAAAATCATTAACTACTTTTTCAAAATTTTTTTGAATTCTCCCTCTCTTCTCTTCTTCTATTTATTTATTTATTTACTAACACTTCTCTTCACCTCTCTTCATCTCCAATCACTGCCTCTATCCTCACCCTTGTGATTGGATTCTCCACTGTTATTCCTTTCTTCTTCTACTAATAATAAGGATCCTCTTTGTCCAGATATAGAGGATTCTTCTTCCTTTTTTTTCTCTTCTCTTTCATATGAGCAGGAACAAGGAAAAAGACACTCTTGTTGAAGCTGATCCTGAACCTGAAAGGACTCTGAAGAGGAAACTAAGAGAAGCTAAATTACAACAATCCAGAGACAACATTTCTGAAATTTTTGAACAAGAGAAGGAGATGGCAGCCGAACCCAACAACAATAATGTAAGGAGGATGCTTGGTGATTTCACTAAACCAACGTCCAAGTTTGATGGAAGAAGCATCTCAATTCTTGCCATTGGAGCAAACAATTTTGAGCTGAAACCTCAATTAGTTGCTTTGATGCAACAGAACTGCAAGTTTCATGGACTTCCATCTGAAGATCCTTACCAGTTTTTAACTGAGTTCTTGTAGATTTGTGAGATTGTAAAGACGAATGGAGTAGATCCTGAAGTCTACAGGCTCATGCTTTTCCCTTTTTTGGTAAGAGACAGAGCTAGAACATGGTTGGACTCACAACCTAAAGATAGCCTGGACTCCTGGAATAAGCTGGTCACGGCCTTCTTAGATAAATTCTTTCCTCCTCAAAAGCTGAGCACGCTTAGAGTGGATGTTCATACCTTCAAGCAATATGAAGCTTGGGAAAGATACAAGCAGATGACCAAAAAGTGTCCTTCTGACATGTTTTCAGAATGGACCATATTAGATAAATTCTATTATGGTCTATCTGAGTTTTCCAAGATGTCATTGGACCATTCTGCAGGTGGATCCATTCACTTAAAGAAAACGCCTGCAGAAGCTCAAGAACTTATTGACATGGTTGTAAATAACCAATTCATGTACACTTCTGAGAGGAATTCCGTGAATAATGGGACGCCTAAGAGGAAGTGAGTTCTTGAAATTGATGCTCTGAATGCCATATTGGCTCAGAACAAAGTGTTGACTCAGCAAGTCTGAATGGATGGCAAAATGCATCCAACAGTACTAAAGAGGCAGCCTCTGAAGAAGCTTATGATCTTGAAAACCCTGTAATGGCAGAGGTAAATTACATGGGTGAACCTTATGGAAACACCTATAATTCATCATGGAGAAATCATCCGAATTTCTCATGGAAGGATCAACAAAAGCCTCAATAAGGCTTTAATAATGGTGGAAGAAACAGGCTAAGTAATAACAAGCCTTTTCCATCATCTTCTCAGCAACAGACAGAGAATTCTGAGCAGAGCCCCTCTAATTTAGCAAATTTAGTCTATGATCTGTCTAAGGCCACTTTAAGTTTTATGAGTGAAACAAGGTCCTCCATCAGAAATTTAGAGGCACAAGTGGGCCAGATGAGTAAGAAAGTCACTGAAACTCCTCCCAGTACTCTCCCAAGCAATACAGAAGAAAATCCAAGAGGAGAGTGCAAGGCCATTGATGTAATCAATATGGCCGAATGCACAAGGGAGGAGAAGGACGAAAATCCTAGTGAGGAAGACCTCCTAGGACGTCTCTCAAACAAGAAGAAGTTCCCTATTGAGGACCTAAAGGAATCTGAGGCTCATATAGAGACCATAGAGATTCCATTGAATCTCCTTCTCCCATTCATGAGCTCTGAAGATTATTCTTCCTCTGAAGAGGATGAAGATGTAACTGGAGAGCAAGTTGCTCAATATCTAGGAGCCATCATGAAGCTGAATGCCAAGTTGTTTGGTAATGAGACTTGGGAAGGTGAACCTCCCTTGCTCATTAGTGAACTAGATACATGGGTTCAGAAAACTTTACCTCAAAAGAGACAAGATCCTGGTAAATTCTTAATATTCTGTACCATAGGCACTATGACCTTTAACAATGCTCTGTGTGACCTGGGGTCAGGCATAAATCTTATGCCACTCTCTATAATGGAGAAACTGGGGATCAATGAGGTACAGCCTGCCTTATTCTCATTACAATTGGCAGACAAGTCAGTAAGACAAGCTTATGGATCAGTGGAGGACGTGTTAGTAAAGGTTAAAGGCCTTTACATTCCTGCTGATTTCATAATCTTAGACACTAGGAAGGAAGAGGATGAATGCATCATCCTTGGAAGACCTTTCCTAGCCACAGCAGAAGCTGTGATAGATGTTAACAGAGGAGAATTAGTCCTTCAATTGAATAGGGACTACCTCGTGTTTAAGGCACATGGCTATCCTTCTGTAACAAGGGAGAGTAAGCATGCAGAGCTTCTCTCAATACAGAGTCAAACAGAGCCCCCACAATCAAACTCTAAGTTTGGTGTTGGGAAGCCACAACCAAACTCTAAGTTTGGTGTTGAACCCCATATCCAAACTCTAAGTTTGGTGTTGGGAGTCCACAACATTAACCTGACCACCTTTGTGGCTCCATTAGAGCCCACTGTCAAGCTATTGACATTAAAGAAGTGCTTGTTGGGAGGCAACCCAATTTTTATTTATCTAATTTTATTTTTTATTTTATTGTTATTTTGTGTTTTAGTAAGTTCATGATCATGTGGAGTCACGAAAAAAATATTAAAATTAAAAATAGAATAAAAAACAGCAGAAGAAGAATCACACCTTGGAGGAAGGACTTACTGCCATTTAAACGCCAGTAAGGTGCATCTGGCTGGCGTTCAACGCCAGAACAGAGTATGGATCTGGCGCTGAACGCCAGAAGCAAGCAACATCCTGGCGTTTGGATGCCAGGAATGTGCCCTGAGGAAAGCTGGCGCTGAACGCCAGTAACAAGCATGGAACTGGCGTTCAACGCCAGAAACATGCTATACATGGGCGTTGAACGCCCAGAACGTGCACCACTTCGGCGTTTAAACGCCAGAATGGTATGCTAAGGCATTTTACATGCCTAATTGGTGCAGGGAGGTAAATCCTTGATACCTCAGGATCTGTGGACCCCACAGGATCATCTCAGGATCTGTGGACCCCACAGGATCCCCACCTAACATATTCCCACCTTACCTCCTAATTAATCCTATAACACACTTTCCCAAAAACCCTTCACCAATCACCTCAATCTCTCTTCCCAATTACCCCCTTCACCACTCACATCCATACACTCTTCCCCATAAACCCCACCTACCTTCAAAATTCAAAAATCTTTCCCACCCAAACCCACCCTAAATGGCCAAACCTACACCTCCCTTTCTCCTCCATATTTTTTTCTTCTTCTTCTCTTCTTTCTTCTCTTGCTCGAGGGCGAGCAATATTTTAAGTTTGGTGTGGTAAAAGTATAAGCTTTTTGTTTTTCCATAACCATTGATGGCACCCAAGGCCGGAGAATCCTCTAGAAAAGGGAAAGGGAAGACAAAAGCTTCCACCTCCAAGTCATGGGAGACGGAAAGATTAATCTCCAAAGCCCATCAAGACCACTTCTATGATGTTGTGGCCAAGAAGAAGGTGATCCCTGAGGTCCCTTTCAAGCTCAAGAAAAATGAGTATCCGGAGATCCGACATGAGATCCAAAGAAGAGGTTGGGAAGTTCTAACCAACCCCATTCAACAAGTCGGAATCTTAATGGTTCAAGAGTTCTATGCCAATGCATGGATCACTAGGAACCATGATCAAAGTAAGAACCCGAGTCCAAAGAATTATCTTACAATTGTTCGGGGGAAATACTTAGATTTTAGTCCGAAAAATGTGAGGTTGGCGTTCAACTTACCCATGATGCAAGGAGATGCACGCCCCTACACTAGAAGGGTCAACTTTAATCAAAGGTTGGACCAAGTCCTTATGGACATATGTGTGGAAGGAGCTCAATGGAAAAGAGACTCCAAAGGCAAACCGGTTCAACTAAGAAGACTGGACCTCAAGCCTGTGGCTAGAGGATGGTTGGAGTTCATTCAACGCTCCATCATCCCCACTAGCAACCGATCTGAAGTTACTGTGGATCGGGCCATCATGATTCATTGCATCATGATTGGAGAGGAAGTAGAAGTTCATGAAGTCATCTCCCATGAATTCTACACAATAGCCGATAAGTCCTCTACTTTGGCAAGGCTAGCTTTTCCTCATCTTATTTGCCATCTATGTTACTCAGCTGGAGTTATCATAAAAGGAGACATCCTCATTGAGGAGGACAAGCCCATCACTAAGAAAAGGATGGAGCAAACAAGAGAGCCCACTTATGGAACCCAAGAGATGCATGAGGAAGCTCATCACCAAGAAATCCCGGAGATGCCTCAAGGGATGCACTTTCCTCCCAACAACTATCGGGAACAACTCAACACTTCCTTAGAAGATTTGAGTTACAATGTGGAACAATTAAGGGTGGAACATCAAGAGCACTCCATCATTCTCCATGAAATAAGAGAAGATCAAAGAGCAATGAAGGAGGAGCAACAAAGGCAAGGAAGGGACATAGAAGAGCTTAAGGACATCATTGGTCCTTCAAGAAGAAGACGCCACTAAGGTGGATTCATTCCTTGTTCTTATTTTTTTTCTGTTTTTCGGTTTTTATGCTTATTATGTCATCTATATTTGTGTCTCTACTTCATGATCATTAGTGTTTAGTAACTATGTCTTAAAGTTATAAATAAATTCCATGAATCATTCACATCTCTTAAATAAAAAAATTGTTTTTAATTCAAAAGAACAAGAAGTACATAAATTTCAAAAATTGTCCTTGAATTTAATTTAATTATATTGATGTGGTGACAATACTTTTTGTTTTCTGAATGAATGCTCAAACAGTGCATATTTTTGATCTTGTTGTTTATGAATGTTAAAATTGTTGGCTCTTGAAAGAATGATGAATAAAGAGAAATGTTATTGATGATCTGAAAAATCATAAAATTGATTCTTGAAGCAAGAAAAAGCAGTGAAAAAGCAAAGGCTTGCGAAAAAAAAAGCAAAAAAAGCAAGCAGAAAAAGCCAATAGCCCTTAAAACCAAAAGACAAGGATAAAAAGGATCCAAGGCTTTGAGCATCAATGGATAGGAGGGCCCAAGGAAATAAAATCCAGGCCTAAGCGGCTAAATCAAGTTGTCCCTAACCATGTGCTTGTGGCATGCAGGTCCAAGTGAAAAGCTTGAGACTGAGTGGTTAAAGTCGTGATCCAAAGCAAAAGAGTGTGCTTAAGAGCTCTGGACACCTCTAATTGGGGACTTTAGCAAAGCTAAGTCACAATCTGAAAAGGTTCACCGAGTTATGTGTCTGTGGCATTTATGTATCTGGTGGTAATACTGGAAAACAAAATGCTTAGGGCCACGGCCAAGACTCATAAAAGTAGCTGTGTTCAAGAATCAACATACTTAACTAGGAGAATCAATAACACTATCCGAAATTCTAAGTTCCTAGAGAAGTCAATCATTCTAAACTTCAAGGGAGAAAGTGAGATGCCAAAACTGTTCAGAAACAAAAAGCTACAAGTCCCGCTCATTTAATCAGAATTAATATTCATTGATATTTTGGAATTTATATTATATTCTCTTCTTATTATCCTAATTGATTTTCAGTTGCTTGGGGACAAGCAACAATTTAAGTTTGGTGTTATGATGAGCGGATAATTTATACGCTTTTTGACATTGTTTTTAGGTAGCTTTTAATATGATCTAGTTACTTTTAGGGATGTTTTCATTAGTTTTTATGCTAAATTTACATTTCTGGACTTTACTATGAGTTTGTGTGTTTTTCTGTGATTTCAGGTATTTTCTGGCTGAAATTGAGGGATCTGAGCAAAACTCTGATAGGAGGCTGACAAAGGACTGCTGATGTTGTTGGAATCTGACCTCCCTGCACTCGAAATGGATTTTTTGGAGCTACATAACTCCAAATGGCGCGCTCTCAACGAAGTTGGAAAGTAGACATTCAGAGCTTTCCAGCAATATATAATAGTCCATACTTTATTCGTGATTAGACGATGTAAACTGGCGCTCAACGCCAGTTCCATGCTGCATTCTGGAGTCAAACGCCAGAAACACGTCACGAACCAGAGTTGAACGCCCAAAACACGTTACAACTTGGCGTTCAACTCCAAGAGAAGTCTCAGCTCGTGGATAGATCAAGCTCAGCCCAAGCACACACCAAGTGGGCCCCGGAAGTGAATTTATGCATCAATTACTTACCTTTGTAAACCCTAGTAGCTAGTTTAGTATAAATAGAACTTTTTACTAATTTATTAACAATCTTTGATCAGTCTTTTTGATCATTCGGTCTTGTGACCACATTTGGGGGCTGGCCATTCGGCCATGCCTGAACCTCTTTCACTTATGTATTTTCAACGGTGGAGTTTCTACACACCATAGATTAAGGGTGTAGAGCTCTGTTGCACCTCAAGTTTCAATGCAATTACTATTATTTTCTATCCAATTCGATTTATTCCTGTTCTAAGATATTCGTTGCATTTCAACTTGATGAATGTGATGATCCGTGACACTCATCATCATTCTCACTTATGAACGCACGTGACTGACAACCACTTCCGTTCTACCTTAGACCGGGTGCATATCTCTTGGATTCCTTAATCAGAATCTTCGTGGTATAAGCTAGAATTGATGGCGGCATTCATGGGAATCCGGAAAGTCTAACCTTGTCTGTGGTATTCCGAGTAGGATTCCGGGATTGAATGACTGTGACGAGCTTCAAACTTCTGAAGGCTGGGCGTTAGTGACAGACGCAAAAGAATCACTGGATTCTATTCCAACCTGATTGAGAACCGACAGATGATTAGCCGTGCTGTGACAGAGCATTTGGACCTTTTTCACTGAGAAGATGGGATGTAGACATTGACAACGGTGATGCCCTACATACAGCTTGCCATGAAAAGGAGTAAGAAGGATTGGATGAATGTAATAAGAAAGTAGAGATTCGGAAGGAACACAACACCTCCATGCACCTATCTGAAATTCCCACCATTGGATTACATGAGTAACTTTATCTTTATTTTCTGTTTATTTTATTTATCTTTTAATTATCTAATCCAATCTTGTTGAACAGGTCGGGATCCGGAGTATACCGACAATTTATGCGTCAAGAGCTCGGAATCTATCTCGGGCATGTCGGAAGCCTTCCAGGCGAAGAGGTCGAAATTTTCTTGTAGGAGCCTTATCAGCTTCTGCTTCAAATTTCCTTTTAAATTGGCTCCTATATTGGTATTTTTTCGACCTCTTGCCTGATCTGTACTTCTTTGGTCTTCCCTCCGGGCTGTGGTCGCAATTTTTCTTTAACTCGGATGCCTCCGAGCTTAATGGTGTTCACTTCCTTGCCTTTACCCCTCAGGTTTAGGCTTTCGTTGTAACACTTTCTCGCCAGCTTCTAATCACCCCCTGATGGTTGCAATTCTGATCCCTCTGGTGTTGGAAATTTCATGCAAAGATGGGGGGTAGATACCATTGCTCTAATCCGATTTAGGGTCATTCCACTTATCATGGCATTATAGGTCGAAACCACATCGATGACAATAAATTCGATGCTCAGAGTCTTGAATTTCATCCCCTTTCCAAAAGTTGTATGTAGGGGTATGAATCCCAGTGATTTTATTGGTGTGTCCCCTAATACGTAGAGGGTGTCAGGGTATGCCCTTGACTCCTTTTCATCCAATCCCAACTTATCAAATGCTGGCTTGAACAGGATGTCTGCCGAGCTTCCTTGATCCACAAGGGTTTTATGTAGATGAATGTTGGCGAGGATCATGGTAATTACCACCGGATCGTCATGTCTGGGGACAATGCCTTGCCCATCTTCTTTGGTGAAAGAGATGGTTGGGAGGTCGGGTAGTTCACTCCCGACTTGGTAAACTTCCTTCAGATGTCTTTTACGAGATGATTTGGTGAGTCCACCACCAGTAAACCCTCCCGAGATCATATGTACATGTCGTTCCGGGGTCCGTGGTGGCGAGTCTCTCCAACCTTCCTCATCTCGTTTCCTCTTTCCATGATTGTCCGACCTTTCCATGAGATATTTGTCAAGGCGACCTTCCATGGCCAGCTTTTCTATCACATTTTTTAAGTCGTAACAATCATTGATAGAGTGCCCATATAACTTGTGATATTCACAGTATTCACTACGATTTTCCCCCTTCTTGTTCTTGATAGTCCGAGAAGGAGGTAGCTTTTCAGTGTGACAGATTTTCCTGTAAACGTCGACTAGGGAGACTCGTAGGGGAGTGTAAGAATGATATCTTATGGGCCTTTCGGACCCGACTTCTTCTTTCTTCTTGGGCTCCCTCTCATTTTCCCTTGATGAGTTAGGGTGCTCGGATCACCAACTCAGTTTCCGCAGTCTGGCATTTTTCTCCATATTGATGTACTTTTCGGCTCTTTCTTGTACATCGCTCAAAGAGGTCTGGGTGTCTCTTGGAGATGGACTGCGAGAAAGGTCCTTCTCGAAGTCCATTGACAAGACCTATTATTACTGCTTCAGTAGTAGGTCCTGAATTTCTAGGCACGCCTTGTTGAACCTTTCCATGTAATCTTTTAGACATTCTCCAACCTCCTGTTTTACTCCTAGGAGACTAGGTGCGTGTTTGACTTTGTCCTTCTAGATTGAAAACCGCATAAGGAACTTACGCGAGAGGTCGTCGAAGCTGGTGACTGACCTGGGGTGGAGGCTATCAAACCACTTCATCGCCGCCTTTGTCAAGTCGTTGGAAAGGCTTTGCAACGGGTAGCATCAGAGGCGTCGGCTAGATACATCCGACTTTTGAAGTTGCTGAGGTGGTGTTTTGGGTCGATGGTCCTGTCGTACAGACCCATATCAGGGCTTTTGAGGTTCCTTGGAACTTTTGCCCTCATGATGTCTTCACTGAACAGATCTTCTCCCCCCAATGGGATGTCTTCTCGATCAACGCGAGAACTTCTATCTTGGAGGTTGGATTCTAGTCTTAAAAGCTTTTCTTCAAGCTCTTTTCATCGCTCAAGTTCTCTCCTTAGGGTTCTCTCCGCTTCTTGCTATCATTCCAGTTCTTGTTCCAACTGTTCTAGCCGTCCTTGGTGGCCATTTAGCAGCCCCATGAGATCGGCAGCGTGAGGTTGTCCCTCCTTCTCTGCCTCATGCATCCCAGAGGAGATTCTTCTTGAATCTTGAATGCCTGAGGGGCCTTCTCTATGTTGTCTATCCGCTCCTTGCAGAAATATTATTGCTCTATCATTGTTGACTGCATCTTGATGCTCTTGCTCAGACTCCGATGCAGTATATCCATTCTCGTTCTGGTCATCCGCCATTATGAGTTGATCTACCAGGTCCTCGATAATGGCACCAATGTTACGTGGGTAACCTGAGATGTATGGATTGGGCTTGAAGGGAAGGCCCAAACGTTAGAAGAAGGTGGTCTCCGACTTGATTTACGTTTGGGAACTGCCGTTCGAGTTGAGTTTGAAGAAAAATAGGGAGTGATACTTACAAAGACACTTCGATGCCTAAGTCAACAAGGGGTTAAGCAGATTCAAATTTATTGGAACTTAGGTTTACCTGAGTGTGTCAGTGTATTTATAGTGGTCATCTAATAACCACCGTTGGTATAGTTCCACTTCTAATGGTGGATAACCGTCTCTTTATCTTAAAGTTGTTAGGATACCTCTTCTAGAAGTGGGTGAGAGATTTGAGAAGACAATTACTTATTTAAATAAGTGTTATTTGCTAGCTAAATCCAACCTCTTTGAGAAGGTCATGTGAACGGTAAAGGCCATCTTTTGGATTGAGCCTTTTTGACTTACTTGAATTTGGACCATAGTATTGGATCAGAGCATGAACAACTCTCATCATTATTACACAAATAACTTTCTTGGCATTCATAGGTAGTAAGCAAGTAATTAAGAGAGAAGAAAACAGTAGCACAAGTGTTGATCTAAATTCTACTAGCCAGCGAGGTAAGCAACTAAGTATATTATACAGCTACATATTGAAACGCATACTCTCTCATAATAGAGTTATCAACAAATCTAGGAGTCAATCCTAAAAGCCTCCACAACTGGCCCTAAAAAAAGAAAGGAAAAAAAAAATGGAGGCACATTACACGCATAAAGGAATGATCTCCTAGAAGTTCATAAGTTAATATATCCCCATATGTTAGCAAAGAACAGAAACGAGACCAATACAAAGGCAGAAGCCACAACAACACATGACCACATTTTGAAATTGGAGGAGGCCTTTGATATGTAACTAAGCCTTCTGCGCAATAATCCCTTCAACCCCAACATGGAAGAACCTCCTTTTGCAAGTTTAGATATCATGTTTCTTTTATCAGTTGACTCAGTTTTCTCCTGGCGTTCATTCAGATCATTAGCAGTATCATGCTTATCTGCAGTGTGACTTTTGAAAGTTTTGTTTTTGTTCTACAAAAGCGAAAAAGCAAATCTCATGAACACGTGCACAGACAATTCTTTATATAAACCAAATCTAAATAAACGTAATTAGCTTCTTACCCCTGCAATTATTGGTTTTGAATCATGCTCTTGTTTAGGACTCCCATCATCTGCCATCTTGTTTGAGACATTTGCACACTGCTTTAACAATCGGATTCTCCTTGCTGCATTACCTTGATCTGTAAAGATCATTGCTGGTTGTTCATTTCGCACTTGTCGAGTCCTTATCTTGATTCCAGTATCACCACTAACATAGGTATTAAGGTTTCTCGGCTGCTCATAATCATTGAATACGTTATACACTTGGCCTGTTCTGGCATCCGGAAAAGAAGCCATCTGGGAATTGTTTTGAATTAACGCGACACTGCTCTTCTGCTCATCAGCACTGAAGTCAGACGTGAAGGTGCTGCAAAATTGCGGAGTTGTTGCCAAAGCAACCTTTCTGTGAATTGCCTCCTCGGGATAAACAACATTCGTCGGGTGTATGCACTGAAGAATACAGAGAACTATAATTATAAAGAATTTTCAAGAAACAATGCTAAATAATATAGCTGCTGCTCAGGGTTGATGAACCACACTCAATACAATGACCAAAATATAAATAGCAAAAGAGCTGTTACTCACTGTCATATTGGTCAGCCCTGCATCTGGTTCGCTACCTGATACACTTTGCTTAACATTATTAAAAAAGTTGTTCTGTGCTTGACTATAGGGATCCTCATAGGAGATCTCATCCCAATTGACAGAATTTAAGATGTCTGCAATATTTGTCTCATTGTTTGCTTGGTAGTAAAATTCTGGTGGAATATGGCTATGGACTGGGGAGAATAATTTGTCATCAAATATCTTGTCTTCGGGGTCATTGAATATGTCCCAATTCAACGGCGGAATGTCCTGTCAGAAACATAAATTCAGTTACTAAAATAAATAAAATACACACTAATAAATCCATACATATAGAGAAGTGGAGATACTCAATTTTTTTTATCGTGATAAAAACATTATTTTAAAGTAATGTATACTGAAACCTAACTGAAAGATAAACTGCTATTCTCATAGCAAGTGAACATTGAAATCACTCTAAATTATCCTCTAGGTAGTCAGAATTCTCCATTGTGACTTTAGGATTTATTTTTTCCCCCCGAAAGAACATGATGATGATCCAGTAAAATATTCAAACTGAGTCAGTCAAATCTAACCTCAGCAGGTAGTTCAAAAGCTTGATTTCGCCTTTCACAAGCATCATATCCGTCACTATGGCAATCAGCAGAGGTTATAACGTTGGAAACCGCTTCCTCAGAGATCTCAGGGATAACACCCTGGTGCTTCTCATCTGTAACTTGAGACGGCGATACTTCAGCCAGAGCCTGATCAGACTGTATTTCTTCAGGGGAGTAATTGGCCGCCATGGGAGCCGAATCTGTTTGTTCCACCTCATCACAGTTTGAAACCTCAAGACTCTCATCTTGTTTCTTGAATAATCGGCAGAGTACATACGCATTCTGTTACAAAAATATAAAATGCACATTGAAAATAAACAGATTTGTAGGAATCAATAAACATATCCCAACCATGTTAAATATTTACCAAAATCACCGCAAGTATAACATACATGTTAAAATATAAAATGCACATTGAAAATAAGTTAAACAACACATCTTTATACACAAATAGATGGTGGCGGTGTTTGGTGGCCGATTTTGGTGTATACCATTTTTGAGCATATCCTGTAGGAGGCAGTGGATATGATAATAGTGGTAAAAAATTGAACATATAAAATGAAATACAAGATCCCAATAACCTCTACAAAGATCCAATGGTAAATCACAACATACATAAAAAGATGATATACATACATATACATGTGTAACTATAGGTACAGGTACCTGTCCAGGGTTGGTGCCATCAAGCTCCTTGAGGGTGGGGCGGTACTCATGCATGACCCAATTGGTTCTCTTCCCTTTGGGAGCACGACCTGTGTAGAACACCAGAGTCTTCTTCATCCCAATCAAGGTGGAACCTGACTTGATCTTACGATCTTTTCCTGTGGCCTTCCAGTACCCATGATTGGTTGCTCGGTTCAACCGGTGACCATTTGGATACTTCCGGTCCTGTGGACAGAAGAAGAACCACTCCGGATCCTTGTTTCTTATCACCGACAAATCTGCAACAAAATAAAAAGAAGTTACGATCACGTTATTGTCATCAAATTCAGAAACAGGGAACATGAGCAGAAAATTAGTAAAGCAAAGAAACTTCATCTATGATTGATACCTGGCAAGTCCCAAGGCTCCCATTTGCAAACATCGATTTCTCGAATAACCCAGACTTCTTCTCCATTTCCGTTGATTTTCTGTCTCAGATAATAATCAACAAGCTCCTCGTCGGAAGGTCGAAATCGGAAACCTAAGGGAAGCGAGTTGAGAGACAAAACTGCAACCTCGCCGGCGTGCGGCGGATAACAGTCAACAACAGCTCCCATTGGACGAGCTCTAATATTTCCGGTTTATGATTTTGCAGCAGAGATGAAAACAGAGAGAAACGAAAGAGAGAAAAAAGAAGCGAAAGAGAATGGGATGATGAATTATAAAAGCAAATGAAGAGATGAGGAAGGAATCAGAGGAATAATTCGATTCAATATTTGGTGAGAATTTGGGGTGTGATGGGTGAGTGGCCCCTTTAGCTTTTGCTCACTTTTTATTTATCAGACTAACAAAGTAGTCGCCAACAAAGTAAAAGAAAATTGCACAGAAAGTGAAAAAGAAAGAGAGAGAAGAAAGAAAGTTTCGTCAGTGCTACACACTGTAGAGTACTAATACTGCTTTCATAGTTTACGTGACAAGCGCGTTCACGGTTCCTCGTGTATATCCCGCGTTACCATTGTTTACCCTTGCTTCCGAAACTACAATTTTGCCACTTTTGAAGTATATGGCGCGGACTGAGTTGATGGAATATAGAGGGGTACAGTTGGAATTAAACTTATGAGTGTTGTTGTTGTTGTTCAAAAAGGAAACTGCAGAAGGAGGGAAAAAAGGACATGCTGTCAAGCAAATGAAAAGCTGACGCGTGTACCTGAAACGGACGAGAGGACCCTCATTTTACGTCGTGAGTAAGGAAACGCAAGTTTTGCCCCAAAAATTTAAATGAAAAAAAAATAGATATACACTTTAGTTTTGTTTAGTGCTCCTCGTCTCTTTCACAATATTTTTTAATTTGATGTTAGTCATATTTTGAGGGAACTATTAATTCAGTTTTTATCTATTTTTTAATATGATAATTCGATTTTTCACTATAAAAATAATTCACTTTGGTTTTTGTCTTTTATTTTCATGATCTAACGTAGTTTCTGTGAGTATTTTTTCGTTAATTCTAAACAAAAAATACTGATGTGTCAGATTCAAAAATAATAGAAACTTAATTGTCTTTAAATTTAAATTGGTTAGGGATTTAGTTGTCCCTATTCTTTAAATAATATTTTTTTAAAAAAATTATTCATTATATTAATATTTTTTTTAATAAATTATTGAATATATGGTATAATAACTACAAACTAATTAATAAATTATTCAAATTTAAAAATATTATTTATTATGAAACTAAATAAATAATTTTTAAATATATAAATAATAAATATTAAAATACGGTTGATGCATTAATAATAATAATTCTATGATATAATATTAGTATTATAATCTAGATAATTTTCACAATAAAATAAAAAATAATAAACACATTATTTGATATATAATAACTTTTTTTTGAGTTTTTCTCTCTTTAAACTAAATTAATAATTCTATTTAATATTTTTACACTAAAATACACCATGAGTATGCTATTAATACTAAATAAAATAAAACATAATATATATATATATATATATATATATATATATATATTATGAAGACCATTTATAAACTCAACAAACTCAACACATCAATAATATTATTAATCTATTAATAATACATATTCTCATAAAGTACAGATCCATGAAGATTTATCGATGTAAAAATAACGTGGATTAACTAAAATTTTATGTATATTAAAATTTAATTAAATGTTACATATATTTTACTCAAAATAATTTTTTTATCTCTTTAATTTAGTTTAAAGAGATAAAAAAAATTAAATTTGTTATTACTCAAAATTTTTTTACTATACATCAAATAATGTGTTCATTAGCTTTTATTTTATTGTGAAAATTATTTAGATCATAATACTAATAGTATATCATAGAATTATTATTATTAATGTATTAACCAAATTTTAATATTTATTATTTATATATTTAAAAATTATATTTGAGAATTATTCATAATAAATGATATTTTTAAATTTGAATAATTTATTAATTAGTTTGTACTTATTATACCATATATTCAATAATTTATTAAAAAAGAATATAATATAATGAATAAAAAATTTCAAAAAAATGTTATTTAAAGAATAGGGACAAATAAACCCATAACCAATTTAAATTTAGAGACAATTAGGTCCCTGTCCATTTTTGAACCTGACACGTCAATATTTTCCGTTCAGAGTTGACGGAAAAACACCCACAGGAACCGCGTTGGGTTACGAAAGTAAAGGATAGGGACCGAAGTGGAACGTTTTTACGGTGAGGGATCGCGTTGTCATTATAAGGAATAGACAGAGACTAGGTTGATAGTTCACTCTCATATTTATACCAATATATTTTTGGACTTTTTCTTTAGTTCTTATTTCTATTTTTATATTTTTTAAATTCTGAATTACATTACCAACAAAATTTAAGTAATTTTTATCAAATATTTAACTAATAAAAAATATTTTTATACTAAATTTTAAGAGTGTTTATTTTAATACGATGATAAATTCATATGTACTGATACGATAAAAATATGGACAAATAAAAACACGACATATGAATTATATTATTGGCTCATTTTTTTTTGTTATGGAAACCACGTTTGTGTTGTACTTGGTTATGGGTTCCTAGGGTGCTAGATCAATGTGTGGGACAATTTTTGCTGAGTTACAGTGTAAAGAACTCGGACCATGCGAGTTCTTTGTATGGAAAAGGTGATGATCAAATCGGAAGGTCCGATTTGGAGGTAGAGAAAATTTGAATCTTCGACAAAACAAATCGGACCGTCCGTGTTGTATAGATATTTAATTTTTTTTAGAAATTCGTATATCAAATCGCATGGTCCGAGTTGATTATTATGATTTATTTTTGAATGAGATGAAAGTAATCATTGGGTCCGATTTATGTGTACATATACATATAAGTGTGTAACTCGCAAAGAAGATTTCAGATCCCGTGTTCTTCTTCTTCTTGCTCGGCTTCTTCTTCTCCTTTCTTCTACCCGTGTTCTCTCTTCTCTAATATGAAGTAAAAAATTTTGGTAGTGAAATTTCTGTTTTTATTTAGGTGAGTGAGAGAAATGGATGATAGAGTTCTTTTAAAAGTGTATTACTTTGGTTAGATTTTGTTACAAAAATATAAAGGAGTGAAATTTATTTGTGAAAATCCATTAGATGTTGTTATTCCCTTCACAATCTCATTTGAAGAGCTCAAAGGTGTGATTTGTGAGAAGATAGATTCTTTGATGTTAGGAAAAATATCATATATTTTATACCGGTGTTTGGTGGATTCATCCAATTTGAAACCAAATATGTAATGGACGAAGCGAGTATGCAAGTGATGTTTTCAATGTATATTGAAAGTGGTGCTCGAATCTCATTCATCAAGTTGTACATTGAATTCGAACAATCTGAGGCCGACCGGAATATTGTACGAGAATATTATAATAGTGACAGTGAAGAAGAGTTCGAAAGCAATTACGAAGTTGTTGGTCCAGACGGAGATGAAGATCAAAGTGACGACACTGTGGCTCCAAATGTGACAGACGTGGCAAATGCACTCACGAACGAAGTGTCGTTTGAGGAACCATCTTTCATGCGAGTGTTGGATTTGGAAGCCATGCATGTTTCAGAGTTTTCGGAATATATGAGTGCAGGTACATAATTGCCTATATTTATAAAAATGATTAGAATTTTGTAATAATTTATGTTGATCGATGGACGTAATAGTTAGGTGACATGTGAAAATATACTCAATTAGCATTTGTTTATTGTAACACCCTACCATACAGAGTCTTATGCTTAAGTCATAATTCAGGGATGACAAGGCATTACGACCTCTAAAATAAAAATTTAGTACGTATAGTAGTATGAATGATTGATTATAACTAGGAGCCTTTGTAGAAAAAGGGGTAAACAAAAAAACCGCAACTCAAAAGCGCATCACTCCGATCGATAACGTAACGAACAAGGATAGACCAACGCGAGAATTATATATATACAAAGGAGTGTCAAAAACAGGAATATCAAGACTCAAAATCCGGCTGCGAAGATAACCGGTCCGAGCATAGTAATATATACATATGATAAAATAAGGAAAACCCCAAAGGAAACCCAAAGGGACACAAATACATAAAACCTATTCTCCAAAATCTCCCATAAGAGGAGTCATCACAGTTTGTATTATTTAATGGAGATAAAAGTATCTAAGCAAACATATAAACTAAACAGAGTTCCCAAGAACCAGGAATCTTCGCAAATCCAGAAGTCTCCAGCATGCCTCAGCGGGAAACCTCACGTCCTGCATCTGAAAACCACAAAATCCGCATGGGTGAGAACCAGAGGTCCCCAGCATGGTAACAGCTTCCACATATATAATACATAATAATAGAGGAAAGCCAAAGGCAATCCTAGAACTTCCTCCAGATAATACCAAAGCTTATAAACAAGCTAAACCGTATAAGGGCATCTGACTAAAGATTCTTCAGTCTAACTAATACTTCCCTTTCCAATTCCTTCAAACCTCCCAACCACCAGCAGTAGTATAATATATCAAACACAGTTATATCAGACAGGGAATATACGAATAGGAGCAGTTAAGACATTTAGACAATTAACAAGTAATATGCAGTCAAATAGGCAATCTCAAACAATTCACATAGTATGCATATGATGAATGCCTGTCCCTAGTGGCCGATGATATCATCTTGTCGGTTATAGAGCCAACCCGACAAGTCCTGGTCGCTAACCATTGGACTGTCCCTCTGTCGTGCATCCCCAACTCGAGTTATACTCGTTATAAACTTGATCATAAACATGATCCATATCCATCACCCTCACTGGTGAATATTTACGGGGGTTCGAGCTCATCCGGGCCTTTCACAGTGCCCGGCCACACTTACGACATAGGGTTAACAGAGCTTCGAGTCTCAACCTGGAGCACGTGGTGGCTAGCCACTGCTACTACCCAGGGAAACTCGTACCTCAGATAGTGGAAGTGCAATTCACAATTATCAATAATTCAGCATAAACATGCATGAATTCTCATCCATGGATCAACATCCATATCAGCCATCCGGCTCACGGTTAATTCCATAACCAGCCAATACTCATAGCATACACAGCTATTCCGGCTCACGGTTCAATCCAGAACCAGCCAATTCATAAACAATTACAGCCTTTCGGCCCATGGCATAACAAGCACTTCCACCACCATCCTCCGCATCTCACATAATCATCTTGATCCTCATTGATCATTCATTTTTCCCTTGCTTCACTCGCAAGTTACCTCATTCACTAGCCCCTTTCTAATAGCTAGGCATGTCATAATGATTTAAGACATAAATGGTGAGATCGGAGGCTTAGAAGTATGAGATTTGGCTTTTAAAACTCAAAAATCAACTTTGGGATGAAAACAGGGCCGCGCATACGCGCACTCCACGCACACGCGTGGATGGCCTCAAAAACTTATCGACGCGCAAACGTCATGCACGCTAACGCGTGGATTCCAAACTTGCCCATCGACGCGCACGCGTCACCTACGCGTACGCGCGGGTGTTCTCGTGCCCCAAGCACAACACCGGCACAGTTCTGGCATAACTCTCTGGAAAATGGCTGGGCATTGGGTGCAGCACAATCGGCGCGCCCGCGCACATCACGCGTACGCGTGGATGGTACTTTTCAGAAGATCGGCGCGTACGCGCCAGGTGCGCCCACGCGCAAGGGGTCATTCTGCTAAGAATTTTCTAAGTTAAAAGCTGCAGAATTTCACAGATTTAGACCCCAATCTTCCGACGGACATAACTTCCTCATTTTAAATCGTTTTTCACCCGTTCTTCGAACGGCATGGACATCCCGGATCCAATTTCCTTTTTAAACAGATTTGGTACAAAACGGAGATCCGTAGTCCAAGTTATGTCCCGTCAAAGTAAGCCCAAAAACCATATTTTCATACAAAACCACAATATGCCATTTTCAAAACAACCATTTTCAACTTTTTCCAAAATCAATCAAAACATGCCAATTTCATCCCTTTTCTTTGAAATCAATTCAAAATGTATCAAATTCAACATCAAGCCTCCTCAACTCACACATTGACACATAACCACAATATACCAAATCACTAACTCATCATTTTAGCCCACTTCACCCAAGTGGCTCAAACTCAAACATATTGACATATCATATACTACTCCTCATGCCAATTCTCAACAACATCAATTCCAATAAATCACCATTGTACATAATCAATATCATATTCACTATCAACATGGTTCAACCCACAATTCAACCATAACCAATCATCAAGCATATATCACAACATGCATATTTCTCATACATCATACCACCAAGGCATCAATAACCATCATCACATATATGATCACATCATATATCTCAATCATTTAACAACATCAACATTTCAATGCCTATCTTAGGGCCTCTAGCCTAAGTATTTCCTACCACATTACATATTAGATACGGGAAACCGAAACCATACCTTAGCCGAATTTCCCAAGCTCCACCGGAGCACTTCCAAACCTCTTATCCACAAGCTCTCAAGGCTTCAACACCTTCAAGAACAGATTTTTCACCACCAAACCCTTTCCAAGCTTTTCAAAGTCACCAATCAAGCTCCAATATTCACATATACACAACCTAAGCCACAACCATCATACCCATACACAACATCTCAAAACCCAAACATCATAAAACCACAAATTACACTAGGGTTGAGAGTCTTACCACACCCAAGGTCCAAGGAGACAAGATTAACCTTCTCCTTCAAGAGAGTTGGGTCCTATAACATCAAAGAACCCAAAATCTCAACATTTCACCCAAGAAACTCGAAAATAGGGGCTGAAGTTTCGAACACCAAAGTGTGGCTTACCTCAAGATTGGTTGTATGGGTTTTGTAGAGCTCTCCGCGGTGAACGCGTGGCCGCAAACGGAGCGGCAATCGGAGCTCTAGATCAAAAGTTATGGTGGTTTGAAGATCAACCAAGGGAGAGAACTTGAGAGAGTGTTCTTCTTCCCTTTCTTTCTAATTTCAGCTTGTGTGTGTAACAAATGAGGAGAGAGAGTGCTGAAAACTAGGGTTTTGGTTAAGTTATGTTGGGCCAAGGGCCCACTTTGGGTCCGTTTGGCCCGGTTTGGCCCGTTCGGTCCAATCTTGGTCCGAATTCTATAAAATTGGTACCAAAATTCTCGTCTCAGTCTCCTCTATCATATTTAGCCATAAAAATCACATTTTAGGCTTTCTAGAATAAATTCTCATTTATGGGTTAATTAGCCGTTAATTAACCGGGTTTTACATTCTACCCACCTAATTGGGAATTTTGCCCACAAAATTCAAATGCAATTACCTGAGAATAAATGCGGGTAATCCGTTCGCATCTCCGACTCAAGTTCCCAAGTGTGTTCCTCAACGCCGCCTCGACTCCATGCCACTTTGACTAATGAAACCTCTTTTCCACGCAACCGTTTAATACTAGTATCATCAATTCTGACTGGAGTCACTGGAAGCGTCAAATCTTCCCTTAACTGAACCGATTCGGGTTCCAACACATGGCTAGCATCAGGAGCGTACTTCCGAAGCTGCGACACGTGAAACACGTCGTGCAGGTTCGAAAGATGAGGTGGTAGAGCCATCCGATACGCCACCGGTCCAATCCTCTCTAGGATCTGAAATGGACCAATGTATCGAGGATTCAACTTCTTTGCCTTAATCGCCCTACCTACTCCCGTAGTCGGAGTAACCTTAAGAAAAACATGGTCCCCTTCCTCAAATTCTAAGGGCTTTCGCCTTTGATCGGCGTAACTCTTTTGACGACTCTGCGCCGTAAGCATCCTATCTCGGATTTTCTTGACTTGTTCAGTAGTCTCAGCTATCATTTCTGGCCCCAACAAGCTTTTCTCTCCAGCTTCATACCAACATAGTGGAGATTGGCATTTCCTCCCATACAAGGCCTCATACGGAGCCATTCCGATGCTCGCATGATAACTATTATTGTATGCAAACTCCACTAATGGCATATACCGATCCCAACTCGCCGGTTGGTCCAAAACACAAGCTCTCAACATATCTTCTAGTGTTTGAATCGTCCTCTCAGATTGACCATCTGTTTGAGGATGGTAAGCCGTGCTCAAGCTTAATTGGGTTCCAAAAGCCTTTTGAAATGCACCCCAAAACCTTGAAGTGAAACGAGGATCTCTATCAGAGATTATAGTAGCAGGTACACCATGAAGTCTCACAATCTCCTTTATGTATAACCGTGCTAGCTCCTCAAGGGTGTAAGTCATCCGAATGGGTAAAAAGTGAGCTGACTTCGTTAGTCGGTCCACAATCACCCAAACAGCATCAAAACCAGCCCTAGTCCTTGGCAATCCCGACACAAAGTCCATTGCAATACTTTCCCACTTCCATTGTGGAATCTCTAAAGGTTGCAACATCCCGGAAGGTCTTTGATGTTCAATCTTTACCTTTTGACAAGTTAAGCACTTTGATACATATTCCGCCACATCATTCTTCATACCCGGCCACCAAAACATCGCCTTCAAATCATGGTACATCTTAGTACTTCCCGGGTGAATGGAGAATCCGCTTTTGTGTGCCTCCTTTAAAATATCTCGCCTCAAAGTGCCAACATCCAGCACAATGATTCTACCCTTGAATCTCCATAACCCATCTTTTCCTTCCGACACTCTCCATTGTTTTCCTTGCTCAATAGCCGGTAACACCTTCCATAACGCTTCATCATTTTGATGAGCCTTTAGGAGTTCGGACTTAAAGTCACTTGAGATTTCTAATCGACTCAAACACAAGGTTCCGGATACTTCTCGAGCACCAATTTTAAGACTCTCGAATCCCTTGAGCAACTTCTCCTCTTGAAGCATCATCCAAGCTGCACATAACGACTTCCGACTTAACGCATCCGCCACTACATTCGCCTTTCCCGGATGGTAATGCAACTCAAAGTCGTAGTCCTTCAATAATTCCATCCACCTCCTTTGCCTCATATTAAGCTCTTTCTGATCGAAGAGGTACTTCAAGCTCTTATGATCAGAGAAAACTTGGAACTTAACCCCGTAGAGATAATGCCTCCACACCTTCAAGGCAAACACAACCGCAGCGAGTTCCAAATCGTGCGTAGGGTAACTAACTTCATGAGGTCTCAACTGTCGTGAGGCATACGCCACCACATTACGATGCTGCATCAGCACGCACCCTAAACCCTTCAATGAGGCATCACAATACACCTCAAATGGCTCATTCGGCTCGGGTAACACTAACACAGGTGCAGTAGTCAACTTTTTCTTCAATGTCTGAAAGCTCTCCTCGCACTCAGGAGTCCAAACAAACGGAGTGTCTTTGCGGGTTAACTTTGTCATTGGTAACGCTATCTGTGAAAAACCCTTGATAAACCTTCTGTAATAGCCAGCTAAACCCAGAAAACTCCTTATCTCTGTTATGGTGGTTGGTTGTTTCCAATCCATCACCGCCTCCACCTTAGTTGGATCTACTGCTATTCCCTTCTTACTCACCACATGACCCAAAAACTTCACCTCACTCTTCCAAAACTCACACTTAGACAGTTTTGCGTAAAGTTTCTTCTCCTTTAGAATCTGCAACACGGTCCTCAAGTGTTCCGCATGCTCTTCTTCAGTCTTGGAATAAATTAGTATGTCATCAATGAAGACAACAACGAATTTATCCAGAAACGGACGGAATACTCTATTCATGTAATCCATGAATACCGCAGGAGCGTTCGTCAACCCAAAAGACATTACGGTGTACTCGTAATGACCATAACGAGTCCTAAAAGCGGTCTTAGGGATATCCTCGCCCCTCACCCTTATCTGGTGATAACCGGATCGCAAATCAATCTTGGAGAAAACTCCAGCTCCTTGTAACTGATCCATGAGATCATCAATTCTTGGCAATGGGTATTTATTCTTTATTGTAACCTTGTTCAGCTGCTTGTAATCCACACAGAGCCGCATACTCCCATCCTTCTTCTTCACCAGTAACACTGGAGCACCCCATGGAGAGACACTTGGTCGTATAAAATTCTTTCCCAACAAATCCTCTAACTGAGACTTTAGCTCGTTCATCTCTAACGGTGACATCCTATAAGGAGCACTTGAGATTGGTCCCGCCTCGGGCACCAACTCAATAGCAAACTCAACCTCTCGGTTAGGTGGAAACTCATCAATATCATCGGGAAATACTTCCGGGAACTCACACACAACCGGAATCTGCTCCAACCTTTGATCATCACCTGAAACGCCCGCGGTTAACAACAAGATACCCTGACATTCGGTTCCGGAACAATTCACCATCATCGAATTCAAGTAATAATTATTCACCACGACCGGCCCTTCTGTATCTTCCGGCATAAAGTACACCGACTTTGTAGAACAATCAAGCAGAACATGGTTCTTAGATAACCAATCCAATCCCAAGATAAGATCAAGACCGATCATCGGCAAGCAGACTAAATTATGAACAAAATCTCGCTGCTTGAACCTAAAGGAAACTTCCGAGCATCCTAGCCTAGTTACCGTGGCTTCGTGGGTAGCATTGTACACTCTTAGATCATAACCTAAGGTTACAATCTTCAAGCCTAACTCATGAGCTTTCTCAAATGCAATGAATGAATGTGATGCTCCCGAATCAAATAAAGCATTTAAAGTTTGACCAGCTATTTCACAGTTACCTCTAATAAGTGTCTCGGATCCCTCAGCTCCTACAGCTGAAGTGGTGAACACCCGACCAGTCTGTTGTGTCTTCCCAGCACCTTGTTTCTGCCTCTCCAGACAATTGGCGGCTTTATGCCCCGCTTTTCCACAATTGTAGCACAAACCCCATCCGGCCTTGCATGGTGCTCCCGGATGGTGACTCCCACACCTAGCACAAGCTTGATCATTCTGAGGTTGCTTCCCAAACTTCTTTCCTTGGGAGTTGTTGTTGTTGGGCCTCCTGAAAGAGCATCCCCTCTTGAAAGACGGACCTCTAGGTGCAAAGCTCTTCCCTCGGTTATGTGGAAATGAACCTTTGTGACTCCCTTTCTCAGCGGTTGCCCTTTTCACACACTCTTCAGCAACCCTACACTTGTTCACTAATTCGGAGAAGGTCCTAATCTCCATTGGTCCCACTGAACTGAAGATATCACTCCGGAGTCCTCCTTCATACTTAACACACTTCCATTCCTCATATTCCACCGGAGTCCCTTGGCACATACGAGAGAATCTGAACAGCTCCTCAAACTTGTCAGTATACTCTGATATGGACATAGTACCCTGCTTCAGCTGTAACAATTCAAGTTCCTTAGCCGTCCTAGCAGAAGTTGGAAAGTACTTCTTATAGAACTCTTCTTGAAAGACATTCCAAGTGATATAGTCATCACCCTGCTGCAGAAGACGTCGGATACCTTGCCACCAATGCGACGCTTCACCTGTGAACATATAGGTAGCAAACTCGACACGCTGCCCTTCAGGTACCACTTGTGCTTGCAGCGCTCGCTCTATAGCCTGAAACCATGTATCAGCCTCAGTCGGGCTAGTAGTCCCCTTGAATTTAGGCGGATTAACCTTCAAAAAGTTTGCCAGTGTCATCGGGCCCTGAACTCCACCTCCATCATTACTATGGTTGTTCATCTGTTGACCAAGAGCCTCAGCAGTGGCTTGCATAGCAGCAGCCATGTTCTCCAACGCAGCCATAAAGTTCACCGGGTCATTAGGGTTATTCTCCGGTGCACGAGCATTCGTACGACCTCTCGCACTACCTCTACCGCGTCCACGAGGCGCCATCTGGTTCCTATACATACCAAACAATCGATATTAAGTTGATCAGTCTCAATATCGGAAGTCTAGTACTTCAAAGTCCCAAATGCATGCTCATGGACATTTATGCCAATTATATCAAGCAGATACACTAATAGCACATAACACACATACAGAGAATGCACAGAAGCATAATCAGTCCATCCCTCAGGCTCTACAGGAACGAACTGCTCTGATACCATAATGTAACACCCTACCATACAGAGTCTTATGCTTAAGTCATAATTCAGGGATGGCAAGGCATTACGACCTCTAAAATAAAAATTTAGTACGTATAGTAGTATGAATGATTGATTATAACTAGGAGCCTTTGTAGAAAAAGGGGTAAACAAAAAAACCGCAACTCAAAAGCGCATCACTCCGATCGATAACGTAACGAACAAGGATAGACCAACGCGAGAATTATATATATACAAAGGAGTGTCAAAAACAGGAATATCAAAACTCAAAATCCGGCTGCGAAGATAACCGGTCCGAGCATAGTAATATATACATATGATAAAATAAGGAAAACCCCAAAGGAAACCCAAAGGGACACAAATACATAAAACCTATTCTCCAAAATCTCCCATAAGAGGAGTCATCACAGTTTGTATTATTTAATGGAGATAAAAGTATCTAAGCAAACATATAAACTAAACAGAGTTCCCAAGAACCAGGAATCTTCGCAAATCCAGAAGTCTCCAGCATGCCTCAGCGGGAAACCTCACGTCCTGCATCTGAAAACCACAAAATCCGCATGGGTGAGAACCAGAGGTCCCCAGCATGGTAACAGCTTCCACATATATAATACATAATAATAGAGGAAAGCCAAAGGCAATCCTAGAACTTCCTCCAGATAATACCAAAGCTTATAAACAAGCTAAACCGTATAAGGGCATCTGACTAAAGATTCTTCAGTCTAACTAATACTTCCCTTTCCAATTCCTTCAAACCTCCCAACCACCAGCAGTAGTATAATATATCAAACACAGTTATATCAGACAGGGAATATACGAATAGGAGCAGTTAAGACATTTAGACAATTAACAAGTAATATGCAGTCAAATAGGCAATCTCAAACAATTCACATAGTATGCATATGATGAATGCCTGTCCCTAGTGGCCGATGATATCATCTTGTCGGTTATAGAGCCAACCCGACAAGTCCTGGTCGCTAACCATTGGACTGTCCCTCTGTCGTGCATCCCCAACTCGAGTTATACTCGTTATAAACTTGATCATAAACATGATCCATATCCATCACCCTCACTGGTGAATATTTACGGGGGTTCGAGCTCATCCGGGCCTTTCACAGTGCCCGGCCACACTTACGACATAGGGTTAACAGAGCTTCGAGTCTCAACCTGGAGCACGTGGTGGCTAGCCACTGCTACTACCCAGGGAAACTCGTACCTCAGATAGTGGAAGTGCAATTCACAATTATCAATAATTCAGCATAAACATGCATGAATTCTCATCCATGGATCAACATCCATATCAGCCATCCGGCTCACGGTTAATTCCATAACCAGCCAATACTCATAGCATACACAGCTATTCCGGCTCACGGTTCAATCCAGAACCAGCCAATTCATAAACAATTACAGCCTTTCGGCCCATGGCATAACAAGCACTTCCACCACCATCCTCCGCATCTCACATAATCATCTTGATCCTCATTGATCATTCATTTTTCCCTTGCTTCACTCGCAAGTTACCTCATTCACTAGCCCCTTTCTAATAGCTAGGCATGTCATAATGATTTAAGACATAAATGGTGAGATCGGAGGCTTAGAAGTATGAGATTTGGCTTTTAAAACTCAAAAATCAACTTTGGGATGAAAACAGGGCCGCGCATACGCGCACTCCACGCGCACGCGTGGATGGCCTCAAAAACTTATCGACGCGCAAACGTCATGCACGCTAACGCGTGGATTCCAAACTTGCCCATCGACGCGCACGCGTCACCTACGCGTACGCGCGGGTGTTCTCGTGCCCCAAGCACAACACCGGCACAGTTCTGGCATAACTCTCTGGAAAATGGCTGGGCATTGGGTGCAGCACAATCGGCGCGCCCGCGCACATCACGCGTACGCGTGGATGGTACTTTTCAGAAGATCGGCGCGTACGCGCCAGGTGCGCCCACGCGCAAGGGGTCATTCTGCTAAGAATTTTCTAAGTTAAAAGCTGCAGAATTTCACAGATTTAGACCCCAATCTTCCGACGGACATAACTTCCTCATTTTAAATCGTTTTTCACCCGTTCTTCGAACGGCATGGACATCCCGGATCCAATTTCCTTTTTAAACAGATTTGGTACAAAACGGAGATCCGTAGTCCAAGTTATGTCCCGTCAAAGTAAGCCCAAAAACCATATTTTCATACAAAACCACAATATGCCATTTTCAAAACAACCATTTTCAACTCTTTCCAAAATCAATCAAAACATGCCAATTTCATCCCTTTTCTTTGAAATCAATTCAAAATGTATCAAATTCAACATCAAGCCTCCTCAACTCACACATTGACACATAACCACAATATACCAAATCACTAACTCATCATTTTAGCCCACTTCACCCAAGTGGCTCAAACTCAAACATATTGACATATCATATACTACTCCTCATGCCAATTCTCAACAACATCAATTCCAATAAATCACCATTGTACATAATCAATATCATATTCACTATCAACATGGTTCAACCCACAATTCAACCATAACCAATCATCAAGCATATATCACAACATGCATATTTCTCATACATCATACCACCAAGGCATCAATAACCATCATCACATATATGATCACATCATATATCTCAATCATTTAACAACATCAACATTTCAATGCCTATCTTAGGGCCTCTAGCCTAAGTATTTCCTACCACATTATATATTAGATACGGGAAACCGAAACCATACCTTAGCCGAATTTCCCAAGCTCCACCGGAGCACTTCCAAACCTCTTATCCACAAGCTCTCAAGGCCTCAACACCTTCAAGAACAGATTTTTCACCACCAAACCCTTTCCAAGCTTTTCAAAGTCACCAATCAAGCTCCAATATTCACATATACACAACCTAAGCCACAACCATCATACCCATACACAACATCTCAAAACCCAAACATCATAAAACCACAAATTACACTAGGGTTGAGAGTCTTACCACACCCAAGGTCCAAGGAGACAAGATTAACCTTCTCCTTCAAGAGAGTTGGGTCCTATAACATCAAAGAACCCAAAATCTCAACATTTCACCCAAGAAACTCGAAAATAGGGGCTGAAGTTTCGAACACCAAAGTGTGGCTTACCTCAAGATTGGTTGTATGGGTTTTGTAGAGCTCTCCGCGGTGAACGCGTGGCCGCAAACGGAGCGGCAATCGGAGCTCTAGATCAAAAGTTATGGTGGTTTGAAGATCAACCAAGGGAGAGAACTTGAGAGAGTGTTCTTCTTCCCTTTCTTTCTAATTTCAGCTTGTGTGTGTAACAAATGAGGAGAGAGAGTGCTGAAAACTAGGGTTTTGGTTAAGTTATGTTGGGCCAAGGGCCCACTTTGGGTCCGTTTGGCCCGGTTTGGCCCGTTCGGTCCAATCTTGGTCCGAATTCTATAAAATTGGTACCAAAATTCTCGTCTCAGTCTCCTCTATCACATTTAGCCATAAAAATCACATTTTAGGCTTTCTAGAATAAATTCTCATTTATGGGTTAATTAGCCATTAATTAACCGTGTTTTACATTTATTGTGTTTATTTAAGTAAGTTTAAGATAATAATTTTTTAGTTAGTTATTGGTTTAGTTAAATATAAATTAGTATTTAGTTAAATATTTAGGTAATTATGTGTTTATTTTTTTATTTTGTTTTGACTGAGTTAAAACCTGATGTAAAGTTTATTTATATCATAATTGATACAGTGAGTATTGATTTACCTTTAATTTCGGTTATTAAATATTCGTGTATTAAGTTTTTTCATATGGATGCCGTTGCGGCAGAAATTTCTATTGTCGCAGATGGTGAATTTGCCGCCGGGATGGAATTCAGTTTCAGGGAAGCTGTTATTAAGGCGATGAAAGAGTATACCATCCGAAGAAGTGTGGACTACCAGGTGTATGAGTCGGAGCCGTTGACATTTTATGCGAAGTATACACAGTATGGGTCAGGGTGTGATTGGCTTATTAGGGTTAGCATGATCAGCAGAAAGTATTGTTGGGTTATAAGGAGATATAATGGTAGTCACACCTGTACCAGAGCCACCATTTCTCAGGATTATTCGAAGTTGGATTCGAACACAATTGCATAAGCAATAAAGTCGTTGGTTGAGGTTGACCCTGATGTTGCGGAAATTGGTAGATTAAAAAATTAATATGAGTGATACGTTGCAAGTACAGTTCTTAACCAACAAAAATCTGCTTATCAATTTAGAAGGGTTGTCACAAAAATTAGAATTTAAATACTGGGAGTATGAATCCCAGGTCGTCTCCCAACGAGTTGCAGGAAGATGTGCTATCTTATTAATCAGAGGTTTTTCAAAATAGTTTTGAGTTGGATAAACAAGAAATTAAATCAGAGAATTGATGTAATTTAAATAAAAATCTTGACCGGGAGTAGATTAATCGGAAGTTCTATCCTTGTTGGAGTTTTCCCAAGAACAATTGATAATTGAAGGTTGTTCTACTTAGTTATCCTTTACTAGGTAAGGGAAAGTCAAGTAAGTTAGAAGTCTACTTCTATTCACAAGTCCTAATCCTCTCCCTTGGGAAGGATTAGTGTCAGTGACTAGAGAGCCATCCAACAATGAACCCAATTACAATTTTATTCTTGAGCATTCCAACTCAAGGTTCTCCTTTCAATCAACTCCCAATCAAGTTAGGGAACTACTCGCTCATCATGGATGTAACTTTCACAAAATAAAAATAAGGAATAAGGAAAGACATGATAGACAATAATAAAAAAGATCAATTAAAGATAAAAATAGTTTCTGTATTAATAAATTCTAAAAATAATCCAATTGTAACTCTGAACAAATTAAGGATATGAAAGAGTAAGCAACAAGTAAAGAGAACAAACTAGAATGATGAAGTCTGGCTGAGGTAATAACTCTTCTCAATATCCCAAGCCAAAAAGCAACAAAAACCAAATCCTAAGAACTATGAATGTGTAGAGAGAAAACCTAGAGGAGGAGTAAAATTAGATCTAAAAACTAAGAAAAATATGCCAAATGAATGAATATTCTCTGTCTCTGCAAGTTCTCTGGCTCTAATCTGCGTTTCTGGGCCAAAAATTGGGTTAAAACGTGGCTCAGAATTTATGCCAGCGACTTTTGTAATTCTGCAGATCGCGCAAGTTACGCGATCGCGTCGTCCACGCGTTTGCGTCACTCAGCGTTTTCCGTACCACGCGTGCGCATCGTCCACGCATTTGCGTCATTCGTGCAGCTTCCCATCCACACGTTTGCGTCAGGCACGCGTTCACGTCGCTGTAAATTTTTCCATTTCGCGCGGTCACGTGAGCCATGCGCCTGCGTCACTTCTCGCTGGTCATCTCCTCAATTTCTTGTGTTCCTTCCATTTTTGCAAGCTTCCTCTCCATTCTCTAAGTCATTCCTGCCCTATGAAGCCTGAAACACTTAACACACAGATTACGGCATCGAATGGTATAAAAGAGAATAAGAATATACAATTAAAAGATATTTGGGAAGCAAATTTTCAATCAAAGAACAATTTGGGGAAGGAATTGTAAATACATGCAAATCATATGAATAAGTGGGTGAAGACTTGATAAAACCACTCAATTAAACATAATATAAATCATAAAATAATGGTTTATCAACCTCCCCACACTTAAACATTAGCATGTCCTCATGCTTAGTTGAAGGAGATAAATATGAATGAATAGGGACATGTAAGACTCATGCAATGCAATGCAACCTATACATATGAATGCAACTATATGATTTTGTCTATTTGATTAAAAATAAATAAGTTCTCTAAGACAAAACACGGGACAAATTCCACTAGTTCAAATCATATAGTAAAAGCAGGTAAATTTGTAAGAAGACAGCTCGTGAAAGCAGGGGACATGGAATCAAGCAATGAACCTTCATTGATAGTGTGTGTGCACTCTAATCTCTCTAGTGTATAGGGTAATCACTCTATCCTTCTCTAATCATGCTTTCAAACTTTTGTTTTTCACCTAACCAATCAACAACATTTAATGTATCAATGCAAACATCATGAGGTCTTTTTACGGTTGTAATGGGGCTAAGGTAAGGGTAAGGGTGTACATATGGCTAAGTGAGCTTATATATTGAATCTTTAATTAACCTAAGCTTTCACCTAACATACATATACTCTATATAACTTCAAAATTTATACATAGCAACCCAGAATTTCCTTTTTACATTCCATACTCATGCATCAACCTTTATTTTAATTTTATCATATGTGCATTGATTGTTGAACTTTAACTTATATTTTTATTTATTTATTTATTTATTTATTTATTTATGGAATGAAAATAAACATAGCTTATCAATGCACATAGATTTTAAATTTTCTTTTATGGTTTCATATGAGTAGGTACCCAAATTCCCATTATTTTATCATGATATATTCCTTTATTAATCTTTGTTCCCACAATCTTTCCAAACTCAATTAACAAACAATTTCTATCTTAAGCTAACCAAAGATTCAATTGGGATATTTAATTGTTTTTCTGCTTAGGGCTAGTAATGTGGTAAAATGTAGAACAAATGGGATTAAAAACGGCTCAAAGTGGCTAACAAATGTAATTGAAAGGGTAAGCTTATTTGGGATAAGTGAGCTAAACAAATAATGGCCTCAATTATATGCATGCATATGACACATTAACATTTGACATATAGGATAAAACAAAATTCAGATTACAATCATAGAGAAGTAAACACTCAAGAAAAAAAAATTATGGTTAAATAATATAACTATGTATTTAGGCTCAAAGTTTCACGGGTTGTGTGTTCTTTAGCTCAACAACCATGTTTCAATTATAACTTCAAACAAATTTAACATAAAGGTTTTGATTTAAATTAGTGAAATTTTTTAAAAATAGGGTCTTAAAAGAAACTTATTGTCTTTTCAATCAAGTAGAACATGCATGCAATTAACCTATTATTATGCAATCTATCCTATTCTAAAAAAAGGAAATTGGTGTTAGGGAAAAGAAATTACCTCTGAAAGTCAGGTACTGACCGAGCTCCCCACACTTAAGGCTTTGCATCGTCCTCGGTGCAATTTGTCAGGAACAAAGGTGGGCTGGTAGCAATATCTCCACAGTTGGGACCGTCATGGCTCCCTGTGCTGGTAAAGGAAGTAGAGTCCGGAGTGTCTGGATCTTTGTTAGCTCTGTGGTTGCCTGTGAGTAGCTCCTTGAGGTATTTGAATCGGCGCTGGTTGTGGCGCTCTCGTAGCTTCGCTTTCTGTTCTTGCCGGTCCAACCTCTCCAGTATTTGATGGAGCAGCTGACTAGTTAAAGGTGCTTGTGGTGTCGAAGAAAGAATGTCTGCAGCTTGTTCTACGGATTGGCTGGTAGTGGCTGTTGCTGGCTTGAGATATTTCCCATTAGAGACGTACTGATCATCCCGTGGAAGCATGATTTTGGTGTCCCCAACTCTGTAGGAGACTCCGGCTGCTGAGACAATATCTGAGACCAAGACGGGAAAAGGTAGGTTGCCCGCAATTTGTACGTATCCCATAGCATTCTGGATGTGTCTTGGTAGGTTCAGAGGTTGGTCTGTAAGAATGCACCATAGTAGAACGGCCATGTCTGCGGTGAAGGAGGACTCATGAGTGCTCGGAAAGACGTAATGGGACATAATCTGTGCCTATACACGAGTCTTCAAGGTAAGTGCGGAAGCCGGTATCCCCTTAGGCCGGAAACAATGGTATCCATAAATCCATCAGTTGCCAGGTTATGCAATAACTCTGAGAACAGTGTCCCAGTCAAATTGGTACGTCTGGCACTTGAGTGCGGCTTCTTGGAATGCGTCCAGTCCTCCTGGAGCAGGGGGAAGATCTAGAGCTCGTTGAATGGCCTCTTCTGTAATGGGGACTTACGTCTGATGGACATAGACAGACTACAGGGTTGGCAAGTGGAAATCAGAGTAGAACTCGACTACCCATGAAAGATTAACCTGCCATGGCTGTCTCAGTAGGAATCCCAAGTGTCTTTGTGCAATCCGTGGCTCAATAAATTCAGCAATATGGGGCGGGAGGATAAGAAGGTGTTCGTTGTTGTAATTCCTTGCTGCCAGAATGGGGAACATCTGCTCACAGTAGTGGTTGGGAAATCGCGCAGTGTCCTTTGCTGGGAAGGCTTTCTCTTTTTCATCGACCTTTATAATCCTCTTAATTCTTTTTGTTGAGGGCTTAACTGCAGTTGAAGATGGCTCTGCCACTAATGCTCTTTTTGTGCCTCTCCTTGCTGTTGATTTGGGGGTAACTTTCTCCTTTCCTTTCTTGATGGCCATCCTAAAAAAGAAAAGAAAAAGTACATTAAAACGTCAAGGGTTAGAGCAAGGAAGAGAACGGGAAGGGTGGTAATCAATGCACATTAAAGAAGAATGATGTTAACACATGGTCATGACTACATGTGAAAAGCCATCAAAGGAAATTGGTAGATTAAGAAATTAATGAGTGATACGTTGCAAGTACAGTTCTTAACCAACAAAAATCTGCTTATCAATTTAGAATGGTTGTCACAAAAATTAGAATTTAAATACTGGGAGTATGAATCCCAGGGCGTCTCCTAACGAGTTGCGGGAAGATGTGCTATCTTATTAATCAGAGGATTTCCAAAATAGTTTTGAGTTGGATAAACAGGAAATTAAATTAGAGAATTGATATAATTTAAATAAAAATCTTGACCGGGAGTAAATTAATCGGAAGTTCTATCCTTGTTGGAGTTTTCCCAAGATCAATTAATAATTGAAGGTTGTTCTACTTAGTTATCCTTTACTAGGTAAGGGAAAGTCAAGTAAGTTGGAAGTCTACTTCTATTCACAAGTCCTAATCCTCTCCCTTGGGAAGGATTAGTGTCAGTGACTAGAGAGCCATCCAACAATGAACCCAATTACAATTTTATTCTTGAGTATTCCAACTCAAGGTTCTCCTTTTAAGAAACTCCCAATCAAGTTAGGGAACTACTCGCTCATCATGGATGTAACTTTCACAAAATAAAAATAAGGAAAAAGGAAAGACATGATAGACAATAATCAAAAAGATCAATTAAAGATAAAAATGGTTTCTGTATTAATAAATTCTAAAAATAATCCAATTGTAACTCTGAACAAATTAAGGATATGAAAGAGTAAGCAACAAGTAAAGAGAACAAACTAGAGTGATAAAGTCTGGCGGAGGTAATAACCCTTCTCAATATCCCAAGCCAAAAAGCAATAAAAACCAAATCCTAAGAACTATGAATGTGTAGAGAGAAAACCTAGAGGAAGAGTAAAATTAGATCTAAAAAAACTAAGAAAAATATGCCGAATGAATGAATTTTCTCTGTCTCTACATGTTCCCTGGCTCTAATCTGCGTTTCTGGGCCGAAAACTAGGTTAAAACGTGGCCCAAAATTTATACTAGCGACTTTTGTAATTCTGCAGATCGCGCACGTCACGCGACCGCGTCGTCCACGCGTTTGCGTCACTCAGCATTTTCCGTACCACGCGTGCGCATCGTCCACGCATTTGCGTCATTCGTGCAGCTTCCCATCCACGCGTTGGCGTCAGGCACGCGTTTGCGTCGCTGTGCATTTTTCCATTTCGCGCGGTCGCGTGAGCCATGCACCCGCGTCACTTCTCACTGGTCATCTCCTTAATTTCTTGTGTTCCTTCTATTTTTGCAAGCTTCCTCTCCATTCTCTAAGCCTTTCCTGCCCTATGAAGCCTGAAACACTTAACACATACATTACGGCATCGAATGGTATAAAGGAGAATAAGAATATACAATTAAAAGATATTTGGGAAGCAAATTTTCAATCAAAGAACAATTTTGGGAAGGAATGTAAATACATGCAAATCATATGAATAAGTGGGTGAAGACTTGATAAAACCACTCAATTAAACACAATATAAATCATAAAATAAAGGTTTATCAACCTCTCCACACTTAAACATTAGCATGTCCTCATGCTTAGTTGAAGGAGATAAATATGAATTAATAGGGACATGTAAAACTCATGCAATGCAATGCAACCTATACATATGAATGCAACTATATGATTTTGTCTATTTGATTAAATATAAATAAGTTTTCTAAGACAAAATATGGGACAGATTCCACTAGTTCAAATCATACAGTAAAAGCAGGTAAATTTGTAAGAAGACAGCTCGTGAAAGCAGGGGACATGGAATCAAGCAGTGAACCCTCACTGATGGTGTGTGTGCACTCTAATCTCTCTAGTGTATAGGGTAATCACTCTATCCTTCTCTAATCATGCTTTCAAACTTTTGTTTTTCACCTAACCAATCAACAACATTTAATGTATAAATGCAAACATCATGAGGTCTTTTCACGGTTGTAATGGGGCTAAGTTAAGGGTAAGGGTGTACATATTGCTAAATGAGCTTATACATTGAATCTTTAATTAACCTAAGCTTTCACCTAACATACATATACTCTATATAACTTCAAAATTTATACCTAGCTACCCATAATTTTCTTTTCACATTCCATACTCATGCATCAACCTTTATTTTAATTTTATCATATGTGCATTGATTGTTGAACTTTAACTTATATTTTTATTTATTTAGTTATTTATTATTTTTATTTTTTTGGAATGAAAATAAACATAGTTTATCAATGCACATAGATTTTAAATTTTCTTTTATGGTTTCATATGAGTAGGTACCCAAATTCCCATTATTATATCATGACATATTCCTTTATTAACCTTTGTTCCCACAATCTTCCCAAACTCAATTAACACACAATTTCTATCTTAAGCTAACCAAAGATTCAATTGGGATATTTAATTGTTTTTCTTCTTAGGGCTAGTAATGTGGTAAAATGTAGAACAAATGGGATTAAAAACGGCTCAAAGTGGCTAACAAAGGTAATTGAAAGGGTAAGCTTATTTGGGATAAGTGAGCTAAACATATAATGGCCTCAATCATATGTATGCATATGACACATTAACATTGGACATATAGGATAAAACAAAATTTATATTATAATCATAGAGAAGTAAACACACAAGAAAAAATATTTATGGTTAAATAATGTAACCATGTATTTAGGTTCAAAGTTTCACGGGTTGTGTGTTCTTTAGCTCAACAACCATGTTCCAATTACAACTTCAAACAAATTTAACATAAAGGTTTTGATTTAAATTAGTGAAAATTTTCAAAAATAGGGTCTTAAAAGAAACTTGTTATCTTTTCAATCAAGTAGAACATTCATGCAATTAACCTATTATTATGCAATCTATCCTATTCTAAAAAAAAGGAAATTGGTGTTAGGGAAAAGAAATTACCTCCGGAAGTTAGGTACTGCCGACCTCCCCACACTTAAGGCTTTGCACCGTCCTCGGTGCCATCTTTCAGGAACAAAGGTGGGCTAGTAGCAGTATCTCCACAGTCGGGACCGTCATGGCTCCCTGTGCTAGTAAAGGAAGTGGAGTCTGGAGTGTCTGGGTCTTTATCAGCTCTGTGGTTGCCTGTGAGTAGCTCCTTGAGGTATTTGAATCGGCGCTGGTTGCGGCGATCTTGTAGCTTCGCTTTCTGTTCTTGCCGGTCCAATCTCTCCAGTATTTGATGGAGCAGCTGACTAGTTGAAGGTACTTGTGGTGTCGAAGGAGGAATGTCTGCAGCTTGTTCCGCGGACTGGCTGGTAGTGGTTGTTGCTGGCCTGAGATATTTCCCATTAGGGACGTACTGATCATCCCGTAGAAGCATGGCTTTGGTGTCCCCAGCTCTGTAAGAGACTCCGGCTACTGAGACAAGATCTGAGACCAAGGCGGAAAAAGGTAGGTTGCCCGCAATTTGTACGTGTCCCATAGCATTCCGGATGTGTCTTGGTAGGTTTAGAGGTTGGTCTGTAAGGATGCACCATAGTAGAATGGCCATGTCTGCGGTGAAGGAGGACTCATGAGTGCTCGAAAAGACGTAATGGGACATAATCTGTGCCCATACGCGAGCCTCCAAGGTAAGTGCGGAAGCCGGTATCCCCTTAGGCCGAAAATGATGGTATCCATAAATCCATCGGCTGCCAGGTTGTGCAATAACTCTGAGAACAACGTCCCAGTTAAATTGGTATGTCTGGCACTTGAGTGCGTCTTCTTGGAATGCGTCCAGTTCTCCTGGAGCAGGGGGAAGATCTAGAGCTCGTTGAATGGCCTCTTCTGTAATAGGGACTTGCTATGACGGACATAGACAGACTGCAGGGTTGGCAAGTGGAAATTAGAGTAGAACTCGACTACCCATGAAAGATTAACCTGCCTCCAAAATGGACTGGAATTCTAATTGAGGCACACACCGTCTAATTACCTGGTCAGCACCACACTTCCACAGATATGAATCATCCCATACATAATATTTGGACTCGCTTTTCAGCTTGTCTCTTTGATGCTTAGTAAAGTTTGGAGGGAGAGTGTGGCTGACTAGATAATTAGCTACAAGCACATACCAAGGGACTACTTCAGATACTGCTTGTAAGTTGTCAAATGGGAAATCATCGTTTATAGGAGTGGAGGCATCCTTAATGTGCTCAAGGCAACTCAAGTGGTCTGCCACTAGATTCTGGTTACCACTCTTATCCTTAATTTCTAAATTAAATTCTTGTAGTAGCAGTATCCAACGTATAAGCCTTGGTTTGGACTCCTTTTTAGCCAATAAATATTTTAGAGCTGCGTGGTCTGAGTAGACTACTACCTTAGTACCAAGTAAATAGGCTCAGAATTTATCCAGAGTGAACACAATAGCTAAGAGCTCTTTTTCAGTAGTAGTGTAATTAGACTGAGCAGCGTCTAAAGTCTTAGACGCGTAAGCGATTACGAAAGGATCCTTACCTTCACGCTGAGCTAGTGCTGCTCCTACTGCATGATTGGAGGCGTCACACATGATTTCAAATGGTTGACTCCATCAGGGCGATCTTCAGCTTATCGAACGCTTGTTTGCACTCCTCACTAAACTCGAACTCAATGTCTTTCTGCAGTAGTCTGGATAAGGGTAGTGCTACCTTACTGAAGTCCTTAACGAATCTCTTGTAAAAACCTGCATGGCCAAGGAACGAACGGACTTCTCTCACAGAGGAAGGGTAAGGTAAACTAGAAATAACATCCATCTTTGCTGGGTCTACAGAGATACCAGTATCAGAAACAATATGTCCTAGAATAATTCCTTGTTTCACCATAAAATGACACTTTTCAAAATTTAAAACAAGGTTTGAACTAACACACCTGTCCAATACTCTAGATAAACTATCCAAGCAAAGGCTAAATGAATCACCATATATGCTAAAGTCATCCATAAAAACTTCCATACAGGTCTCAATGAGATCAGAGAAAAGACTCATCATACACCTTTGGAAAGTAGCTGGTGCATTGCATAAGCCAAAGGGCATTCTTTTATAAGCATAAATCCCAAAAGGACATGTAAAAGCAGTCTTTTCCTGATCTTCAGGAGCTATATGGATTTGAAAGTAACCTGTATAACCATCTAAAAAGCAGTAGTGAGATTTACCTGACAGGCGATCAAGCATCTGATCAATGAATGGAAAGGGGTAATGATCCTTGCGAGTGGCTTGGTTGAGACGTCTGTAGTCAATGCAAACTCTCCATGCGTTCTGCACTCTGGTTGTCAGAAGTTCTCCCTGCTCATTTCTTACTGTTGTGACACCAGACTTCTTGGGCACCACTTACACTGGACTTACCCATTCACTATCTGAGATGGGATAAATGATATCTGCTTCAAGTACTCTGGCACTTCCTTCTTGACAACTTCTAAGATGGTTGGATTCAATCTTCTCTGAGGTTGTCGGACAAGCTTTGCTCCTTCTTCTAAGAATATTCTATGTTCGCAAACTTGAGGGCTGATGCCTACTATATCCGCCAAGCTCCATCCAATTGCTTTCTTATGCATCCTCAATACACTAAGCAGTTGTTCTTCTTGTTGGGAAGTGAGCACCCTTGCAATAATAACTGGAAACTTCTGCTTGTCCTAAAGGTAAGCATACTTGAGGTGTGGAGGAATGGGCTTTAATTCCATTTTCTGCTCATGGCTTGGCTCTGGGTCATCTGGGGCTGGTGATTAATATGAGTGATACGTTGCAAGTATAGTTCTTAACCAACAAAAATCCGCTTATCAATTTAGAAGGGTTGTCACAAAAATTAGAATTTAAATACTGGGAGTATAAATCCCAAGTCATCTCCCAACGAGTTGCAGGAAGATGTGCTATCTTATTAATCAGAGGTTTTCCAAAATAGTTTTGAGTTGGATAACCAGAAAATTAAATCAGAGAATTGATGTAATTTAAATAAAAATCTTGACCGGGAGTAGATTAATCGGAAGTTCTATCCTTGTTGGAGTTTTCCCAAGATCAATTGATAATTGAAGGTTGTTCTACTTAGTTATCCTTTACTAGGTAAGGAAAGTCAAGTAAGTTGGAAGTCTACTTTTATTCACAAGTCCTAATCCTCTCCCTTGGGAAGGATTAGTGTCAGTGACAAGAGAGCCATCTAACAATGAACTCAATTACAATTTTATTCTTGAGCATTCCAACTCAAGGTTCTCCTTTCAATCAATTCCCAATCAAGTTAGGGAACTACTCGCTCATCATGGATGTAACTTTCATAAAATAAAAATAAAGAATAAGGAAAGACATGATAGACAATAATCAAAAAGATCAATTAAAGATAAAAATGGTTTCTGTATTAATAAATTCTAAAAATAATCCAATTGAAACTCTAAACAAATTAAGGATATGAAAGAGTAAGCAATAAGTAAAGAGAACAAACTAGAGTGATGAAGTCTGGCGGAGGTAATAACTCTTCTCAATATCCCAAGCCAAAAAGCAATAAAAACCAAATCCTAAGAACTATGAATGTGTAGAGAAAAAACCTAGAGGAGGAGTAAAATTAGATCTAAAAACTAAGAAAAATATGCCGAATGAATGAATGTTCTCTGTCTCTACATGTTCCGTGGATCTAATCTGTGTTTCTGGGCTGAAAACTAGGTTAAAACGCGGCCTAGAATTTATGCCAGTGACTTTTGTAATTTTGCAGATCGCACACATCACGCGACGGCGTCGTCCACGCGTTCGCGTCTCTTAGCGTTTTCCGTATCACGCGTGTGCGTCGTCCACGCATTCGCGTCAATCGTGCAGCTTCCCATCCACGCGTTTGCGTCAGGCACGCGTTCACGTCGCTGTAAATTTTTCCATTTCGCGCGGTCGCGTGAGTTATGCGCCCGCGTCACTTCTCGCTGGTCATCTCCTCAATTTCTTGTGTTCCTTCCATTTTTGCAAGCTTCATCTCCATTCTCTAAGACATTCCTGCCCTATGAAGCCTGAAACACTTAACACACAGATCACGACATCGAATGGTATAAAGGAGAATAAGAATATACAATTAAAATATCTTTGGGAAGCAAATTTTCAATCAAAGAACAATTTTGGGAAGGAATTGTAAATACATGCAAATCATATGAATAAGTGGGTGAAGACTTGATAAAACCACTCAATTAAACACAATATAAATCATAAAATAATGGTTTATCAACCTCCCTACACTTAGTTTTAGGATCAGAACATACATTCATACATAGTTTTAGGATTTAGATGTAGTTTTTAGAGAGAGAGAGAGAGGTTCTCTCCTCTCTCTTAGGATTAGGATTAGGATTAGAATTAGGATTTCATCTTCTTCAATCACAGGTTCAATTTTCCTTTTATTTATTTTCTCAATTTAGTTTATGAACTCTTCATGTTTAGATTAATTTCCTAATTAATACAATTTGAGGTATTTCAGACTTATGATTGTTTTCTCTAATTTATGTTATTGATGCTTGGGCTCTATCCAAATTATTTTCATTCGAGTAGGTTTTATTCCTTTTTGGCTTTGGTTAAGTAATTGGTAATACTTGAGTTATCAAACTCAGCAGTGGTTGAAATTGGTAATTGCTAATTGATTTGGATCGCTTTAAAAGTTGACTAGGACTTGAGGATCAGTTCAATTAGTCCATTTGACTTTCCTTTATTTAATAAGGGATAACTAAGTGGGATTAAAACCCAATTCTCATTACACTTGATAAGGATAACTAGGATAGAAATTCCAATTCTCATACCTTGCCAAGGGTTTTCTTAGTTATTGATTTATTAATTCCTGCAATTTATTTCTCTTGTTCAAAACCTTTTCAAAACCCAAAAATACTATTTTCCATAACCAATAATAAAATACACCTCCCTGCAATTCCTTGAGAAGACGACCCGAGGTTCGAATACTTCGGTTTATAAATTTTATTGGGTTTGTTACTTGTGACAACCAAAACTTTTGTCTGAAAGGATTTTCTGTTGGTTTAGAAACTATACTTACAACGCAATTACTTTTATTCATTTTATTTTCTTCCCAACGTACCTATGACGCGGGCGCGTCGGCGACGCTATCACGTCGCGTGCATTTTTTTATGTAATATGCAAAATGAAAAATATAGGCAGTAATACTGAGAAGAGTTATTGAAGAAAGAAATTAAGGAGAGAGAAAGGAACGATCATACCATGGTGGGTTGTCTCCCACCCAGCACTTTGCTTTAACGTTCTTAAGTTGGATGCTCCACTAGCTCAGTCTTCTGCTGTGGGTAGATCTTCCAAGAGAAAGATCTCGAGCTCCTTCTTTTTCTTCATCTTTTCACCATGATATGGCTTTAAGCGATGTCCATTGACTTTGATAATTTCGGAGCTTGAAGGATGACTCAGGTGGAAAACTCTGTATGGTTCAGCCTTCTCTACTCTATAAGGGCCGTCCCATCTTGATCTCAACTTGCCTGGCATGAGCCGCAATCTGGAGTTGTAAAGGAGGACTAAGTCCTCAGGTTGGAACTCTTTCCTCTTGATGTGCTTATCATGCACAACCTTCATCTTTTCCTTGTAAAGCCTGGAGTTCACATAAGCTTCTAGGCGAAGGCTTTCTAATTCCTACAGTTGCAACTTCCTTTCAGCTCCGGCCTTCTCAAATCCCATGTTACACTCCTTCACTGCCCAAAAGGCTTTGTGCTCTATCTCAACTGGGAGGTGACAGGCTTTTTCATAAACTAAGCAGAAGGGACTCATCCCAATGGGTGTCTTGTATGCTGTCTGATATGCCCAAAGCGCATCTTGGAGCCTGGTGCTCCAGTCCTTTCTATGAGGCTTGACTATCTTTTGTAGTATGCGCTTTATCTCTCTGATAGACACCTCTTCTTGCCCATTAGTCTGGGGGTGATAGGCTGTTGATACTTTATGAATTATTCCATGCCTCTTCAGTAATCCTGTTAGTCTTCTGTTACAAAAATGGGTGCCTTGATCGCTCACGATTGCTCGTGGGGATCCAAAGCGACAAATAATATGGTTTCTAACAAAGGAAACAACAGTGTTAGCATCATCAGTACGGGTTGGAATTGCTTCCAACCATTTAGAAACATAATCTACAGCTAACAGTATATAAAGGTGACCATTAGAATTTGGAAATGGACCTATGAAGTCAATGCCCCAAACATCAAAGATTTCACAGAAAAGCATAATCTGTTGAGGCATCTCGTCCCTCTTGGATATATTATAAAACCTTCGGCATGGAGAATAAGATTTACAAAATTTAGCAGTGTCTTTAAAATGAGTAAGCCACCAGAATCCACAGTCTAGAATTTTTCTAGCTGTTCTTTGAGGGCCAAAATGTCCTCCACTCTCAGATGAGTGGCAGGCCTCTAAAATGGACTGGAATTCTGATTGAGGCACACACCGTCTAATTACCTAGTCAGCACCACACCTCCACAGATATGGATCATCCCATACATAATATTTGGACTCACTTTTCAGCTTGTCTCTTTGATGCTTAGTAAAGTTTGGAGGGAGAGTGTGGCTGACTAGATAATTTGCTACAAGTGCATACAAAGGGACTACTTCAGATACTGCTTGTAAGTTGTCAAATGGGAAATCATCGTTTATAGGAGTGGAGGCATCCTTAATGTGCTCAAGGCGACTCAAGTGGTCTGCAACTAGATTCTGGTTACCACTCCTATCCTTAATTTCTAAATTAAATTCTTGTAGTAGCAGTATCCAACGTATAAGCCTTGGTTTGGACTCTTTTTTAGCCAATAAATACTTTAGAGCTGCGTGGTCTGAGTACACTACTACCTTAGTACCAAGTAAATAGGCTCAGAATTTATCCAGAGCGAACACAATAGCTAAGAGCTCTTTTTCAGTAGTAGTGTAATTAGACTGAGCAGCATCTAAAGTCTTAGACGCGTAAGCGATTATGAAAGGATCCTTACCTTCACGCTGAGCTAGTGCTGCTCCTACTGCATGATTGGAGGCGTCACACATGATTTCAAATGGTTGACTCCAGTTTGGTCCCCTCACAATCGGTGCTTGAGTCAGGGCGGTCTTCAGCTTATCGAATGTTTGTTTGCACTCCTCACTGAACTCGAACTCAATGTCTTTCTACAGTAGTCTGGATAAGGGTAGTGCTACCTTACTGAAGTCCTTAATGAATCTCCTGTAAAAACCTGCATGGCCAAGGAACGAACGGACTTCCCTCACCAGCATCAGAAACAATATGTCCTAGAACAATTTCTTGTTTCACCATAAAATGACACTTTTCAAAATTTAAAACAAGATTTGAACTAACACACCTGTCCAATACTCTAGATAAACTATCCAAGCAAAGGCTAAATAAATCACCATATACGCTAAAGTCATCCATAAAAACTTCAATACAGGTTTCAATGAGATCAGAGAAAAGACTCATCATACACCTTTGGAAAGTAGCTGGTGCATTGCATAAGCCAAAGGGCATTCTTTTATAAGCATAAGTCCCAAAAGGACATGTAAAAGTAGTCTTTTCCTGATCTTCAGGAGCTATATGGATTTGAAAGTAACCTGTATAACCATCTAAAAAGCAGTAGTGAGATTTACCTGACAGACAATCAAGCATCTGATCAATGAATGGCAGGGGGTAATGATCCTTGCGAGTGGCTGACGTTAGGATTTTTGCTAGTAAAGAATTTATAAAAATATAGTCGCGTTGTGAGTATAGATTCTAAACCAACAGAAAATCCCTTCATACAAACGTTTTGGTTGTCACAAGTAACAAAACCCAATAAATTTATAAACCAAAGTATTCAAACCTCGAGTCGTATTCTCAAGGAATTGCAGGGAAGTATGATTTATTATTGGTTATGGAAAAATAGTGTTTGGGTTTGAAAAAGATTTTTAGCAAGAGAAATAGATTGCAAGAATTAATAAATTAATAACTAGTAAAACTCTTGGCAAGGTATGAAAACTGGAAGTCCTATCCCAGTTGTCCTTATCAATTGTGATGAGAATTGGATTTTTCTCCCACTTAGTTAACCTTTACTAAAGCAAAGAAAAGTCAAGTGGACTAATAAGTTTGATCCTCAAGTCTTAGTCAAACCCTGTGGGAAGACTAGCTTTAGAGCGATCTAGATCAATTAGAATCTGCCAATTTCAACCACTGCTAAGTTTGACAACTCAAGAGTAACCAATTAATCAACCAAAGCCAAAAGGGAATAAAATCTACTTGAATGAAAATAATTTGGATAGACCCCAAGCATCAATAACATAAATTAGAGAAAACAATCATAAGTCTGAAATACCTCAAATAATATTAATTAAGAAAATCATAACATGAATGTCATTAAGCCAAATTGGCAACATATATAATTAAAAACAAGAGAAGTCAAAATAAGGGAATATTGAACCTGATATGAAGATGAGATAAATCCTAATCATAATATAAATCCTAATCTTAATCCTAAGAGAGAGGAGAGAGCCTCTCTCTCTAAAAACTACATCTAAACTATGAAAAGTGTGTATTACTAGCTATCTCATTGTTGTTCTCTGTCTGAATGCATTCCCCCACTTCATAACTTATAATATGTGCCTCTTGGATTTGGATCTGGGCAAAAAGGGCCCAAAAATAGCTGCAAACGAGATCTGCAAATTTTGCAGATCGCGCACGTCACACGTCCGCGTGGGTCACGCGGTCGCGTCATCTGGAGTGTCGCTCTTCCACGCGGTCGCGTCAGTCATGCGCCCGCGTCAGTTGTATTTCGCAAGTCACGCGTTCGCCTCATCCATGCGCTTGCGTCGATTCTCTTTCATGCTAACCACGCGTTCGCGTCGTCCATGCGGATGCGTCACTGCCGGTTGCTCTAAAACTCCAATTTGTGATTTCCTTCCATTTTTGTATGTTTTCTTTCCATCCTTAAAATCATTCCTGCCCTATAAAACCTGCAAGTACTCAACACGCAAATTACGGCATCGAATGGTAATAAATGATAATTAAAATAATTACTTTTAAAGCATAGAAAACATGTGTTTTATATATATCACATAATAGGGAAGGGAAAGCAAAACTTATGCAATTTCTATGAATAAGTATGTGAAGGGTTGAATAAATCACTTAGATTGAGCACAATATACATCATAAAATATGGGTTTATCAACCTCCCCACACTTAAACAATAGCATGTCCTCATGCTAAATCCAAGATAAAGAGTAAGGTAAAGTGGTGGAATCTCATGCAATGCAATCTATCCTAGATGCAACTACCTAAATGAGTCATGCAAATCTAGTTATTATTCACCTATATATAAAGCTTTACATGTAGTTAAATTAATTCACATTCTCAAAGAATCATACACGCATAGCCAACCTTAGATAATGTTAAAGCACTTTTACAATTGAGAAAATAAAATATTTTTCAAATTTGCAAGACAATTAACAATTGAGGCAGAGATATATGGTGATGAGCTATTGAACCCGCATTGGATTTTGTGTTTACTCTCTAGTCACTCAGTGTTTATTGGGTTAATCACTTTAATCTTCTTTTTATCCTTGCTTTCTATAACTTTGTTCTTCATCTAACCAATCAACAATTATAGAATATAGACATACAAAAATCATGAGGTCTTTTCAAGGTTGTAATAGGGCCAAGGTAGAGGTAAGGGTATATGTATAAGGCTAAGTGAGCTAATAAGTGAATCTTTGATTAGTCTAAGATCTCACCTAACATATACATACTTTATACAAATCAAAAGTTTCCTAACCTGTTTGCCCAATTTTTTTTTTCACTTTGTATTGCAAACTCATTCATTGAATTTAACTTTGTCCCATGTGCATTGATTCTTTTTATTTTGTATTTGGGGAATTAATTTTTTTTTGTATCCACTTATTGAAATTAAAATTTTTTTTAATGCACATGGTAATTTAATTATTTTGATTTCACATGAGCATGCTTCCCAAATTTTTATATAACTTGTTCAATTTAATTTCCTACTTTTTCTATCATCCCATGTTCTCATAAAATTCCCCACACTTAAATTATACACAATTTCTATCTTAAGCTAACCAAGGATTCAACTTGGGATTTTTTTTTATTTTGTTTTTCTGCTTAAGGCTAGTAATGTGGTTATGAAATAGAAGAGGATTAAAAGGCTCAAGGGGACTATCAAAGGTGATTTAAAGGGTAGGCTTATTTGGGATAAGTGAGTGAAAACAAGTAATGGCCTCAATCCTATCTTGGTATGTATCTATATTCTATATTGGACATATAGATTAAAGCAAAGTAAAGAACACCAGAATAAAAAAAAGGGCAAAACACACAGGAATAAAAATTATGGTCTGAATGTAACCATACAATTAAGCTCAAAACTCACAGGCTGTGTGTTCTCAAGCTCATAAATCATATATCAGTTTATGTATGTCATGCAAGTAGAAATTAAGAGTTTCCATTATTCTGAATGTAAAATATATTGGATGGCTTTAAAGTTTTAGTGTTCCTTCTTGATAAAATGTTGTTAACTAACTAACATGTAATGCTATATATACAAGGGGTATGGATTGATTCTATTAAAGTCTCTAGCTTACTTCCTTTTTATTTTCAATCAAATCAACTACCATATGCTAAAAAGGGTAAACTATACTAATTAATCCACTTAATATATAACTAGTAAACTAAGGTGCAAATTGAGCTAAAATATCCAAGATGTATATACAGCCCAAAGTGCATAATGCAAAAAGTACAATAAAAGCAAAAGAGAGAAATGTGTAAAAATACAGAAAATAGACAAAATAAGAAGAGAGTCTGTAGTAGTTCACCAAAATAAATAGATGCCAGAGATGGCGACCTCCCCACACTTAAATAATAGCATCGTCCTCGATGCTCACTCAAGCAGGGTGTGATGAAATGCCATCTCCGGAAGGATGGGCTGCTGGTGTCTCGATGGTAGGCTGAGGGTCTGCAGTCGCTGTGAGGGTCGGAGGAGTGGTCTGCTGAATCGGGGGCTCTGTCCGTAGAGGAACCTCTGGATCTGCGGTCTGTAGCTGGTGGTGCTCCTCATGACGTGGTGCAGTGTGGCCGGGACCTCCCTGCTCAGCCTGGGTAGGTGCCTCCTCCTCGTGATCGCTCACCTCCTCCTTAGATGTGTCGGAGGGCGTGTCGGGCTCGGAGAAAATGTCACCACCAGAGCGGATCATCAGCTTGAGGTGCTCAAAGCGTCACTTGTGGTGACGCTCAGACCTCTCAAGAAGTTGCCTGGTGCGACGGTCAGATCTGTCAAACTGCTGTTGGTGATGGCGCTCTATTTTATCTTGGTGATCAAAGAGTCGGTGCACCAGACGGTAGACGGGCTCAGGAGTAGGTGGGGTTGCAGTGGGTGGTGTTGGGCCAGTGGAAGCAGAAGGGGTAACTGAAGAGGTGGCTGCCTCAGTATTGTCAGTGAGAAATGGAGGGCGGTAGCCGAAAGCCAGGAACTTCCGACTGTGAGGGATGATCTTTTGGCACTCTGTTGCGGGGGGCTTTTCATCATCAGCCTCCCAAGGGACCTCAGCTCGGCGACCTAACTGATTAATCAGGTATGGAAAAGAGAGGGTGCCTCTAACATAGACCCTGGCCATGTAATGCCAGATGAAGCGAGGTAGATAAAGGTCCTTACCCGTCATCACACACCAGATGAGGGTAATCATAGCAGCTGACACCTCCGTCTCATGAGTGCTCGGCATCACATAGTTGCTCAGAATCTGTTGCCATAGTCGAGCCTCATCATTCAGATATATAAGCCTGATTCCCTTTGGTACCAATGTGCTAGTTCCCATGACCCAAGAAACAGTAGGATCAAGAGTGATGTCCTTCTTTACTGCATCCCAATCAAACCTCATGAATCTCATATCTTCCTCAGCTTTCTGGTAACCATCTGACTGATCTGATTTAGGTGGAAGATGGAGGATTTCTTCAATTGCTTCCTCGGTAACCAGAATCTGTTTGCCTCTGAGCTGTACTGCATCCAGGGAAGAGAGAAAGTAGTTACAGTAGAATTCTCTAACCCAGGATGAGTTGACCTCAGTTAGGTTCCTCTCAACGAAGAACCAGCCTCTCTGTTTGATCTGATCTGAGGTGTACTGCTGGAGTTCTTCTGGAATTTTGAGGGTCCTTTCCAGGTGTAGGTTCCTGGCAGTGGCAAAGGTTGGGTATTTCAGCTCACAGTATTTGTTTGCAAATTTTACCAGGTCAGCTGAAGGTACCAACTGATCAGCCTTTTCCTGCAGGGTAAAGTTCTTCTCTCGCCAGGAATCATCATGTAAGATGCCAAGGATGGAACCAGAGGATTCACCTCTTTTTTGTTTGCCAGTTGTTGCTTTGCCCTTACCCCTGCCTTGAGAGTCAGACATCCTGAAAAAAAAAACAGAATTTTTCAAGATATAATTGAGGAATAAAAGCAGGAAAACAAGTAGGCAAATAACAAGGTAAGCATGAAGTGGCAAAGGAGCAGTAGAAAAATTAAATGAGTTAAGTAAATGTATATTTCGGATTGTGTTGGAGTTGAAAAGCGGAGATGAGAAATCACATTCCAAAATGTGTTAGAAGTGGAAAGCTGTTAAATAGAAAAACAATAATAATGCCGTGAGTGAAATTAATTTAAAGAAGTAGGGAAAAGGTAAAGTGGGAAGTTAGAAAGTTAAAAATGGGTAAAATTGAAAAAGAGGTTAGAAAGCGAAAATCAGTGAGTTAGTAAAAAGGAAGTCAGAGTAAGTGGCATGATGATTGGTTCCTAAGTAACAAGAATTTCACAATTTGAAGCAACAGTCAACTCATTCAAGCAGGAAAAACAGGGTATTGATGATGATTCAGATAGATATAGAAGTAGTTAAAAGTAAAATCAAACCATCAATAAATCAATTTATTAACCAGGAGATCAAAAGTAATAAGAATGCTGGCCCGTGCATTCAAGAATAGGTTTGGTATGCGTGGAGCAGTTCAAAAATGAGAATTGCCAAAACCAATACTTGAATGTAGAAGGAAAAGTAATTTGCAGAAAATTGGGCAGTATTCCGGCTAAAATTGGATGTTCCCGGAAAACAAATAACAAGAATAGTTCATATGTATTGAAATAAGGCTGCACAAATAGCAAGAATAAGAAAGAGCAGTGTAACAGCAGCATGTAACAGTTAAGAGCAACATATGAACAGGATCAATATCATAGCCAGAATAAATTGCAGAATAGATAAATAGATAACAGGAACGGTGCAATTATCAGGCCTAAATCCACTATCCAGATCCTAGCTACCTAACCACCTAGAATCCACTACAAACATGCATCTCTATCTAGCCAATGCGGAACAAAAATTGAAAAATAAACTAATGAGTCGCAAGGATGAATCACCATATGGCGGAACCTGGTGTGTAAAGAGCAATGAGATAGGGCAGAGATGAGGGCAGATGGGTGATGATGCGGCAGCGCTAGGTGAAGCACAGCGGCGCGGCGGTGGGGCAGTGGCCGTCGAAGGTAGGCTGCGGTGGGGGGCTGTAGTGGAGGAGAGTGAGAGAGGAGGAGAAGAAAGAGGAAAGAAGGGAGGGTTAGGTGTTGCGGGGGGTGAGGTGGCGGCGGTTGGAAGCTTGCGGCGGTGGGGTGGTTACGGAAGAGAGAGAGAGAGAGAGGAAAGGGAAGAAGAGAGAGGAGGAGTGGTCGGTGCGGCGGTGGTGGTGTGGTGAACTTAGAGGACTGGGTAGTCGTTGGTGGTCAGAGGGGGTGGCTGGGGTGGTTGAGAGAGAGAGAGTTGTAGAGGTTAGAGAGAGAGAGAGGGGGTAGGGTTTGAGGACGCGACGGGGAAAGGGTTCGCGTGACTTGGGGTTAGTGATCGCGAATCCACGCGGACGCGTGGAGGATGCGATCACGTGAGTAGGGTGAAATTAGGTCGACGCGGATGCGTGGTCGACGCAATCACGTGGTTTGAATGTAAGATAGGTGACGCGAACGCGTGAGGCACGCGATCGCATCGCTGGAATTTGTGCTAGACGCACGCTTCCAGCGTCATTTCAGCGCAACTCTCTGTTTGGTTTGGGGTTAATAATATTCGCGCGACGCGATCTCGTTGCTCACGCTTTCGCGTGGGATGGGTGTTGTGTAAGTGACACGTTCGCGTCAGAAATGCGAACGCGTGGGTTGTTGGTGCTAAATGCGCAATGGCTACACGATTTCAGCCCAACTTTCTGGGCGTTGGATCTTTACGTTGATATCCAGATCATTGAATCTTGCATACCAGCGCTAAGTACGGGTCATTTCCCTTTTGCTCATAAAGCCGCAGAGAGCTCTAAGCTGGCCATCTGTTTCAGGCAAACCATATTCAAGTGGAAAATTGAAGATAAAGGTCAAGGATTTTACCCACTTGAAGTTTGGGTTGGGTGGTAGTGGCCTTGGGATCAGTGTTTTTAGTGGTTCTGCAAGCTCTACTCCCTTGTGGTCTTCTGTGAATTCCTCCACTTCTTGCAGATTTCTTTCATTTCAATCATGTCTTGATCAAAGTCACTGATATCTTCCTCATCACTTGAGTCATAATTGGGAGGTTGAAAAAAGTCGACCTCTGCATCATCTTCGTATTCACTTGGGGAAGATTCTTCTGTCTCAAGGAATTCACTTGCGGATGCAATTTCAATACCAAGAGAACTTGACTTGCGATCATCATCATCAAGGAAACATGTGTCTCGAGTAATTCTGTCTAGTTCTCCATAAGATACCTGCTTTGGGGGTTGTGCACTATCCTCCTTAGCATCAATTGTAGCATCCTTGACGGAATTATCCACAACTCTAAATTTAGGTGGCGGTTCGGCATCTCCTAAATCTTCAACCAACTCTTCTTCTTCTACAATGACAGCGTCCTCTACTTATTCTAGTATGAAGTTATGCTCTATGCTGTCCACTGGAGTTTCTAGTTTCTTCTTCACGCTACGTTTTTCATTAGATTCTCCACATGAAGCCATGGGAGTCTGTTGAGTGTCCGAACGTCTGGAAGATAATTGATTTATTGCTTGCTCCAGTTGATGAAGGGTTGCATTAAATTGGTCTACTGATATTTTGAAGCGAACCTGTGATTCTTGGCTTGATGGATATGGACATGGCGCATAGGGGAGTGGTGGTTCTTAGGAGTAATTGGATTGACGTTGGAGTGGATAAGGATCATGTGGTAGTGAATGGTGAAAAGAAGCTTGTGAGTGTGGTGGTTCGAAGTTATGTTGACAGGATGGTCTCTGAGCACAGGGTGGGGCTTGTTGGTAGCTACGAGGCAGTCGACCAAATCTATCAGTTGGGCATGCATTGTAGAATGGTCTCCGTCCATGGTATCTAGGAGGGTGTTGTTGCCTAAAGGAGTGATCAGATCCTCTTGGCTCCATCCATCTTTGATTGCTTAGACCTTGATGCATAGTCCTGTTATAGCTTCCATTCCTTGCAACAAAATTAGAACCAAACTCAAAGCGAGAGGGGTGAGAATTCATAGTAGTTATCAGAAATAAAGGGGGAAGAGAAAAAAAAACAAATAAACAAGTAAAAGAAAAATATTTACAATAACCAATAATAAGGCATACGTTTGCAATTCCTTGGCAACGGCGCCATTTTGACGTTAGGATTTTTGCTAGTAAAGAATTTATAAAAATATAGTCGCGTTGTGAGTATAGATTCTAAACCAACAGAAAATCCCTTCGTACAAACATTTTGGTTGTCACAAGTAACAAAACCCAATAAATTTATAAACCGAAGTATTCAAACCTCGGGTCGTTGACGTTGGGATTTTTGCCAGTAAAGAATTTCATAAAAACAGTCGCGTTGTAGATATAGTCTCTAAACCGACAGAAATCCCTTCGTACAAACGTTTGGGTGTCACAAGTAACAAACCCCTTTAAAAATTGTTAACCGAGTATTCAAACCTCGGGTCGTCTTCTCAAGGAACTGCAAGGGGGTATGTTCTTATTGTTGGCTATAAGGGTTGTAATCGGGGTTTAGAAGATGAGAAGCAATTGATTTAAATGACAATTAATTTAAATGGTGATTAAAAGTAATTAATAACTGTAAAAACAACTTTTGGCAAGGTAAGAGAAATTGGAAGTCCAACTTGGTGATTTCTCTCAATAATAATGAAAGTTATATCTAATTTCCACTTAGTCAACCTTTAAAGTAAAGGAAAGTCAAGGGACTAATTAGTTGACCTTCGAATTCTATTTATTTCCTAAGAAAAGGTTAGGATTATTGAAGTTCAATTTAATTAGCAAGATAACAATTATCAATTAAGCTGAGTTTGATAACTGTTGAGTTACTGATTTCTTAACCAAGACCAAAAGAGATAAAGTAAATTACTGGAATAAAAATATCTTCAAATCGGAAACAATGATAATTAAAAGGAACAATCATAAACTGGAATACTTCAAATATCATTAATAATAATCTGTAACATGGAATAATTCATAACTTGAATCATAAAAGAGAAGTCCTAAATCCTAAATCCTAAAGAGAAGAGAGGAGAGAACCTCTCTCACTAAAAACTACATCTAAAACTAAAATTGTGAATTATGAGTGAATAATTATGAATGCATGCATTCTCCCACTTTATAGCCTCTAATCTGTGTGTTCTGGGCTGAAAACTGGGTCAAAAGCAGCCCAGAAGTCACTCCCAGCGCTTTCTGGTCCGTACAGGTCGCAGAAGAGTGACGCGGCCGCGTTGTTTGGACCTCTGTAGCTAAAGTTATAGCCGTTTGAGTGCGAAGAGGTCAGGCTGGACAGCTTAGCAATTTCTCCAACTTCTTGCATTCCTTCCACTTTTGCATGCTTCCTTTCCATCCTCCAGCCATTCCTGCCTTATAATATCTGAAAACACTTAACACATATATCAAGGCATCTAATGGTAATAAGAGAGGATTAATAATAAGTAAATATAAGATCAAAGAAGCATGTTTTCAATCATAGCACAAAATCAGGAAGGAAAATGTAAAACATGCGAATTGTATGAATAAGTGAGTAAAGAGTTGATAAAAACCACTCAATTGAGCATAAGATAAACCATAAAATAGTGGTTTATCAACCTCCCCACACTTAAACAATAGCATGTCCTCATGCTAAACTCAAGAGAAACTATAAAGAGATGAAGAGGAATGGTGAAATGTATGAAATGCAACCTATGAATGCAACTACATGCTAAATGTTTCTACCTACTTGGTTAAGAGTAAATAAGTTCTCCAAGACAAAAATAATTCAAATCCCACTAATTCAAATCATATAAAATAAGGACAAGTAAACTTGTGAGAAGATAGCTCATGAAAGCAGGGAACATAGAATCAAGCATTGAACCCTCACTGGTAGTGTATATCACTCTAACTCTCAAGTGTCTAGGGTCAATCTCTCTATTCTTCTCTAGTCATGCTTTTTAAACTTTGTTCTTCATCTAACCAATCAACAAATATTTAATGTACCAATGCAAACATCATGAGGTCTTTTCAAGGTTGTAATGGGGCCAAGGTAAGGGTGAGGGTATATATATAAGGCTAAGTGAGCTAGTGAAGTGAATCCTTGAGTAGTCTAAGATCTCACCTAACATATACATACTCTATAAAAAATTTAAAATTATACTTAGCTTCCCATAATTTTTCCTACTTTTGTATTACATGCTCATGTATCAAATTTAATTTTGAATTTTGTCCCATGTGCATTGATCCTTTTTATTTTGCATTGGGGGTAATATTATTTTTTTTCTTTTTTTTTTTGTATCCCCTTATTTAATATATATATTTTTTTCAATGCACATGGTAATTTAATTATTTTGACTTCACATGAGCATGCTTCCCAAAAATTTTATTTTGAATTATTTAATTCTTTTCAACTTCCTACCCTTTGTTTTTATCATCCATGTTCCCAATAGGTTTCCCACACTTAAACAATTACACAACTTCTATCTTAAGCTAACCAAGGATTCAACTTGGAATGTTAAATTTGTTTTTCTTCTTAAGGCTAGTGTTGTTTATAGAATAAGAGGGAATTAAAGGCTCAAGGGGGCTAACAAGAGTGATGTAAAAGGTAGGCTAATTTTGGGATAAGTGAGCTAGAATCAAACAATGGCCTCAATCATATGCAAGCATGTAAATATATTAAATATTGGACATATAGAATGGAACAAAGCAAAGATTTCAATCATCGTGAAGAAAACACACAAGAATAAAAATTTATGGTTAAATAATGTAACCATGTAAATAAGCTCAAAATCTCACAGGTTGTGTGTTCTTTAACTCAAAAACCATGTTCCAAATACAACTTCAAACAAATTTTTAACATAAAATTTTCAATTTAAATGAGTGAAAATTTTCAAAAATAGGGTCCTAAAAAGAAATTTATTACTTTAACCAAGTAGTAACTAAATGCATAAAATCAAACAAACATGCAATTAAACATGCATATGCAATAATGAACAAACAAAGAAAATAAAACAATAGTGTTGAGACAAGAGAGTACTAACCCATGGAGATCAGTATCAACCTCCCCACACTTAAAGATTGCACCGTCCTCGGTGCATGCTAAGATGTGCAAGTGGATGGGGGTTGTGGGTTCCTCAGTTGGGGCTCTTGTTGTTCCTCTCCTTGCCTGTGATTTGGGAGTAGCTTTCTCCTTTCCTTTCTTGGTGGCCATCCTGAAAAAGGGAAGAGAAAGTAAATTAAATTCAAAGAGATAACTATAGCAAGGAAGAGAACGGAAAAGGTGGTGATGGATGCACATTAGGATGTAACTGACATTAACACATGCCCGCGAGTACATGTGAAAAGCCATCGATGGAAAATAGCTAGTGCACATAAGGACAAGTGAACGCAAGGTGTTTATTGGCATGCCGGCAAAGGGCATGAGTAGCAAAGACCAAGCATTACTGGTGATAAATCACCATGTTTGTATTGACAATTATGGTCAATTAATAAAATAGTAAAGGGAGTTTATGAAAAGCAAGCATTGAATAGTATAAAGTAAAATAGAGAAGTGCATAATGCTATATGGGCTTTTTCACAAACACATAGCACGCATGGTGAATACAGTATAGAAAGTATTAAAGTGAACATGCAAGCAACCCTTTAAAAATATAATTGCCAAACAATTTTGCAACAATCCACAATGACCCAAATAAAATTCCAACACTAATGAAAATAATGCAATGAATGAAAGTATGCACAAAAATTAAAATAAAATAAAAAGAAAAATAAGAAGAATGAGAAGGGAAAGAAGGGAAGAGGAAGTAAATAAGAAAGGAAAAGAAAAAATTAGGATTTGGAGGAGAGAAAGATAAGATATGTGGCAATTTTAGGGTGAGCTGTACGGCGCATGCGACGCGGCCGCGTAGGGCACGCGTTCGCGTGGATGCGCATTAAGTATGGGCACGCGATCGCGTCAGTCACGTCGTTGCAAGACCCATGTTATGCTTCTGGTGCGAGTGCAGCCTCGCGCCAGCACAACTCTCTGTTCAAATTAATTTATTTGCCAAAATTGGGGTGACGCGATTGCGTGGGGCACGCGATCGCGTGAGTGTGCTTCAGAAGATGGATGACGCAGCCGCGTGGGGCACACGGTCGTGTGATAAGGATTGTGCTCCTAGCACCAATCCAGCACCACTCTCGCACAATATGTCATTGTGCACCCTTTTACGTCGAAAACCCAGGGCACGCGGCCGCGTGGGGTACGCGGTCGCGTGGGAGGCCATACTTCCCATTCGACGCGGACGCGTCAGCGACGCGGTCGCGTGGGTCGATATGTGCCATTAGCACGCCTCCAGCCACGCTCCAGCATGACTCTCTATTCACTTTTAATTTTCCTTTCTCTCCAAGCGACGCGGACGCGTCGCTGATGCGATCGCGTCGCGTAGCGAAAATTTTTTTTTAAATGCATGAACAATATAGAATGCAGTGATTAATATGAGTGCTATGTATGATTCCAGGTTTACTAAAGTAAAATGAAAAGGAAATAAAAATAAAAACAAAGAATGATGAAATAAACTGAAAAAGAAACGACCATACCATGGTGGGTTGTCTCCCACCTAGCACTTTTTGTTAGAGTCCTTAAGTTGGACATTGGAGGAGCTTCCGGTTAGGGTGGCTTATGTTTAAATTCGTCCAAAAATCTCCACCAGTGCTTGGAATGCCAATAGCCTCCGGGGTCCCAAACTAGGCATGTGAAGCTTCTGAGCAGCTTCAAATAGATTTTTAGGTTCCCGGGGTGATAAATGTCAAAATAAATTCCTGGATTCCAAGCCTTGCTTTTAAATCCGCCTCCGTCTTGATCTACCTGTTTCCATCCGGGCGGTTTAAAGAGTAGAATCTCACCATGGTAACCAAACGTTCTCTGTGATCTATGCAATTGAGCACGATACCAATCCGTGTACTTCGAGGTGAAGCGTGGAACTTTATTGAACCTTGCATACCAGCTCTGAGTGCAAGTCATTTCCCTTTTGCTCTTAAAGCCGCAAAGAGCTCTAAGCTGGCCATCTGTTTCAAGTAAACCATATTCAAGTGGAAAAGTAAAGATAAAAGCTAAGGATTTTACCCACTTGAGGTTTGTATTGGGTGGTAGTGGCCTTGGGATAGGTGTTTTTAGTGGTTCTGCAAGCTCTATGGTGGACGAAATTGTGATCAACAATAATGGCTCTTTGGCATGTGCCTAAAAACTAACTCAGCACTTTCTTTTCACAACTCCGTTCAACTTAACCAGCAAGTGTACTGGGTCATCCAAGTAATACCTTACGTGAGTAAGGGTCGATCCCACAGAGATTGTTGGTATGAAGCAAGCTATGGTCACCTTGTAAATCTCAGTTAGGCAGATTAAATTGGTTTATGGATTTCGAAAATTAATAATAAATAGAAAATAAAAAGGGATAGAAATACTTATGTAAATCAATAGTGGGAATTTCAGATAGGCGTGTGGAGATGCTGTGCTCCTCTCGGATCTCTATTTTCTTATTGCTTTCATCCAATCCTTCTTACTCATTTCCATGGCAAGCTGTATGTAGGGCATCACCATTGTCAATGGCTACATCCCATCCTCTCAGTGAAAATGGTCCTGTGCTCTGTCACAGCACGACTAATCATCTGTCGGTTCTCAATCAGGTTGGAGTAGAATCCATTGATTCTTTTGCGTTTGTCATCACACCCAGCCTTCAGGAGTTTGAAGCTCGTCACAGTCATTCAATCCCGGAATCCTACTCGGAATACCATAGACAAGGTTTAGACTTTCCGGATCCTCATGAATGCCGCCATCTATCTAACTTATACCACGAAGATTCTGTTGGGGAATCTAAGAGATATGCGCCCGGCCTAAAGTAGAACGGAAGTGGTTGTGAAACACGCGCGTTCATAGGTGAGAATGATGATGAGTGTCACGGATCATCACATTCATCAAGTGTTGTGCAACGTATATCTTGGAATAAGAATAAAAGAGAATTGAATAGAAAGTAATAATAATTATATTGAAACTTGAGGTACAGCAGAGCTCCACACCCTTAATCTATGGTGTGCAGAAACTCCACTGTTGAAAATACATAAGTGAAAGGTTCAGGCATGGCCGAATGGCCAGCCCCCTGAGTGATCAAGAGACCGAATAATTAAAGGCTAAGCAGTCAAAAGATTAAACTGTCAAAAGATGTCTAATACAATAGTAAATCATCCTATTTATACTAGACTAGCTACTAGGGTTTACATGAGTAAGTAATTGATGCATAAATCCACTTCCGGGGCCCACTTGGTGTATGCTTGGGCTGAGCTTGATCTATCCACGAGCTGAGGCTTTTCTTGGAGTTGAACTCCAAGTTATAACGTGTTTTGGGCGTTCAACTCCGGATCATGACGTGTTTCTGGCGTTTAACTCCAGACAGCAGCATGTACTTGGCGTTCAATGCCAAGTTACGTCGTCAATTCCCAAATAAAGTATGGACTATTATATATTTCTGGAAAGCTCTGGATGTCTACTTTCCAACGCCGTTGAGCGCCATTTGGAGTTCTGTAGCTCCAGAAAATCCATTTTGAGTGCAGGGAGGTCAGATTCCAACAGCATCAGTAGTCCTTTTGTCAGCCTTTTTCAGAGTTTTGCTCAAGTCCCTCAATTTCAGCCAGAAATTACCTGAAATCACAGAAAAAACATACAAACTCATAGTAAAGTCCAGAAATGTGAATTTAACATAAAAACTAATGAAAATATCCCTAAAAGTAGCTTAAACTTACTAAAAACTACCTAAAAACAATGCCAAAAAGCGTATAAATTATCCGCTCATCACAACACCAAACTTAAATTGTTGCTTGTCCCCAAGCAACTGAAAATCAATTAGGATAAAAAGAAGAGAATATACTATAAATTCCAAAATATCAATGAAAATTAATTCTAATTAGATGAGCGGGACTTGTAGCTTTTTGCTTCTAAACAGTTTTGGCATCTCACTTTTTCCTTTGTAGTTTAGAATGATTGGCGTCTCTAGGAACTCAAAGTTCAGATAGTGTTATTGACTTTCCTAGTTAAGCATGTTGATTCTTGAACACAGCTACTTATGAGTCTTGGCTGTGGCCCTAAGCATTTTGTTTTCCAGTATTACCACTGGATACATAAATGCCACAGACACATAACTGGGTGAACCTTTTCAGATTGTGACTTAGCTTTGCTAAAGTCCCCAGTTAGAGGTGTCCAGAGCTCTTAAGCACACTCTTTTTGCTTTGGATCACGACTTTAACCACTCAGTCTCAAGCTTTTCACTTGGACCTTCATGACACAAGCATATGGTTAGGGACAACTTGATTTAGCCGCTTAGGCCTGGATTTTATTTCCTTGGGCCCTCCTATCCATTGATGCTCAAAGCCTTGGATCCTTTTTACCCTTGCCTTTTGGTTTTAAGGGTTATTGGCTTTTTCTGCTTGCTTTTTCTTTTTTTTTTCTAATATTTTTTTTCCGCAAGCTTCTTCTTTTTCACTGCTTTTTCTTGCTTCAAGAATCAATTTCATGATTTTTCGGATCTTCAATAACATTTCTCTTTATTCATCATTCTTTCAAGAGCCAACAGTTTTAACATTCATAAACAACAAAATAAAAAATATGCACTGTTCAAGCATTCATTCAGAAAATAAAAAGTATTGTCACCACATCAATATAATTAAATTAAATTCAAGGATAAATTCGAAATTCATGTACTTCTTGTTCTTTTGAATTAAAACATATTTCATTTAAGAGAGGTGAAGGATTAATGGATTTTATTCATAGCTTTAAGACATGGTTACTACACACTAATGATCATGAAGTAGAGACACAAAACATAGATAAACACATAACATAAAAAACCGAAAAGCAGAAAGAAAATAAGAACAAGGAATGAATCCACCTTTAGTGGCGTCTTCTTCTTGAAGGACCAACAATGTCCTTAAGCTCTTCTATGTCCCTTCCTTGCCTTTGTTGCTCCTCCCTCATTGCTCTTTGGTCTTCTCTTATTTCTTGGAGAATGATGGAGTGCTCATGATGTTCCACCCTTAATTGTTCCACATTGTGGCTCAAATCTTCTGAGGAAGTGTTGAGTTGTTCCCAATAGTTGTTGGGAGGAAAGTGCATCCCTTGAGGCATCTCAGGGATTTCTTGATGATGAGCTTCCTCATGCATCTCTTGAGAACCGTGGAGGGTCTCTCTTGCTTGCTCCATCCTTTTCTTGGTGATGGGCTTATCCTCTTCAATGAGGATGTCTCCTTCTATGATAACTCCAGCTGAGTAACATAGATGGCAAATAAGGTGAGGAAAAGCTAACCGTGCCATGGTGGAGGGCTTGTCGGCTATTTTGTAGATTTTATTGGAGACGACCTCATGAACTTCTACTTCCTCTCCAATCATGATGCTATGAATCATGATGGCCCGATCCACAGTAACTTCAGATCGGTTGCTAGTGGGAATGATGGAGCGTTGAATGAACTCCAACCATCCTCTAGCTACAGGCTTGAGGTCCAGTCTTCTTAGTTGGACTGGCTTGCCTTTGGAGTCTCTCTTCCATTGAGCTCCTTCCACACATATGTCCATAAGGACTTGGTCCAATCTTTGATTAAAGTTGACCCTTCTAGTGTAGGGGCGTTCATCTCCTTGCATCATGGGCAAGTGGAATGCCAACCTCACATTTTCCGGACTAAAATCTAAGTATTTCCCCCGAACCATTGTGAGATAATTCTTTGGACTCGGGTTCATACTTTGATTATGGTTCCTAGTGATCCATGCATTGGCATAGAACTCTTGAACCATTAAGATTCCGACTTGTTGCATGGGGTTGGTTAGGACTTCCCAACCTCTTCTTCGGATTTCATGTCGGATTTCCGGATACTCATTTTTCTTGAGCTTGAAAGGGACCTCAGGGATCACCTTCTTCTTTGCCACAACATCATAGAAGTGGTCTTGATGGCTCTTGGAGATGAATCTTTCCATTTCCCATGACTCGGAGGTGGAAGCTTTTGTCTTCCCTTTTCCTTTTCTAGAGGATTCTCCGGCCTTAGGTGCCATTGATGGTAATGGAAAAACAAAAAGCTTATGCTTTTACCACACCAAACTTAAAATATTGCTCGCCCTCAAGCAAGAGAAGAAAGAAGAGAAGAAGAAGAAGAAGAAGAAAATATGGAGGAGAAGGAGAGATGTAGGTTCGGCCAAGGTGAGGAAGAGGGGGTTGTGTTGTGTGAAAATGAAGTAGAATGGAAGGGTATATATAGGGAGAGGGGAGAGTATATGTTCGGCCATTTAGGGTGGGAATGGGTGGGAAAATGGTTTTGAATTTTTGAAGGTGGGTGGGGTTTATGGGGAAGAGTGGATGGATGTGAGTGGTGAAGGGGGTAATTGGGAAGAGTGATTGAGGTGATTGGTGAAGGGTGTTGGGAAGTGTGACATGGGGAAGAGTAATCACAAAAATAGGATTAGGAGGTAAGGTGGGAATATAGTAGGTGGGGATCCTGTGGGGTCCACAGATCCTGAGGTGTCAAGGAATTCCATCCCTGCACCAAATAGGCATGTAAAATGCCTTTGCACACCATTCTGGCGTTTAAACGCCCATTGGTGCACGTTCTGGGCGTTCAACGCCCACATGTAACATGTTTCTGGCGTTGAACGCCAGTTTCATGCTTGTTACTGGCGTTCAGTGCCAGCTTTTCCTCTTAGGCACATTCCTGGCGTTCAGCGCCAGAATGTTGCTTGTTTCTGGCATTTAGCGCCAGGTTGATGCTCTGTTCTGGCGTTGAACGCCAGCCAGATGCTTCTTACTGGCGTTGAACGCCAGCCTGTGCTTCCTCCAGGGTGTGATTTTTCTTCTGCTGTTTTTGATTCTATTTTTAATTTTTTATATTTTTTTCGTGACTCCTCATGATCATGTACCTAATAAAACACAAAATAACAATAAAATAAAATAAAATAAAAATTAGATAAATAAAATTGGGTTGCCTCCCAACAAGCGCTTCTTTAATGTCAATAGCTTGACAGTGGCTCTCAGGGAGCCACAAGGTGATCAGGTCAATGTTTTATAGTCCCAACACCAAACTTAGAGTTTGGATATGGGGTTTTAACACCAAACTTAGAGTTTGGTTGTGGCCTCCTAACACCAAACTTAGAGTTTGACTGTGGGGGCTCTTCCTGACTCTGAACTGAGAGAAGCTCTTCATGCTTACTCTCTTTTGTCACAGAGGGATGGCCATGTGCCTTAAACACAAGGTAGTCCCATTCAATTGAAGGACTAATTCACCTCCGTTGACATCTATCACAGCTCCTGCTGTGGCTAGGAAAGGTCTTCCAAGGATGATGCAATCATCCTCTTCCTTCCTAGTGTCTAAGATTATGAAATTAGCAGGGATGTAAAGGCCTTCAACCTTTACTAATACGTCCTCTACTATTCCATAAGTTTGTCTCAATGACTTGTCTGCCAATTGTAATAGGAACAAGGCAGGTTGTACCTCAATGATCCCCAGCTTCTCCATTACAGAGAGTGGCATAAGATTTATCCCTGACCCCAGATCACCCAGAGCTTTTGCAAAGGTCATGGTGCCTATGGTACAAGGTATTAAGAACTTGCCAGGATCTTGTTTCTTTTGAGGTAGAATTTGCCGAACCCAGGTATCCAGTTCACTAATGAGCAAGGGAGGTTCACTTTCCCAAGTCTCATTACCAAACAGCTTGGCATTCAGCTTCATGATAGCTCCTAAATATTGAGCAACTTGCTCTCCAGTCACATCTTCATCCTCTTCAGAGGAAGAATAGTCTTCAGAGCTCATGAATGGCAGAAGGAGATTTAATGGAATCTCTATGGTCTCTATATGAGCCTCAGATTCCTTTGGGTCCTTAATAGGAAACTCCTTCTTGCTTGAGGGACGTCCCAGGAGGTCTTCCTCACTAGGATTTTCGTCCTCCTCCTCCCTTGTGCATTCGGCCATATTGATTATATCAATGGCCTTGCACTCTCCTTTTGGATTCTCTTCTGTATTGCTTGGGAGAATACTGGGAGGAGTTTCAATGACTTTCTTACTCAGCTGGCCCACTTGTGCCTCCAGATTTCTGATGGAGGATCTTGTTTCACTCATAAAACTGAAAGTGGCCTTTGACAGATCAGAGACTAGATTGGCTAAATTAGAGGTATTTTGTTCAGAATTCTCTGTCTGTTGCTGAGAAGATGATGGAAAAGGCTTGCTATTGCTCAGCCTATTGCGTCCACCATTGTTAAAGCCTTGTTGAGGCTTTTGTTGATCCTTCCATGAGAAATTTGGATGATTTCTCCATGATGAGTTATAGGTGTTTCCATAAGGTTCACCCATGTAATTAACCTCTGCCATGGCAGGGTTCTCAGGATCATAAGCTTCTTCAGAAGCTGCCTCTTTAGTACTGTTGGATGCATGTTGCCATCCATTCAGATTTTGAGAGATCATGTTGACCTGTTGAGTCAACACTTTGTTCTGAGCCAATATGGCATTCAGAGCATCAATTTCAAGAACTCCTTTCTTCTGAGGTATCCCATTATTCACAGAATTCCTCTCAGAAGTGTACACGAATTGGTTGTTTGCAACCATATCAATGAGTTCTTGAGCCTCTTCGGGCGTTTTCTTTAGGTGAATAGATCTACCTACAGAATGGTCCAATGACATTTTCGAAAATTCAGAGAGACCATAATAGAATATATCTAATATGGTCTATTCTGAAAACATGTCAGATGGACATCTTTTGGTCAGCTGCTTGTATCTTTCCCAAGCTTCATAGAGGGATTCACCATCTTTTTTTTTGAAGGTTTGAACATCCACTCTCAGCTTGCTCAGCTTTTGAGGAGGAAAGAATTTATCCAAAAAGGCTGTGACCAGCTTATCCCAGGAGTCCAGGCTATCCTTAGGTTGTGAATCCAACCATATTCTAGCTCTGTTTCTTACAGCAAAAGGGAAAAGCATGAGTCTGTAGACTTCAGGATCAACTCCATTCGTCTTTACAGTCTCACAAATCTGCAAGAACTCAGTTAAAAACTGATAAGGATCTTCAGATGAAAGTCCATAAAACTTGCAGTTTTGTTGCATTAAAGCAACTAGTTGAGGCTTAAGCTCAAAATTATTGACTCCAATGGCAGGAATGGAGATGCTTCTTCCATCAAATTTGGACGTTGGCTTTGTGAAGTCACCAAGCATTCTCCTTGCATTATTATTATTTTCGGCTGCCATCTCCTTCTCTTGTTCGAAAATTTCTGAAAGGTTGTAATTTAGTTTCTCTTAGTTTCTTTTTCAGAGTTCTTTCAGGTTCAGGATCAATTTCAACAAGAGTGCCTTTTTCCCTGTTCCTGCTCATATGAAAGAGAAGAAAACAAGAAAAGAAGAGGAATCCTCTATGTCACAGTATAGATATTCCTTTATGTTAGTAGAAAAAGAAAGGGAAGAAGAATCCAAACACAAGGGATATATTATGTTCGGATTTTTAGATGAAGAGAGGTGAAGAGAAGTGTTAGTAATTAAATAATTAAATAGAAGAAGAGAAGAGGAAGAGAATTCGAAAATAATTTAAAAAAAAAAAGGTTAGTGATTTTCGAAAATTAGAGATAAAATGTAATTAAGATTAAAACATAAAACAATTAGTTAATTAAAAAGAATTTTTGAAAAAGGGATGAGATATTTTCGAAAATTAGAGAGGGAAAAGTAGTTAGGTGGTTTTGAAAAAGATAATAAACAGACAAAAAGTCAAAGAGTTAGTTGAAAAAGATATTAAAATCAAATTTGAAAAGATAAGAGGATAAGAAGTTTAGATAAGATATTTTGAAATCAAATTTTGAAAAAGATAAAATTTTTGAAAAAGATAAGATAAAAGATAAAAAGATAAGATAAAAATTTTAAGAAAAAGATATTTTGAAAAAGATTTAATTTTTTAAAATAACTTAACTAACAAGAAACTACAAGATAAGATTCTAGAATTTAAAGATTGAACCTTTCTTAACAAGAAAGTAATAAACTTCAAATTTTTGAATCAATTACATTAATTGTTAGCATATTTTCGAAAATATGATATAAAAGATAAGAAAAAGATTTTGAAAAATATTTTTGAAATTTTCGAAAAAAATGAAAAAGATATGATTTTTGAAAAAGATTTTAAAAAGATAAGATTTTTAAAATTGAAATTTTGACTTGACTTGTAAGAAACAACTAATTTTTAAAAATTTTTGACCAAGTCAACCCAAAATTTTGAAAATTTGGAGGGAAATAAGGGAAAGATATTTTTTTTATTTTTGAATTTTTAATTATGAGAGAGAAAAACAACAAAAATACTCAATGCATGAAATTTTTAGATCAAAACAATGAATGCATGCAAGAATGCTATGAATGTCAAGATGAACACCAAGAACACTTTGAAGATCATGATGAACATCAAGAACATAATTTTGAAAAAAAAAATTTTATGCAAAGAAAACATGCAAGACACCAAACTTAGAAAAATCTTTAATGCATGGACTCTAACAAACAAAAAATGCATATGAAAAACAACAAACAACACTAAACAAGAAAACATCAAGATCAAACAAGAGGACTTATCAAAAACAACTTGAAGATCATGAAGAACACTATGAATGCATGGAATTTTAGAAAAACGCAAGAAAAATTTTTAAAGCATGCAATTGACACCAAACTTAAAAATTGACTCAAGACTCAAACAAGAAACACAAAATATTTTTTATTTTTATGATTTTCTAATTTTTTTGGATTTTTATTATTTTTTTCAAAAATAAAGTTAGGAAAAACGAAAAAGAAAAGAAAAATTTTGAAAAAGATTTTTGAAAAGAAAATTACCTAATCTGAGCAACAAGATGAACCATCAGTTGTCCATACTTGAACAATCCCCGGCAACGGCGCCAAAAACTTGGTGGACGAAATTGTGATCAACAATAATGGCTCTTTGGCATGTGCCTAAAAACTAACTCAGCATTTTCTTTTCACAACTCCGTTCAACTTAACCAGCAAGTGTACTGGGTCATCCAAGTAATATCTTACGTGAGTAAGGGTCGATCCCACAGAGATTGTTGGTATGAAGCAAGCTATGGTCACCTTGTAAATCTCAGTTAGGCAGATTAAATTGGTTTATGGATATCGAAAATTAATAATAAATAGAAAATAAAAAGGGATAGAAATACTTATGTAAATCAATAGTGGGAATTTCAGATAGGCGTGTGGAGATGCTGTGCTCCTCTCGGATCTCTATTTTCTTATTGCTTTCATCCAATCCTTCTTACTCCTTTCCATGGCAAGCTGTATGTAGGGCATCACCGTTGTCAATGGCTACATCCCATCCTCTTAGTGAAAATAGTCCTATGCTCTGTCACAGCACGGCTAATCATCTGTCGGTTCTCAATCAGGTTGGAGTAGAATCCATTGATTCTTTTGCGTTTGTCATCACGCCCAACCTTCAGGAGTTTGAAGCTCGTCACAGTCATTCAATCCCGGAATCCTACTCGGAATACCATAGACAAGGTTTAGACTTTCCGGATCCTCATGAATGCCGCCATCTATCTAACTTATACCACGAAGATTCTGTTGGGGAATCTAAGAGATATGCGCCCGGCCTAAAGTAGAACGGAAGTGGTTGTCAATCACGCGCGTTCATAGGTGAGAATGATGATGAGTGTCACGGATCATCACATTCATCAAGTGTTGTGCAACGTATACCTTGGAATAAGAATAAAAGAGAATTGAATAGAAAGTAATAATAATTATATTGAAACTTGAGGTACAGCAGAGCTCCACACCCTTAATCTATGGTGTGCAGAAACTTCGCCGTTGAAAATACATAAGTGAAAGGTTCAGGCATGGCCGAATGGCCAGCCCCCTGAGTGATCAAGAGACCAAATAATCAAAGGCTAAGCAGTCAAAAGATTAAACTGTCAAAAGATGTCTAATACAATAGTAAATCATCCTATTTATACTAGACTAGCTACTAGGGTTTACATGAGTAAGTAATTGATGCATAAAATCCACTTCCGGGGCCTACTTGGTGTGTGCTTGGGCTGAGCTTGATCTATCCACGAGCTGAGGCTTTTCTTGGAGTTGAACTCCAAGTTATAACGTGTTTTGGGCGTTCAACTCCGGATCATGACGTGTTTCTGGCGTTTAACTCCAGACAGCAGCATGTACTTGGCGTTCAACGCCAAGTTACGTCGTCAATTCCCGAATAAAGTATGAACTATTATATATTGCTGGAAAGCTCTGAATGTCTACTTTCCAACGTCATTGAGAGCGCGCCATTTGGAGTTCTGTAGCGCCAGAAAATCTATTTCGAGTGCAGGGAGGTCAGATTCCAACAGCATCAGCAGTCCTTTTGTCAGCCTTTTTCAGAGTTTTGCTCAAGTCCCTCAATTTCAGCCAGAAATTACCTGAAATCACAGAAAAAACACACAAAGTCATAGTAAAGTCCAGAAATATGAATTTAACATAAAAACTAATGAAAACATCCCTAAAAGTAGCTTGAACTTACTAAAAACTACCTAAAAACAATGCCAAAAAGCGTATAAATTATCCGCTCATCACTCTACTCCCTTGTGGTCTTCAGTGAATTCCTCCACTTCGTTGCAAAAGTCTTCAAATGTATCTGTGTCCTGGTCAAAGTCTCTTATGTCTTCCTCATCACTCGAGTCATAGATTGGAGGTTGAGAGAAATCTACCTCCGCATCATCTTCATATTCACTTGGGGAAGATTCTTCGATCTCAGAGAATTCACTGGCGGATATAAGTTCATCACTAAGAGAGCTAGACTTGTGACTATCATCATCAAGGGAAATTGCTTCTTGGATTATTCCGTCTGATTCTTCATAAACGACTTGCCTTAGGGAAATATCCTCCTCAGCATCAACTGTGGCATCCTTGACGGAGTTTTCCTCAATTCTGGATTCCCATGGAGGTTCAGCATCTCCTAGATCTTCAACCAACTCTTCTTCTTGAACAATGACAGCTTCTTCTACTTGTTCTAGCACAAATTCATTTTCTGTCTTGTCCTCTGGAGTTTCTGGTATTTCCTTCATGCTCTGCTCTTCATTAGACTGTCCACATGGAATTGTGGGTGATCCTTGTGTAGTTGAGCGCCTAGAAACCCATTGAATTGCTACTTGCTTGATGAGCGGATAATTTATACGCTTTTTGGCATTGTTTTTAGTATGTTTTTAGTATGTTTTAGTTAGTTTTTATTATATTTTTATTAGTTTTTAGTTAAAATTCACTTTTCTGGACTTTACTATGAGTTTGTGTGTTTTTCTGTGATTTCAGGTATTTTATGGTTGAAATTGAGGGACCTGAGCAAAAATCTGATACAGAGACTGAAAAGGACTGCAGATGCTGTTGGATTCTGACCTCCCTGTACTCGAAGTGGATTTTCTAGAGCTACAGAACCCCATTGGCGCGCTCTCAATGGCGTTGGAAAGTCGACATCCTGGGCTTTCCAGCAATGTATAATAGTCCATACTTTGCTCGAGATTTGATGGCCCAAACTGGCGTTCCAAATCATCTCAAAACTGCCCGGCGTTAAACGCCGGAACTGGCACAAGAATGGGAGTTAAACGCCCAAAATGGCACAAAAGCTGGTGTTTAACTCCAAGAGAAGTCTCTACACGAAAATGCTTCAATGCTCAGCCCAAGCACACACCAAGTGGGCCCGGAAGTGAATTTTTATGTCATTTACTCATTTCTGTAAACCCTAGGCTACTAGTTCTCTACAAATAGGACCTTTTGCTATTGTATTTGAATCATCGGGGGATCTTAGATCATCTTTAGATCTTTGAATCTTTTGATCACGTTTTGGGGGCTGGCCTCATGGCCATGCCTGAACCTTGTTCTTATGTATTTTCAACGGTGGAGTTTCTACACACCATAGATTAAGGTGTGGAGCTCTGCTGTACCTCGAGTATTAATGCAATTACTATTGTTCTTCTATTCAATTCAGCTTGTTCTTGTTCTAAGATATTCATTCGTACCCAAGAACATGATGAATGTAATGATTATGTGATGCTCATCATTATTCTCACTTATGAACGCGTGCCTGACAACCACTCCCGTTCTACAAGCAAACAAGGCTTGAATGTTTATCTCTTGGATTCCTTAATCAGAATCTTCGTGGTATAAGCTAGAATTGATGGCGGCATTCAAGAGAATCCGGAAGGTCTAAACCTTGTCTGTGGTATTCTGAGTAGGATTCAATGATTGAATGACTGTGACGAGCTTCAAACTCCTGAAGGCTGGGCGTTAGTGACAGACGCAAAAGAATCAATGGATTCTATTCCAACCTGATTGAGAACCGACAGATGATTAGCCGTGCCATGACAGGGTGCGTTGAACATTTTCACTGAGAGGACGGGACTGTAGCCACTGACAACGGTGATCCCAACATACAGCTTGCCATGGAAAGGAGTAAGAAGGATTGGATGAAGACAGTAGGAAAGCAGAGAGACGGAAGGGACAAAGCATCTCCATTCGCTTATCTGAAGTTCTCACCAATGAATTGCACAAGTATCTCTATCTTTACTTTATGCTTTATTCATATATCATCCATAACCATTTGAATCTGCCTGACTAAGATTTACTAGGTGACCATAGCTTGCTTCATACCAACAATCTCCGTGGGATCGACCCTTACTCGCGTAAGGTTTATTACTTGGACGACCCAGTGCACTTGCTGGTTAGTCGTGCGAAGTTGTGATAAAGAGTTGAGATTGCAATTGAGCGTACCATGTTGATGGCGTCATTGATGATCACAATTTCGTGCACCATTGCTCCAGTTGTCGAATGGTTGTTTGAAGTTTATTTACTGTTTCCTTCAGGCGATCCTCTGCTTCTCGGGTTGCTGGACTTGGACGTGATACAAATGAAAGTGGTGGTGACTGGGAGTGATTGGATTGGTATTGGGGTAAGGAAGGATCATATGGTGGCAAATGGTGAAGAGAAGCTTGTGAGTGTGGTGGTTCGAGGTTATATTGAAAGGATGGTTTATATGCACGGGGTGGGGCTTGTTGGTACTTACAAGGTTGTCCACCATATCTTTTAGCTGGGTATGCACTGTAGAATGGTCTTTGTCCAGGATATCTCGGAGGGTGTTGCTGCCTAAAGGGTTGATTAGATCCTCTTGGCTCCATCCATCCTTGATTGGTCTGACCTTGATACATATTCCTACTATAACTTCTATTTCCTCCAACAAAATTAGAACCAAACTCAAAGCGAGAGGGGTGAGAGTTCATGGTAGCAAATAAAATTAAAAAGGAAAATTAAAAATAAATAAACAAACAAAAGAAAAATATTTACAATAACCAATAATAAGGCACACGTTAGCAGTTCCCCGGCAACGGCGCTATTTTGACGTTGGGATTTTTGCCAGTAAAGAATTTCATAAAAACAGTCGCGTTGTAGATATAGTCTCTAAACCGACAGAAATCCCTTCGTACAAACGTTTGGGTGTCACAAGTAACAAACCCCTTTAAAAATTGTTAACCTAGTATTCAAACCTCGGGTCGTCTTCTCAAGGAACTGCAAGGGGGTATGTTCTTATTATTGGCTATAAGGGTTGTAATCGGGGTTTAGAAGATGAGAAGCAATTGATTTAAATGACAATTAATTTAAATAGTGATTAAAAGTAATTAATAACTGTAAAAACAACTTTTGGCAAGGTAAGAGAAATTGGAAGTCCAACTTGGTGATCTCTCTCAATAATAATGAAAGTTATATCTAATTTCCACTTAGTCAACCTTTAAAGTAAAGGAAAGTCAAGGGACTAATTAGTTGACCTTCGAATCCTATTTATTTCCTAAGAAAAGGTTAGGATTATTGAAGTTCAATTTAATTAGCAAGATAACAATTATCAATTAAGCTGAGTTTGATAACTGTTGAGTTACTGATTTCTTAACCAATACCAAAAAAGAGAAAGTAAATTACTGGAATAAAAATATCTTCAAATCGGAAACAATGATAATTAAAAGGAACAATCATAAACTGGAATACTTCAAATATCATTAATAATAATCTGTAACATGGAATAATTCATAACTTGAATCATAAAAGTAAATAATCAATTCAAAGCTGGAATAAATAAACATAGTGAAAGATAATCTTAAAACAAAGGAATATAAAACCTGGATCGAGAGTCACTCTTAAAAACAAAGAGAAGTCCTAAATCCTAAATCCTAAAGAGAGAGAGGAGAGAACCTCTCTCACCAAAAACTACATCTAAAACTAAAATTGTGAATTATGAGTGAATAATTATGAATGCATGCATTCCCCCACTTTATAGCCTCTAATCTGTGTGTTCTGGGCTGAAAACTGGGTCAAAAGCAGCCCAGAAGTCACTCCCAGCGCTTTCTGGTCCGTACAGGTCGCAGAAGAGTGACGCAGCCGCGTCGTTTGGAACTCTGTAGCTAAAGTTATAGCCGTTTGAGTGCGAAGAGGTCAGGCTAGACAGCTTAGCAATTCCTTCCAATTTTGCATGCTTCCTTTCCATCCTCCAAGCCATTCCTGCCTTATAATATCTGAAAACACTTAACACACATATCAAGGCATCTAATGGTAATAAGAGAGGATTAATAATAAGTAAATATAAGATCAAAGAAGCATGTTTTTAATCATAGCACAAAATCAAGAATTGTATGAATAAGTGAGTAAAGAGTTGATAAAAACCACTCAATTGAGCATAAGATAAACTATAGAATAGTGGTTTATCAGTCGTCTTCTCAAGGAATTGCAGGGAAGTATGATTTATTATTGGTTATGGAAAAACAGTGTTTGGGTTTGAAAAAGATTTTTAGCAAGAGAAATAGATTGCAAGAATTAATAAATTAATAACTAGTAAAACTCTTGGCAAGGTATGAAAACTGGAAGTCCTATCCCAGTTGTCCTTATCAATTGTGATGAGAATTGGATTTTTCTCCCACTTAGTTAACCCTTACTAAAGCAAAGGAAAGTCAAGTGGACTAATTAGTTTAATCCTCAAGTCCTAGTCAATCCCTGTGGGAAGACTAGCTTTAGAGCGATCTAGATCAATTAAAATCTGCCAATTTCAACCACTGCTGAGTTTGACAACTCAAGAGTTACCAATTAATCAACCAAAGCCAAAAGGGAATAAAATCTACTTGAATGAAAATAATTTGGATAGAGCCCAAGCATCAATAACATAAATTAGAGAAAACAATCATAAGTCTGAAATACCTCAAATAATATTAATTAAGAAAATCATAACATAAATGTCATTAAGCCAAATTGGCAACATATATAATTAAAAACAAGAGAAGTCAAAATAAAGGAATATTGAACCTGATATGAAGATGAGATAAATCCTAATCTTAATCCTAAGAGAGAGGAGAGAGCCTCTCTCTCTAAAAACTACATCTAAATTATGAAAAGTGTGTATTACTCGCTATCTCATTGTTGTTCTCTGTCTGAATGCATTGCCCCACTTAATAACTTCTAATATGTGCCTCTTGGATTTGGATCTGGGTCAAAAGGGCCCAAAAATAGCTGCAAACGAGATCTGCAAATTTTGCAGATCGCGTACGTCACGCGGTCGCGTCATCTGGAGTGTCGCTCTTCCACGCGGTCGCGTCAGTCATGCGCCCGCGTCAGTTGTATTTCGCAAGTCACGCGTTCATCTCATCCATGCGCTCGCATCGATTCTCTTTCGTGCGAACCACGCGTTCGCGTCGTCCATGCGGACGCGTCACTGCCGGTTGCTCTAAAACTCCAATTTGTGCTTTCCTTCCATTTTTGTATATTTCCTTTCCATCCTTTAAATCATTCCTGCCCTATAAAACCTGAAAGTACTCAACACACAAATCACGTCATCGAATGGTAATAAAGGATAATTAAAATAATTACTTTTAAAGCATAGAAAACATGTGTTTCATATATATCACATAATAGGGAAGGGAAAGTAAAACTTATGCAATTTCTATGAATAAGTATGTGAAGGGTTGAATAAATCACTTAGATTGATCACAATATACATCATAAAATATGGGTTTTATCAGTGGCTTGGTTGAGATGCCTGTAGTCAATGCAAACTCTTCATGCGTTCTGCACTCTGGTTGTCAGAAGTTCTCCCTGCTCATTTCTTACTGTTGTGACTCCAGACTTCTTGGGCACCACTTGCACTGGACTTACTCATTCGCTATCTGATATGGGATAAATGATATCTGCTTTAAGTAGTCTGGTCACTTCCTTCTTGACAACTTCTAAGATGGTTGGATTCAATCTTCTCTGAGGTTGACGGACAGGCTTTGCTCCTTCTTTTAAGAATATTCTGTGTTCGCAAACTTGAGGGCTGATGCCTCCTAAATCCGCCAAGCTCCATCCAATTGCTTTTTTATGCATCCTCAATACACTAAGCAGTTGTTCTTCTTGTTGGGAGGTGAGCTCCCTTGCAATAATAACTGGAAACTTCTGCTTGTTCTCAAGGTAAGCATACTTGAGGTGTGGAGGAAGGGGCTTTAATTCCATTTTCTACTCATGGCTTGGCTCTGGGCCATCTGGGGCTGGTGATAATGGTGAAGTGCTCTCATTGTTCTCTGCAAATGTCCCTACACTTGGACCTTGCCCTATGTACTTTTTTTCTAATTCTTCCTGGTGAACTTCAGCTATGGTTTCATCAATGATATCGCACTGGGAGATAGAATGATCTTCCAGAGGGTGCTTCATAGCTTCATTTAAACTGAATTTCACTATTCTGCCATCTATTTCAAAAGAATAAGTTCTTGAGAATGCGTCCAACTTGAACTTTGAAGTCTTCAGGAATGATCTTCCAGAGTCAGTAGGGGGCATTTCCAGGATATAGAAATCAATGGGAAATGTGAGCTCCTTGATGCTCACCAATACATCTTCAGCAACTCTAATCACTGTAATAATGCTCTTATCTGCCAACAAAAAATGAGCTGCCGACCTTTTTAAGGGATGGAGCCTTAAAGCATTAAATATAGATAAAGGCATTATACTAACACACGCTCCTAGATCACACAAGTAGTCAGAAAATATCACACCTCTAATAGTACAATTGACTATACATGGACCTGGATCACTACATTTTTCAGGTATACCTCCCATTAAAACAAAGATAGAACTACCTAAAGGAATAGATTCTAATTTATTAATTTTATCCTTATGTATACATAAATCCTTTAGAAACTTTGCATATTTAGGTACCTGTTGAATGACATCAAAAAGGGGAACAGTTACCTCAAACTTTTTTAATATTTCTACCATTTTGGGATCAAATTCCATCTGCTTCCTGGGCTTCCTTGTGAGTTGTGGAAAGGGGACAGGAAGGGCGTTATCTGCAGTTTCAACATCTGGTGGTGCTTCACCCTATGGTTGAGTTTTCTCTTTTTCAACTATGTCATGTATGTCCTCTTCCCCTTTAGGATCCTCCATTTCTGCTGCATCTTTAGCTGGGGTATGTTCTGGTGGACTTGGCTCCTCTTGTTTCCTCTCCTACAATGTGGTTCCGGATCTCAGAGTGATGGCATTGATGCTACCATTGGGATTAGGTAAGGGTTGAGAAGGAAGTCCACTGGAGCTCGAAGGTTGGTTGGTGGAGTTATTTAGTGATTCAATCTATGAGATAAGAGCTTGCAAGGTAGAGTTCAGACCATTTAGAGTAGAAGTAAGGTTGCTTTCCATGGCCTGTTGTCTCTGATCAATAGAGTGTAATAACTCATCATTAGAAGATGAGGAGGGATAAGTAAGCTGAGAGGTCTGCTGAGATGCTTGAGGCTGTCTTAGATGAGGTACTCTGTAGGCCTGATTCTAATTCTGCTGTCTGGTGTTGTTATTGTTATTCCACCTCTGGTTTCTGTTGTTATCTCTGCCTCCTCTGTTATGATTGTCCCTCCAACCCTGGTTGGAATTATCTCTCCAACCTTGGTTGGAATTGTCCTGCCATCCATGGTTGTAGTTGCTACCTTGATTGTATCCTTGATTGGGGCGATCATAGAAGTTATGAGTGGCTGTCACAGTGTTGTCTTCCTATTGGAGCTGCGGACATTCATCAGTATAATGACTATAATCAGCACAGATCCCATATACTCTTTGTGGAACCAACTGTTGGCTATGCTGTGGTGGAGAAGGCTGAGCTTGCTGAGTTTGTTGTTGACTCAATTGTATATGCTTCAGTATGTTGGTGATTTCACATATACTCTGAGTTAGAGCAGTAGTCTCTTTACTAGAGGATACCTCTGCAACAGCTCTTGACCGGCTTTGTTTCTCCCTGTGATTCCTAGTAGATTCAGCTAAATCACTGATCAATTACCATGCCTCATCAGTAGTCTTGTACTTTTTCATAGACCCATTGCTAGCACCTTCCAATGTGGTCTTATCTTGAGGCTTCATGCCCTGTGTGAAGTAGCCGAGCAACACTATCTTGTCAATCATATGGTGGGGACATGCTTCCAAAAGATTATTGAAGCGCTCCCAATATTCGTAGAGAGTCTCAGATTCATCTTGAACAATCATGGAAATATCTTTTCTCAGTTTATCGGTAACTTCAGCTGGAAAGAATTTTTCCAAAAATTCTCTTCTAAGCGTATCCCAGTTAGAAACAGTTGCTCCGGGTTGAGTGTAGTACCACTCTCTTGCCTTTCCTTCAAGAGAGAATGGGAAGACTTTTAACAGAATAGAAGTTTCATCAGCATCATCACGCTTAACAGTAGAACAAGCTGTCTGGAAATCCCTAAGGTGCTTGATAGGCTCTTGAGCAGGTAAGCCATGAAACTTGGGCATCAAGATGAGTAGTGCAATCTTTATTTCAAAATCTATAGCCACTGCTGGGTGATGCGCCTGATACGGCTGCAGTGTGAAATCTAGGGCTCCAGCTTTCTGGATAGTAACTCTCCTAGGTGCTGCCATGTTATCTGCACGTGAATCAACTGAATCAGTAGTAGAGGAGCTTGTTTCTTCCACAAATGGCGGTTCAGATTCGCCCTCGGATGAGATTGGTGAATTGACATTAATTACTTCGCCACCCTTAGAGGCTAGCTGGTGCACGAAATCTTAATCTCAATATCAAAATCAAAATTTCTTATGATCTCGTACCACTAACCAGCAAGTGCACTGGGTCGTCCAAGTAATACCTTACGTGAGTAAGGGTCGATCCCACGGAGATTATTGGTTTGAAGCAAGCTATATTTATTTTATTAATCTTAGTCAGGATGCCAACAACAGTGTTTTTCAAGTTTAGTGAAGAAAGGGAAAAGGGCATAAAATAAATACTTGTTATGCAGTAATGAAGAATATGTTGGGGTTTTGGAGATGCTTTGTCCTTTGAACTTCAACTCTTCCTTGAAATCCTTCAACACACGCAAGGTTCCTTCCATGGCAAGCTTTATGTAGGGTGTCACCGTTGTCAATGGCTACTTCCCATCCTCTCAGTGAAAATGGTCCAAATGCTCTGTCACAGCACGGCTAATCATCTGTCGGTTCTCAATCTGGTTGGAATAGAATCCATTGATTCTTTTGCGTCTGTCACTAACGCCCAGCCTTCAGGAGTTTGAAGCTCGTCACGGTCATTCAACCCCAGAATCCTACTCGGAATACCACAGACAAGGTTTAGACTTTCCGGATTCTCATGAATGCCGCCATCAATCCGGCTTATACCACGAAGATTCTGATTAAGGAATCTAAGAGATACTCATTCAATCTGATGTAGAACGGAGGTGGTTGTCAGGCACACGTTCATGGATTGAGGAAGGTGATGAGTGTCACGGATCATCACCTTCTCCATAATTAAGCGCGAATGAACATCTTAGATAAGAACAAGCGTGTTTGAATGGAAAATAAAGGAATTGTATTAATTCATCGAGACGCTGCAGAGCTCCTCACCCCCAACAATGGAGTTTAGAGACTCATGCCGTCAAAAAGTATGTAATTCAGATCTGAAAATATCATCCGGTACAGAATAATTCTCTAAAAGTTGTTTAAATAGTAAACTAGTAACCTAGGTTTACAGAATATGAGTAAACTAAGATAATTGGTGCAGAAATCCACTTCTGGGGCCCACTTGGTGTGTGCTGGGGCTGAGACTAAAGCTATCCACGAACTGAGGCTTTTCTTGGAGTTGAACTCCAAGTTATAACGTGTTTTGGGCGTTCAACTCCGGATCATGACGTGTTTCTGGCGTTTAACTCCAGACAGCAGCATGTACTTGGCGTTCAACGCCAAGTTACGTCGTCTATCTTCGCGCAAAGTATGAACTATTATATATTGCTGGAAAGCCCTGGATGTCTACTTTCCAACGCCGTTGAGAGCGCGCCAATTGGACTCCTGTAGCTCCATAAAATTCATTTCGAGTGCAGGGAGGTCAGGATCCAATAGCATCAGCAGTCCTTTTTCAGCCTAACTCAGATTTTTGCTCAGCTCCCTCAATTTCAGCCAGAAAATACATGAAATCACAGAAAAACACACAAACTCATAATAAAGTCCAGAAATATGATTTTTGCCTAAAAACTAATAATATTTAACTAAAAACCACTTAAAACATGCTAAAATCTACATGAAATTACCCCCAAAAAGCGTATAAAATATCCGCTCATCACTAGCCAACGTCGAGCTCGCCTAATACGTGAAATAGTTCTTTCAATTTCGGGATCAAAAGCGGCTAAGCTCGAATAAGGCAATGAACGAGTCATTTAGTGGAAGAAACATATAGCTCATGATAACAAAAACAAAATAAAATAAAATGCAGATAAATAAATTCCAATCAATAAATTAGCACACTATAGCAACTCCCCGGCAACGGCGCCAAAAATTGACGTTGCGAAAATTGGTAGATTAAGAAATTAATATGAGTGATACGTTGCAAGTACAGTTCTTAACCAACAAAAATCTGCTTATCAATTTAGAAGGGTTGTCACAAAAATTAGAATTTAAATACTGGGAGTATGAATCCTAGGTCGTCTCCTAACGAGTTGCAGGAAGATGTGCTATCTTATTAATCAGAGGTTTTCCAAAATAGTTTTGAGTTGGATAAACAGGAAATTAAATCAGAGAATTGATGTAATTTAAATAAAAATCTTGACTGGGAGTAGATTAATCAGAAGTTCTATCCTTGTTGGAGTTTTCCCAAGATCAATTGATAATTGAAGGTTGTTCTACTTAGTTATCCTTTACTAGGTAAGGGAAAGTCAAGTAAGTTGGAAGTCTACTTCTATTCACAAGTCCTAATCCTCTCCCTTGGGAAGGATTAGTGTCAGTGACTAGAGAGCCATCCAACAATGAACCCAATTATAATTTTATTCTTGAGCATTCCAACTCAAGGTTCTCCTTTCAATCAACTCCCAATCAAGTTAGAGAACTACTTGCTCATCATGGATGTAACTTTCACAAAATAAAAATAAGGAATAAGGAAAGACATGATAGACAATAATCAAAAAGATCAATTAAAGATAAAAATGATTTCTGTATTAATAAATTCTAAAAATAATCCAATTGTAACTCTAAACAAATTAAGGATATGAAAGAGTAAGCAACAAGTAAAGAGAACAAACTAGAGTGATGAAGTCTGGCGGAGGTAATAACTCTTCTCAATATCCCAAGCCAAAAAGCAATAAAAACCAAATCCTAAGAACTATGAATGTGTAGAGAGAAAATCTAGAGGAAGAGTAAAATTAGATCTAAAAACTAAGAAAAATATGCCAAATGAATGAATGTTCTCTGTCTCTGCATGTTCCCTGGCTCTAATCTGCGTTTCTGGGTCGAAAACTGGGTTAAAACACAGCCCAGAATTTATGCCAGTGACTTTTGTAATTCTGTAGATCGCATACGTCACGCGACCGCGTCGTCCATGTGTTCGCGTCACTCAGCGTTTTCTGTACCACGCGTGCGCGTCGTCCACGCATTCGCGTCATTCGTGTAGCTTCCCATCCACTCGTTCGCGTCAGGCATGCGTTCGCATCGCTGTGAATTTTTCCATTTCGCGCGGTCGCGTGAGCCATGCACCCGTGTCACTTCTCGCTGGTCATCTCCTCAATTTCTTGTGTTCCTTCTATTTTTGCAAGCTTCCTCTCCATTCTCTAAGCCATTCCTGCCCTATGAAGCCTGAAACACTTAACACACAGATCACGACATCGAATGGTATAAAGGAGAATAAGAATATACAATTAAAAGATCTTTGGGAAGCAAATTTTCAATCAAAGAACAATTTTGGGAAGGAATTGTAAATACATGCAAATCATATGAATAAGTGGGTGAAGACTTGATAAAACCACTCAATTAAACACAATATAAATCATAAAATAATGGTTTATCAGACCCCTCATTAAAGGTAAAATCAGTTATTGCAGAAGTACAATCGAAGTTCAGCTACACCGTCAGTTATCGGAAAGCATGGTTGGCTAAGCAAAAGGCAGTAGAAAAAATATTTGATGGTTGGGAAGCATCGTACGAAGCGTTGCCTATATGATTTGAGGCCATGTGTCATAAGGAGCCATCAACTATCATCCATTTTGAGACTATGCTGCATATCAAGGTGATGACTTGGTGAGTGATATTTGGGTATTGCATTGAGTCTTTTGGATTTATTACCCCTGCATTAGAGCATTCAGGCATTGTAAGCTAGTTGTGTAGATGGATGGGACTCACTTGTACGGAAAGTATAAGGATTGTCTGTTAGTGGCAGTTTCACAAGATGGCAACAGTAATATCGTCCCAATTGAATTTGCTATTGTGGAGGGAGAGACTTCTGATGCGTGACACTTTTTTCTTAGTAAAACTTGCGACAACATGTTGTGACTCGGGATGGTGTGAAACTGATATCCGACCGACACGAATCCATCCATACAGTTGTGGCTTGCAGTAATGGAGCTTGGTCACCTCCTAGAGCTTTCCACATGTTTTGCATCAGGCATATTGTGCAGAACAAGTAAAATAGAAGAAAGCGTACGCACACATCGCTGTGCTCTTCTCCTTTGATTCTTCATGCTTCCTCCTCTTTACATGCTCTTCTTCCATTCCCTCCTAGCCATTCCCACCTTATACATCTGAAATCACTCAAAATAACATCAAGGTATCAAATGGAAGGTAAATGGAATAAAATTAATCAAAATAATCACAAAAGAGCATGTTTTCTCAATTAGGCACAATTTAGAGAGAAAACACAAAAGTATGCTATTTTGGTGATTAAGTGTAGGTTTATGTGATGAAATCCACTCAAATCATACCAAAATATATCGTCAAATATAGATTCATCACTGCTATATATGTTCCTAAGTTGAACTATCTTCAACAATTATTATAATTAAATTTCTAACAACAATAATAATGATTCTGAAATATAAAAAAATTAATAAATACACTTACATAATCATCATAGCTGAGATAATTTACAATATGAAATTCAGGACGATCAATATCTCTATATTTTTTCTTCTTTGGCATTTTAATTTGTTTTGGATGAAGCAGAGGCAGCAGAACTTGTTGAAGGATGAAGAAGAGGGGAGAATGGCTGCTGGGTGGGGATGAAAATAAAGCTTTGAAAGGGACTCGGAGGTAAGTGTGGATGGAGTAAAGGGGGTATGTTGGTTAAAGGGGCACCGTCTTGGGGAGCAAGGTGCCTGTGACACGCGGCTGCAGTGAACAACTCGGATGGTCCGTGTTATAGGCAGCAAATCGGACCATCTGACAAGGGCCCTCCCACTCGCACCGTCCGATTTCTCTTCTGCTGACACCACATGCAGGTAAAACACACCTGATCTCCATAACGGGGTCCTACCCCATTCTGACCTCCATAATAAAATTAAAAAATGTTATATTATCACGTCAGCATTTATTTTTTTTAAATATATATTATATCACTACTTTTACTAAAATATTCTTATAATTTAATAAAAATAAAAATATTTTGTTATTTAATTTTATATAAAAATTTAGATATCTTTTTTATATTTGACAAACACTACTTTTCTGAATTAATCTAATTTTAAAATTCAACTAATTTCAATATTATATTTTTAAATTTCAAATAATTTAAAAAATAAAATAAAAACACATCTAAAAAATAAAAAAAATAAAAAATAAAAAAATTGTTCATTATCTCTAGAGTTCTGGTGTTCTTCATCTCCCTCCTTCTCTTCTTTCTCTCAACTAAAAAAGAAGAAGAATCTCTCTTCCAGTTCTTCCCCGACAGTCGATACCCTACCAAATTTTTTGATGCAAATAAGGATCTATATCATTGTGTCTTCTAAGGGAATTGTTGGCCCGTAAAGGCCTGGCCAAAAGACCAACCAAGAGGGGCAACATCATTGGAGGCAATAGTGCGGCCGTCGCTAGTGACCTAAAAGGAGAGGCTTTATCCATTGAGGTAAGTATTTCTCTGCCAATTCTGACCCCAGCTTAACTATCAATTAAAGACCCATATAGCCATTCATTGCTTTATTCATATTCATAACTCTGGATGTGGTTCTCTTTTAGCATATGCAAGTGTGCTGGATTGTGATTATGAATGAAAATTATAGATGATATGAAACTTGATGATACGGTCCACACGGTTACATTAAATTTGAAGGAAGGATAGGGTCATGTCATTTCATTGTTTATGCACTAAATAAATTCACTAACTATCTTCGTTGTTCATGTTTATTTTACTGTATTCAGGACATGAACCTGTTATTTTAAAAACCATTGTATAGTCTGAAACTATTAATTTTCATGAGTATTTTATAGATTTGAGAGATAGATCTCAGAAAAGAACATTGAAATTGGCATAATCAGATCCAAAATCATTTTGCAACTGAACGAGTTCTCCTCTCTTTATCTTTCTTTCATTCTCATTGTCTACGCAACATAAGCATCAACACAAGCTACAAAAAGCTACTATTATCTCTATTCTGCTTACTTGTAAAAACACTAAAGCACTAATAAATCATTTTTGAAAGGTATCACAAGCTGGTGGTGCAAGAAAAGAGCAGAGGCTCAAAGAGAGGAGATGAGCAGAGAGATTGAAGAGGAAATTGTGATTATTGCATTAATAACTCAAGTTGATACATGTATAAGCATATATATATATATATATATATATATATATATATATATATATATATATATATATGCTTATAGAAAGAAGTGTAGAGAAAGGTTGGTGAATTAGTTACTAACAAACTCTGCCACCTCAGCATAATAGAAATGGAAGGTAATAACAGAAAAGGGAAAGTATGCACAATTGACTTCACTAACTGATTGCACTAACTGAATACTGAGTTCTTAGCTTTTCTGCATAAGCTTCACGTGTCTCTATTGTATTCTCTATCATGCCCCCACAAACTCAAGGGTGCTGAATTTTTCAAATTCTGCACCTTGAGTTTGTCTCTAAGATGAAGAAATGTTGTGGAGGGGAGAGCTTTGGTGAAGGTGTCTGCAATCTAAACTGAGTTGGGGACATGACTCACTTGAATGACTTTGCTTGTGACATAATCCCTGACAAAATGCAAGTTAATTTCAAAGTGTTTTGTCTTTGAATGCAGGATAGGAATAGGTCACTAATAGAAATTTGGAACTCTAAACTATTTATCGTGTATTAGGTTGTTACAACATAATGATTAATTTACTTAGTAACTAGCCAAGTTTGATAATTAAATTATTAAGTTAAGTCAGACTTTGTTAGTTGGATTATTAATAACTTTATTAAATGTTTTGAATTCACATAATGGAATGAGAAAACGTGCATTAGTTAAGAACGTACATAGTAATAGAAAAATGTCGTGTTGGCATAAATCCAATTAGTACATACGTATAAAATTTTGTTAGGCAGATGTATAGAATAGTCAGGACAGTTTGATATGTTGATGGACCTATAAAAATTTTTATTTTTTAATAATTATGAATATATATTTATTTGTCAGAGGCCTCGAATTCTCATACCCCGGCGAGTGAGTCACACCCTTCCTCCACCGGACGCCATCCTCCCGTATCTTAGGGAGGCTAGATTCGGTGACACGATGCCTCTCAAGGATTTCACATTTGACAACTCCCTAATTTTGAAATTCATGGAGCGATGGCGTCTGGAGACCCACACGTTACATCTGCCGTGGGGTAAGGCCACTATCACACTACAGGACGTGACGTACCACCTAGGGCTACGCGCACACGAAGATTCAGTTGGGGTGCTTTTGTGACTTCTACAAGTGGTACTGGGAGTTGGTGGAGTGGTGGTGCATGAAATTATGATCTCAATGGCGCCAACAACTTGGTACGCATAATTGCAATATCACTCTTCTTCACAACTTTGCACAACTAACCAGCAAGTGCACTGGGTCGTCCAAGTAATAAACCTTACGTGAGTAAGGGTCGATCCCACGGAGATTGTCGACTTGAAGCAAGCTATGGTCATCTTGTAAATCTCAGTCAGGTGGATTCAGATGGTTATGGAGTTTTAATAATTAAAAGATAAATAAACATAAAATAAAGATAGAGATACTTATGTAATTCATTGGTGGAAATTTCAGATAAGCGTATGGAGATGCATTATTCCTTCTGAATCTCTGCTTTCCTACTGCCTTCATCCAATCCTTCATACTCTTTTCTATGGCAAGCTGTATGTTGGGTGTCACCGTTGTCAATGGCTACTTCCCGTCCTCTCAGTAAAAATGGTCATCTACGGTTTTTGTACGGCTAATCAACTGTCGGATTTCTCGTCTCGGATGAAAAATATCATGCACAGATATCGTATGTCTAATCAGCTGTTAGTTCTCGATCGTGTAGGAATAGGATTTACTATCCTTTTGCGTCTGTCACCACGCCCTACAGTCGCGAGTTTGAAGCTCGTCACAGTCATCCCATCCCAGATCCTACTCGGAATACCATAGACAAGGTTTAGACTTTCCGGATCTCAAGAATGCTGCCATCTGATTCTAGCCTATACCATGGAAGTTCCAATCTCAGATTCAGATGCCCCATTGTCAGAGGGGAGTCGATGTGAATCGTTGATTAGAAACCTAAGAGATATACGTTCAAGCTTGTCTTCAGGTAGAATGGAAGTGATTGTCAATCACGCGTTCATAAGTGAGAATGGTGATGAGTGTCACATAATCATCACATTCATCATGTTCTTGTGTGTGAATGAATATCTTAGAATAAGAATAAGCATGAATTGAATAGAAGAACAATAGTACTTTGCATTAATACTCGAGGAACAGTAGAGCTCCACACCTTAATCTATGGTGTGTAGAAACACCACCGTTAAAAATACATAAGTGATGAAGGTCCAGGTATGGCTGAATGGCCAGCCCCCAAAACGTGATCAAGAGATCAAAAGATGATCAAAAGATTTGAGTACAATAGTAAAAAGTTCTATTTATACTAAATTAGTTACTAGGGTTACAGAAATAAGTAAATGATGCAGAAATCCCTTCTGGGCCCACTTGGTGTGTGCTTGGGCTGAGCATTGAAGCTTTCACATGTAGAGATCTTCCTTGGAGTTAAACGCCAGTTTGTAACTTGTTTTTAGCGTTTGACTCTAGCTTGCAAGTTGTTTCTGGCGTTTAACGCCAGAATAGGGAAGAAAGATGGCGTTGAACGCCAGTTTACATCATCTAAACTCGGGCAAAGTATAAACTATTATATATTTCTGAAAAGCCCTAGATGTCTACTTTCCAACGCAATTGAGAGCATGTCATTTGGACTCCTATAGCTCCAAATATTTCATTTTGAGTGCAGGGAGGTTAGAATCCAACAGCATCAGCAGTCCTTTGTCAGCCTCTGAATCAGATTTTTGCTCAAGTCCCTCAATTTCATCCAGAAAATACCTGAAATCATAGAAAAATACACAAACTCGTAGTAAAGTCCAGAAATGTGAATTTTGCTTAAAAACTAATAAAAATATACTAAAAAGTGAATATAACATACTAAAAACTATATAAAAATAATGTCAAAAAGCGTATAAATTATCCACTCATCACAACACCAAACTTAAATTGTTGCTTGTCCCCAAGCAACTGAAAATAAGATAGGATAAAAAGAATAGAATATACAATGAATCTCAAAATATCAATGAAACTTAGTCCCAATTAGATAAGCGGGGCTAGTAGCTTTGTGCTTCTGAACAGTTTTGGCATATCACTTTTTCCTTTGAAGTTCAGAATGATTGGCATCTATATTAACTCAGAATTTTGGATAGTGTTATTGATTCTCCTAGTTTAGTATGTTGATTCTTGAACACAGCTACTTTATGAGTCTTGGCCGTGGCCCTAAGCACTTTATTTTCCAGTATTACCACCGGATACATAAATGCCACAGGCACATAACTGGGTGAACCTTTTCAGATTGTGACTCAACTTTGCTAAAGTCCCCAAATAGAGATGTCCAGAGTTCTTAAGCACACTCTTTTTGCTTTGGATCACGATTTTAACCACTCAGTCTCAAGCTTTTCACTTGGACCTTCATGACACAAGCACATAGTTAGGGACAACTTGATTTAGCCACTTAGGCTTGGATTTTGTTTCCTTGGGCCCTCCTATCCATTAATACTCAAAGCCTTAGATCCTTTTTACCCTTGCCTTTTGGTTTAAAGTGCTATTGGCTTTTTCTACTTGCTTTTTCTTTTTCTTTCTTTTTTTCTTTTAATTTTCACCACTTTTTTTTCGCTACTTTTCTTTCACTGCTTTTTCTTGCTTCAAGAATCAATTTCATGATTTTTCAGATTATCAATAACATTACTCTTTGTTCATCATTCTTTCAAGAGCCAACAATTTTAACATTCATAAACTTCACAATAAAAAATATGCGCTGTTCAAGCATTCATTCAGAAAACAAAAAGTATTGCCACCACATCAAAATAATTAAACTAATTTCAAGATAAATTTGAAATTCAAGTACTTCTTGTTCTTTTGTAATTAAGCACATTTTTCATTTAAGAGAGGTGAATGATTCATGGAATTATTCATAGCTTTAAGACATAGACACTAGACACTAATAATCATGTAATAAAGACACAAAACATAGCCGAACATAAAGCTCAAAACCGAAAATAGAAAAATAAATAGACAAGGAGATTAAGGAATGAGTCCACCTTAGTCAGGGTGGCGTCTTCCTCTTGAAGAAACAATGGTGCTCTTGAGCTCCTCTATGTCTCTTCCTTGCCTTTGTTGCTCCTCCCTCATAGCTCTTTGATCTTCTCTAATTTCATGGAGAATGATGGAGTGCTCTTGGTGCTCTACCCTTAGTTGGTCCATGTTGTAACTCAAGCCTTCCAAAGAGGTGTTGAGTTGCTCCCAATAGTTGTGTGGAGGAAATTGCATTCCTTGAGGCATCTCAGGGATTTCTTGATGAGGATCTTCCTCATGCTCTTGTTGAGGTTCATGAATGGGCTCTCTTGTTTGCTCCATCCTCTTCTTAGTGATGGGCTTGTCTTCTTCAATGAGGATGTCTCCTTCTATGTCAATCCCAGCTAAATTGCATAGATGACAAATGAGATGAGGAAAGGCTAACCTTGCCAAGGTGGATGACTTGTCAGCCACCTTGTAAAGTTCTAGAGGTATGATCTCATGAACTTCCACTTTCTCCCCAATCATGATACTATGGATCATGATGGCCCGATCCACAGTCACTTCAGATCGGTTGCTAGTAGGAATTATGGAGCGTTGGATGAACTCCAACCATCCTCTAGCCAGAGGCTTAAGGTCCGGTCTTCTTAATTGAACCAGATTGCCTCTTGAGTCTCTTTTCCATTGAGCTCCTTCCACACATATGTCCATGAGGACTTGGTCCAACCTTTGATCAAAGTTAACCCTTCTAGTGTAGGGGCGTGCGTTTACTTGCATTATTGGCAAGTGGAACACCAACCTTACATTTTTCGGACTAAAATCTAAGTATTTTCCCCGAACCATTGTAAGCCAATTCTTTGGATTCGGGTTCATACTTTGATCATGGTTCCTAGTGATCCATGCATTGGCATAGAACTCTTGAACCATTAAGATTCTGACTTGTTGAACGGGGTTGGTGAGAGCTTCCCAACCTCTTCTTCGGATCTCATGTCGGATCTTCGGATACTCATTTTTCTTTAGCATGAAAGAGACCTCAGGGATCACCTTCTTCTTGGCCACAACTTCATAGAAGTGATCTTGATGGACCTTTAAGATGAATCTCTCCATCTCCCATGACTCGGAGGTGGAAGCTTTTGCCTTCCCTTTCCTCTTTCTAGAGGTTTCTCCAGCCTTAGGTGCCATAAATGGTTATGGAAAAACAAAAATCAATGCTTTTACCATACCAAACTTAAAAGGTTTGCTCGTCCTCAAGCAAAAGAAGAAAGAAAGAAGGGGAAAAAGAAGAAAATGGAGGAGATGGAGGGTTATAGGAGGTTTGGCCAAGAAGGGGGAAGGTGTTTGTGTTGTGTGAATATGAAGGAGTAGTGAGGGGTTTATATATGGGTAAGAGGAGGGTTATGTTTCGGTCATTAGGGTTGGGTGTGGGAGGGAAATGAATTTTGAATTTGAAAGGTGAGGTAGGTGGGGTTTTTTGGGAAGAGATATGGAGGTGATTGGTGAAGAGAATAGGATTTGATAGGTGGATGGTGTTTTGGGTAGAGTGTTATAGAGATGTGTGTGTGTGTGAGAGAGAGAGAGAGATAGGATAGGTGGGGATCCTGTGGGGTCCACAGATCCTGAGTTGTCAAGGATTTATCATCCCTGCTCCTAATAGGCGTGTAAACGCCCTTACAGTGGAATCCTGACATTTAACACCAGATTGCTGCTTGTTTCTGGCGTTTAATGCCAGATTGTAGCTTCTTTCTGGCGTTTAACGCCAGATTGTAGCTTCTTTCTGGCGTTTAAACGGCAGTAAGTTTCTCCTCCAGGGTGTGCTGTTTTTAATGCTATTTTTTATTTTTCTTTCATTTTTGCAGTTATTTTTGTGACTCCACATGATCATCAACCTAAAAAAAAAAACAACATAGACAAATAAAATTGGGTTGCCTCCCAATAAGCACTTCTTTAATGTTAATAGCTTGAAAGAGAGCTCTCATGGAGCTTCACAGATATTCAGAGCATTGTTGGGACCTCCCAGCACCAAACTTAGAGTTTGAATGTGGGGGTTCAACACCAAACTAAGAGTTTGGTTGTAGCCTCCCAACACCAAACTTAGAGTTTGACTGTGGGGGCTTTGTTTGACTCTGCATTGAGAAAAGCTTTTCTTGCTTCCTCTCCATGGTTATAGAGGGAGATCCTTGAGTTTTAAACACAAGGTAGTCCTCATTCAATTGAAGGATCAACTCTCCTCTGTCTACATTGATGAGCGAATAATTTATACGCTTTTTGGCATTATTTTTATATAGTTTTTAGTATGTTTTATTCACTTTTTAGTATATTTTTATTAGTTTTTAAGCAAAATTCACATTTCTAGACTTTACTATGAGTTTGTGTGTTTTTCTGTGATTTCAGGTTTTTTCTGGCTGAAATTGAGGGACCTGAGCAAAAATTTGATTCAGAGACTGAAAAAGGACTGCTGATGCTGTTGGATTCTGATCTCCCTGCACTCGAAATGGATTTTTTGGAGCTACACAAGTCCAAATGGCTCGCTCTCAACTGAGTTGAAAATTAGACATCCAGGGCTTTCCAGCAATATATAATAGTCCATACTTTGCCCGAGTTTAGACGACGCAAATTGGCGTTTAACGCCAGCTTTCTGCCATATTCTGGCGTTAAACGCCAGAAACAAGTTCCAAAGCAGAGTTAAACGCCAGAAACACGTTACAAACTGGCGTTTAACTCTAAGGAAGACCTCTACGCGTGAAAGCTTTAATGCTCAGCCCAAGCACACACCAAGTGGGCCCGGAAGTGGATTTCTGCATCATCTACTCATTTCTGTAACCCTAGTAACTAGTTTAGTATAATAGAACTTTTTACTATTGTATTAGGGATCTTTGATCAGTTTTATGCTATCTTAGACTTTTATGGGGGCTGGCCATTCGGTCATGCCTACCCTATTTTCACTTATGTATTTTCAACGGTGGAGTTTCTACACACCATATATTAAGGTGTGGAGCTCTACTGTTCCTCGAGTATTAATGCAAAGTATTACTGTTCTCTATTCAATTCATGATTATTCTTATTCTAAGATATTCATTCACACACAAGAACATGATGAATGTGATGATTATGTGACACTCATCACCATTCTCACTTATGAACGCGTGATTGACAACCACTTCCGTTCTACATGAAAACAAGCTTGAATGTATATCTCTTGGATTTCTAATCAACGATTCACATTGACTCCCCTCTGACAATGGGGCATATGAATCCGAGATTAGAACCTCCATGGTATAGGCTAGAATCCATTGGTAGCATTCCTGAGATCCAGAAAGTCTAAACCTTGTCTGTGGTATTCCGAGTAGGATCTGGGATGGGATGACTGTAACGAGCTTCAAACTCGCGACTGTAGAGCATGGTGATAGACGCAAAAGAATAGTAAATCCAATTCCTACACAATTGAGAACCAACAGCTGATTAGCCATACGATATCTGTGCATGGTATTTTTCATCCAAGACGAGCAATCCGACAGTTGATCAGCCGTACAGAAATCGTAGAGGACCATTTTCACTGAGAGAACGGGAAGTAGCCATTGACAACGGTGACATCCAACATACAGCTTGCCATAGAAAGGAGTATGAATGATTGGATGAAGGCAGTAGAAAAGCAGAGATTCAGAAGGAATAACGCATCTCCATACGCTTATCTGAAATTCCCACCAATGAATTACATAAGTATCTCTATCTTTATTTTATGTTTATTTATCTTTTAATTAATAAAACTCCATAACCATTTGAATCTGCCTGACTGAGATTTACAAGATGACTATAGCTTGCTTCAAGATGACAATCTCTGTGGGATCTACCCTTACTCACGTAAGGTTTATTACTTGGACGACCCAGTGCACTTGCTGGTTAGTTGTGCGAAATTGTGAAAAAGAGTGATATTACAATTGTGCGTACCAAGTTGTTGGCGCCATTGAGATCACAATTTCGTGCACCAAGTTTTTGGCGCTGTTGCCGGGGATTGTTCGAGTTTGGACAACTGACGGTTCATCCTGTTGCTCAGATTAGGTAATTTTCTTCTTGTTTTAACCATTATTTTATTTTCAAAAAGTTTTCAAAAATCTTTCAAAATTTTTCTTCTTTTTCGTTTTTCCAAAGTAATTTTCGAAAAAAAATCCAAATTTTTTTTAAAATCATAAAATCAAAAATAATTTTGTGTTTCTTGTTTGAGTCTAAAGTCAATTTTTAAGTTTGGTGTCAATTGCATATTTTTATTTTTCTCAAAAATTTTCGAAAACTCATGCATAGTTTTCTTCATGATCTTCAAGTTGTTCTTAGTAAGTCTTCTTGTTTGATCTTCATATTTTATTGTTTTGTGTCTTTTCTTATTTTTCATATGCATTCTTGAATCCTTAGTGTCTAAGCATTAAAAATTTCTAAGTTTGGTGTCTTGCATGTTTTTCTTTTCTTGAAAATTTTTCAAAAATAAGTTCTTGATGTTCATCATGATCTTCAAAGCGTTCTTGGTGTTCATCTTGGCATTCATAGTGTTTTTGCATGCATCATTTGTTTTGATCTACAATTTTTATGTCTTGAGTCATTTAGTTGTTTTTCTCTTTCCTCATTTAAATTCAAAAATAAAAAATATATCTTTTTTCTTATTTCACTCATAAATTTCGAAATCTTTGGGTTGACTTAGTAAAAAAATTTTAAAATTAGTTGTTTCTTGTTAGTCAAGTCAAGATTTCAATTTCAAAAATTTATCTTTTCAAAATCTTTTTCAAAATCAAATCTTTTCTTTTTCCTTTTTATTTTCGAAAATTCTTTAAAATTAATTTTCAAAAATATTTTTCTTAATTTTATCTTCTATTTTCGAAAATTATACTAACAATTAATGTTTTAATTCAAAAATTTCAAGTTTGTTACTTTCTTGTTAAGAAAGATTCAAACTTTAAATTTTAGAATCATATTTTTTAGTTTCTTGTTAGTCAAGTCATCAACTTTAATTTTTAAAAATCAAATCTTTTTAATTTTCTTTTCAAATCTTTTTCAAAATAAATTTCAATCATATCTTTTCAATCATATCTTTTCAAACATATCTTTTTTAAATCATATCTTTTTTTCAAAATCAATTTCAAAATCTTTTCTAACTTCTTATCTTTTCAAAATTGATTTTCAAATCTTTTTCAACTAACTAATTGACTTTTTGTTTGTTTTACTATTTCTTATGTTTTTCAAAACTACCTAACTACTTTTCTCTCTCTAATTTTTGAAAATCACCTTCTTCTTTTTCAAAATTCTTTTTACTTAACTAATTATTTTAAATTTTAATTTTATTCTATTTCTTCTCTTAATTTTTGAATTCTAACTATATTTTAAAATAAAAACAAAAATAATTCCCTTTTTCTTAATATTAATTTTCGAAATTCTCTCCCTCTCATCTCCTTTTATTTATTTATTTATCTACTAACACTTCTCTTCTACTCATAATTCGAACCCTCTTCTCTTCTCTCTCTGAGTTCGAATTTTTCCTCTTCTTTTCTTCTTCTCTTCTACTCACATAAAGAAATCTCTATACTGTGACATAGAGGATTACTCTTCTTTTCTGTTCTCTTTTTTTTTCATATGAGCAGGAGCAAGGACAAGGACATTCTTGTTGAAGCAGATCCTAAACCTGAAAGGACTCTGAAGAAGAAACTAAGAGAAGCTAAAACACAATAATCCAGAGAAAACCTTACAAAGAATCTCGAAAAAGAAAGAGACATGGCCGAACCCAACAACAATGCAAGGAAGATGCTTGGTGACTTTACTGCACCAAATTCCAACTTACATGGAAGAAGCATCTCAATCCTTGCCATTGGAGAAAACAATTTTAAGCTAAAGCCTCAATTAGTTTCTCTGATGCAACAGAATTTCAAGTTTCATGGACTTCCATCAGAAGATCCTTTTCAGTTCTTAACTGAATTATTGCAGATCTATGATACTGTTAAGACCAATGGGGTTGATCCCGAGGTCTACAGGCTTATGCTTTTCCCTTTTGCTGTAAGAGACAGAGCTAGAATATGGTTGGACTCTCAATCTAAAGATAGTCTAAACTCTTGGGATAAGCTGGTCACGACTTTCTTAGCCAAGTTCTTTCCTCCTCAAAAGCTGAGCAAGCTTAGAGTGGATGTTCAAACCTTCAGGTAGAAAGAAGGTGAATCCCTCTATGAAGCTTGGGAAAGATACAAGCAACTGACCAAAAAGTGTCCTTCTGACATGCTTTCAGAATGGACCATCCTGGATATATTCTATGATGGTCTGTCTGAATTGTCTAAGATGTCATTGGACCATTCTGCGGGTGGATCTATTCACCTAAAGAAAATGCCTGCAGAAGCTCAGGAACTCATTGACATGGTTGCAAATAACCAGTTCATGTACACTTCTGAAAGGAATCCTGTGAGTAATGGGATGCCTCAGAGGAAAGGAGTTCTTGAAATTGATGCTCTGAATGCCATATTGGCTCAGAACAAAATGTTGACTCAACAAGTCAATATGATTTCTTAGAGTCTGAATAGTTTGCAAAATTCATCCAACAGTACTAAAGAAGCATCTTCTGAAGAAGAAGCTTATGATCCTGAGAACCCTGCAATGGCAGAGATAAATTACATGGGTGAAGCCTATGGAAACACCTATAATCCCTCATGGAGAAATCATCCAAATTTCTCATGGAAGGATCAACAAAAGCCTCAACAAGGCTTTAATAATGGTGGAAGAAACAGGTTTAGCAATAGCAAGCCTTTTACATCATCCTCTCAGCAACAGACAGAGAATTTTGAGTAGAACCCCTCTAACTTAGCAAACATAGTCTCTGATCTATCTAAGGCCACTCTAAGTTTCATGAATGAAACAAGGTCCTCCATTAGAAATTTGGAGGCACAAGTGGGCCAGTTGAGTAAAAAAAAGTCACTGAAACTCCTCCTAGTACTCTCCCAAACAATACAGAAGAGAACCCAAAAAGAGAGTGCAAGGCTATAACCTTACTTGGTGTGGCCGAATGCATAGAGGAGGAAGAGGACGTGAATCCCAGTGAGGAAGACCTCTTGGGACGTCCTCTAGACAAAAAGGAGTTCCCAATTGAGGAACCTAAGGAATCTGAGGCTCATCTAGAGACCATAGAGATTCTATTGAACCTCCTTTTACCATTCATGAGCTCTGATAACTATTCATCTTCTGAAGAAGATGAAGACATTGTTGAAGGGCAAGTTGCCCAGTATTTAGGAACAATCATGAAGCTGAATGCCAAGCTATTTGGGAATGAGACTTGGGAGGATGAACCTCCATTGCTCAGTAATGAACTAAATACCTGGGTTCAGCATACTTTACCTCAAAAGAAATAGGATCCTGGTAAATTCTTAATACCATGTACCATAGGCACCATGACCTTTGAGAAGGCTCTGTGTGACCTTGGGTCGGGTATTAACCTCATGCCACTCTCTGTAATGGAGAAACTGGAAATCTTTGAGGTACAGACTGCCAAATTCTCATTAGAGATGATAGACAAATCCATGAAAAAGGCTTATAGACAGGTAGAGGACGTGCTAGTAAAGGTCAAAGGCCTTTACATCCCTGCTGATTTTATAATCCTAGACATTGGAAAGGATGAATATGAATCCATCATCCTTGGAAGACCTTTCCTAGCCACAGCAAAAGCTGTGATTGATATGGACAGAGAAGAGTTGATCCTTCAATTGAATAAGGACTACCTTGTGTTTAAAACTCAAGGATCTCCCTCTGTAACCATGGAGAGGAAGCATGAAAAGCTTCTCTCAATACAGAGTCAAACAAAGCCCCCACACTCAAACTCTAAGTTTGGTGTTAGGAGGCCACAACCAAACTCTAAGTTTGGTGTTGAACCCCCACATTCAAACTCTAAGTTTGGTGTTGGGAGGTCCCAACAATGCTCTGAACATCTGTAAAGCTCCATGAGAGCTCACTGTCAAGCTATTGACATTAAAGAAGCACTTATTGGGAGGCAACCCAATTTTATTTATCTATGTTATTCTTTTTTTTAGGTTGATGATCATGTGGAGTCACAAAAACAATTGCAAAAATAAAAAAAATAAAAAATAGCATTAAAAACAGCACACCTTGGAGGAGAAACGTACTGGCATTTAAGGGTAGCAGAATGGGCGTTTAATGCCCAGTCTGACACCATTCTGGGCGTTAAACGCTAGAAACAAGCACCAGACTGGCGTTAAACGCCAGAAAGAAGCAACAATCTGGCGTTAAACGCCAGAAACAGGTTGTAGCCTGGTGTTTAACGCCAGGAAAGGAATAAAAGCTGGTGTTTAACGCCAGAAACAAGCAGTAATCTGGCGTTAAATGCCAGGATTGCACTGTAAGGGCGTTTACACGCCTAATAAGAGCAGGGATGATTAATCCTTGACCCCTCAGGATCTGTGGACCCCACAGGATCCCCAACTATCCTACCTCTCTCTCTCACTCACCAATCACATCATTTCCTCTTCCCTATATTCTCTTCACCAATCAACTCCATACCTCTTCCCCAAAAATCCCGCCCACCTTACTTTAAAAAATCAAACACTTTTCCCTCTCAAACCTAACCCTAATGACCAAAACCCAACCCTCCCATCACCTCTATATAAACCCCTCACTACTCTTTCATATTCACACAACACAAACACCTTTCCCACCTCTTGGCCGAACCACCTATCACCCTCCATCTCCTTCTTTTTCTTCTTTTTCCCCTTCTTTCTTTCTTCTTTTGCTCGAGGATGAGCAAACCTTTTAAGTTTGGTGTGGTAAAAGCATTTCTTTTTGTTTTTCCATAACCATTTATGGCACCTAAGGCCGGAGAAACCTCTAGAAAGAGGAAAGGGAAGGTAAAAACTTCCACCTCCGAGTCTTGGGAGATAGAGAGATTCATCTCAAAGGTCCATCAAGACCACTTCTATGAAGTTGTGGCCACGAAGAAGGTGATCCCTGAGATCCTTTTCATGCTCAAGAAAGATGAATATCCGGAGATCCGACATGAAATCCGAAGAAGAGGTTGGGAAGTTCTTACCAACCCCATTCAACAAGTCAGAATCTTAATGGTTCAAGAGTTCTATGCCAATACATGGATCACTAGGAACCATGATCAAAGTATGAACCCGAATCCAAAGAATTAGCTTACAATGGTTCGGGAGAAATACTTAGATTTCAGTCTGAAAAATGTAAGGTTGGCGTTCCACTTGCCAATAATGCAAGAAAATGCACGCCCCTACACTAGAAGGGTCAACTTTGATCAAAGATTGGACCAAGTCCTCCGGACATATGTGTGGAAGGAGCTCAATAGAAAAGAGACTCAAGTAGCAATCCGTTTCAATTGAGAAGACCGAACCTTAAGCCTGTGGCTAGAGGATGGTTGGAGTTCATCCAACGCTCCATCATTCCTACTAGCAACTGATCTAAAGTGACTATGGATCGGGCCAGAATGATCTATAGTATCATGATTGGGGAGGAAGTAGAAGTTCATGAGATCATACCTCTAGAACTCTACAAGGTGGCTGACAAGTCATCCACCTTGGCAAGGTTAGCCTTTCCTCATCTTATTTGTCATCTCTGCAATTTAGTTGGGATTGGCATAAAAGGAGACATCCTCATTGAAGAGGACAAGCCCATCACTAAGAAAAGGATGGAGCAAGTAAAAGAGTCCATTCATGGACCTCAACAAGAGCATGAGGAAGATCCTTATCAAGAAATTCCTGAGATGCCTAAAGGGATGTAATTTCCCACACACAACTATTGGGAATAACTCAACACCTCTTTGGAAGGCTTGAGTTATAACATAGACCAACTAAGGATGGAGCACCAAGAGCACTCCATCATTCTCCATGAGATTATAGAATATCAAAGAGCTATGAGGGAGGAGCAACAAAGGCAAGGAAGAGACATAGAGGAGCTCAAGAGCTCCATTGGTTCTTCAAGAGGAAGACGCCACCCTCACTAAGGTGGACTCATTCCTTAATCTCCTTGTCTATTTATTTTTCTGTTTTCAGTTTTGAGCTTAATGTTTGGCTATGTTTTGTGTCTTTATTACATGATCATTAGTGTCTAGTGTCTATGTCTTAAAGTTATGAATAATTCCATGAATCTTTCACCTCTCTTAAATGAAAAATGTGCCTAATTACAAAAGAACAATATGTACTTGGATTTCAACTTTTATCTTGAAATTAGTTTAATTATTTTGATGTGGTGGCAATACTTTTTGTTTTCTGAATGAATGCTTGAACAGTGCATATTTTTTATAGTGAAGTTTATGAATGTTAAAATTGTTGGCTCTTGAAAGAATGATGAACAAAGAGAAATGTTATTGATAATCTGAAAAATCATGAAATTGATTCTTGAAGCAAGAAAAAGCAGTAAAAAAAAGTAGCGAAAAAAATGGCGAAAAAAAAGAGAAAGAAAAAAAAAGCAAGCAGAAAAAGCCAATAGCCCTTAAAACCAAAAGGCAAGGGTAAAAAAGATCCAAGGCTTTGAGCATTAAAGGATAGGAGGGCCCAAGGAAATAAAATACGGGCCTAAGCGGCTAAATCAAGCTGTCCCTAACCTTGTGCTTGTGTCATGAAGGTCCAAGTGAAGAGCTTGAGACTGAGTGGTTAAAGTCGTGATCCAAAGCAAAAAAAGTGTGCTTAATAACTATGGACACCTCTAACTTGGGACTTTAGCAAAGTTGAGTCACAATCTGAAAAGGTTCACCCAGTTATGTGTCTGTGGCATTTATGTATCCGGTGGTAATACTGGAAAACAAAGTGCTTAGGGCCACGGCGAAGACTCATAAAGTAGTTGTGTTCAAGAATCAACATACTGAACTAGGAGAATCAATAACACTATCTAAAATTCTGAGTTCCTATAGATGCCAATCATTCTGAATTTCAAAGGATAAAGTGAGATGCCGAAATTGTTCAGAGACAAAAAGCTACTAGCCCCGCTCATCTAATTGGGACTAAGTTTCATTGATATTGTGAGATTCATTGTATATTCTCTTCTTTTTATCCTATTTTTTTCAGTTGCTTGGGGACAAGCAACAATTTAAGTTTGGTCTTGTGATGAGCGGATAATTTATACGCTTTTTGGCATTGTTTTTATATAGTTTTTAGTATATTTTATTCACTTTTTAGTATATTTTTATTAGTTTTTAAGCAAAATTCACATTTCTGGACTTTACTATGAGTTTGTGTGTTTTTCTGTGATTTCAGGTATTTTCTGGCTGAAATTGAAGGACCTGAGCAAAAATTTGATTCAGAGACTGAAAAAGGACTGCTGATGCTGTTGGATTCTGACCTCCCTGCACTCAACAAGAACATAAGACTCAAATAAAGAGCAAAGATTAAACAAAGAAAATAAAAAAATATTTTTGAAAAAGTTTTTATTTTTTTGGAAATTTGAAGAAGAAGACAATCAAAATCAAGGACTTAACAAAAATAAAAATTACCTGATCTAGGGAGCAAGACAATCCTTTAGTTTGTCCAAACTTAACAATCTCCGGCAACGGCGCCAAAAACTTGGTGCATGAATCCCCACACATTCGTACAGCTATACCAACAAGTGTACTGGGTCGTCCTAGTAATACCTGAGCGAGTCAGGGTCGATCCCATGAGAATTGTGGTTTGAAGCAAGTTATGGTTATCTTGCAGGTCTTTGTCAGGCTAAATTAAGAGGTTGTTGAATTATGATGATCATGAAACTATGAAAGCAAAAAAGGTAGAAAATACTGATAGGAATAGGGCTAAGGATTGGAGTTGCGTTATCTTTCTGAATTAACTCCGGTATTACTGCTCTCTTTGCTTGTGAGTGATTTCTTCAATGGCAGGCTGTATGTGATTGATACTGGTTTGAGCAACTGCCAATACTCCTCCAGATATGAACCCCAGGTTTAGTGTGGATCCATTCTGATTAAGGGTGAAGCTCGTACAATCCATTCTCCTTAATGATCCTACTCAAAATGTCACAGACAAGGTCAGATCTTCCGGATCAGAGAATGCTGCACCTTGGATTCTAGCCTCTACCACAGGGACCCTAATCTCCCCAAAAATCGGCTGAACTGATGTCTTGAGAAGTCCCCAACAAAGTCGTGGATTAGCCATCTGAGAGACGTATATTCAAGCTGTTGGTTCGTCACTGTCCGGTGAAAGACGCATTCTGAACCCAAGTAGACGTGGGTGTTTGTCAGACACGTTCGTCTCAATATGATGAACAGAGCTAATTTGTCAAATCATCCTATTCACCATGATAAAGTACGAATATACATCTTAGAATTAATCAAACACGGATCGAAGAAGAAACAGTAATACTTTTATTAATTCATAGGACTTAGCAGAGCTCCTCCCCTCAACCTAGGAGGTTTAAAAACTCATGCTGAAGTAAAATACAAAGCAAAAACAAAAATAGGGCTGAATGATGTGTGTAGATGTCTTATGATTATGTAAAATACACTTTAAATACTAAACAGATGACTAGTAAAGGTAAAATAGTCTACTTAGTGCTAAAATCTACTTCTGGGGCCCACTTGGTGAGTGTTTGAGCTGAGCTTTGATGAGATCCACGTAGTAGGGGACTCCTTGGGCATTGAACGCTGGCTAGGGGGCCCTCTTTGGGCGTTTGGATGCCGGTCTCGGCTTTTGGGCGCTGGACACCAGGAAGGGGGGGCAGGAAGCTGGAGTTGGATAGTTTTAGGTCTTCTAATCCGAATCAAAGTATAAACTATTATATATTTCTAGAAAGCTCTAGAAGTCAGCTTTCCAAAGCCATTGATATCGATCCATTTAGATATCTGTAACTCCAGAAAAGATCTTACGAATGCAAGGAGGTCAGATTCGGACAGCATCTGCAGTGCTTTCTCTGAATCAGACTTCTGCTCCAACTCTTCAATTTCAGTCAGAAAATATCTGAACTTGTACAAAAACACAAAAACTCATAGTAGAATTCAAAAAGGTGAATTTAACACTAACACCTATAAAAATATAATAAAAACTAAACAAAAACTACTTAAAACTATATGAAAATGATGTCAAAATACGTATAAAATATCCGCTCATCAATTGTCTATCTAAAAGTCATAATTTTTTTGTGAATTATAAGGTTACTTGGGAGTATTAGATGATACTTATATAGAGATGACAGTCCTCGAGTCTGACAAGTCAAGATATCGAACAAGGAAGAATAAAATATGTACCCAGGGATGGATGCACGTTAATAAGTGTGGGGGCAAGCGCCCCCACTACAATTTGAAATTTTTTTGAGTAGTATATGATAATAAAATTTATTTGCCCCCACTAAATTATTGAATTTGACCCCACAATAATTTTTTACTCAATTTTTGGTATTTCATAATTAATTTAAAAATTTTATATTAGATATTGTTAGAATTATCAATTCTCAATTTAAATAAAATTTGTGTTTTTTTCTTAGAAATCGACTCGAAAGAGCATTATTTATCTTTTTTTTATATTAATTTTAATTTTCTTTTCTGTAACAACTGCATTAATTGAAAGAACTTTTTTAACTATGAATTTCAATAAAAATTGGCTTTTAATTGTATGAGAAGTAAATTTTTAAATATTTATATATATATATATATATATATATATATATATATATATATATATATATATATATAAGATTAATACTACACATTCAAGTATTTTTATGAACTAAGTCTAATCAAGTTAAACAATAAGAATTTGAATAATGTTAGTCATAACTGATTTTTGTTATCTTAGACTAATTTGGTTGGACTTAGTTAACAATAAACTTGAATATGTAGTATTATTCTACATAAAAAGAGAGATATTTCGATTGTATTATTAAGAAAAATATTATTCAATTTTTTTAAAATATAAAACCTAAATAATAAAATTTTAAAGGGTAAATATTTTTTGTCCTTGAAGTTTGACAAAAATTTCAAAAATACCCTTAAGTTTTATTTTGTTTCAATTTTGTTACAAAAGTTTTCGATTTGCATCAAATATATACTCCCTGACGGCTAATTTTTCAAAAAGTTTAAGACTAATTCAACAACAATTTCATAAGAACAACTCTCAACACAAGCAAATCAAGCATAATTTTCATGCATTATTGTTAGATTAGTCTTAAATTTTTTGAAAATTTAGCTGTCAATGGTATATTTGATGTAAATAAAAAACTTTTGGGACAAAATTGAAACAAAATAAAACTTAGGGATATTTTTGAAACTTTTGTCAAACTTCAGGAATAAAAAGTATACTTTACCCTATATAAATATATAACGATTAATGAAAAATTTGATAATTGATTTTTATGTACACATAATATTTTTATTATAAATTTTATTACATTATATATATATTTTGCCCCCACTATCAAAATTTTCTGGATCCGTCACTGTATGTACCAATGTCCTAGGAGTGTGTAACCGAGATATAAACTTTGTTTATGTACTTAGTAGATGGGAGGGATCGGTATCTGATTCAAGAATACTTTGAGATGCAATCACTTAGGGTAATAGTCTCAAGATACCTCATGGTAATATCTAATTTATAAGTCATAAGTTAGATTTTGACATTAAGCTTGACTGTACAGTAGTAGAGCTTATGTTGTTTGTATTTCATGTTTATAGTTAATTACTATTTAGTGGATACGGGTTACACAAAAGGTCTTGGGTTCTTAGCACCATATAGAGGCACTCGCTATCATGTTAGAGAGTGGGCTCAAGGAGCACGTGCACCTTGCGACTACCAGGAGTATTTTAATTGGAAGCATTCTTCTGCTAGGAATGTTATAGAGCAATGCTTTGGGTTACTTAAGGAGAGATGGTCAATTTTAAGAAGTCCTAGATTTTACCCTATGAAAATACAAAATTGGATCATAATTTCTTGTTGTCTGTTGTAAAATTTAATTCGGAAGAACATGGATATGGATCCGGAAGAGCAAACTAGCTTCTTATGTGAATTTCTACCCATTGGAGAGGAAGCACTAGATGAGTTGATTGATGTTGCTGAAAATACGAATGAGTGGACACAATGGCATGACAACATTGCAATTGAGATGCATGAAGAGTGGTGAACTAGTCATACGGAATAGGAATAGCTTATAGGTCCAACTTGAATTTTCTTATTTAATTTGGCATGACACTTGTAATGTAATAGCTAAATTTGTGTTTGCAAGACTTTCTATTGTGTTGTTGGACTCATTGTCATTGAAATTTATAAATAGTTATGGTAAGAGTTGTTTGTAAGTTTTTCATAATTATTAAAATGACTTATTATTGCATTGTTTGAAGTACTTTGTTAGTCTTCTATTTTCATAAGTGATGTTTGATTTTACTGGATTGTACAACTTATTGCATATTACATTTTTTCTTAAGTGACAATGGACAAACACACGTAGAATGATGAAGAAACTAAAGTGTTTGATGGTTTCATGAAGGAGTGTGTTGTTGACGGTTTGAAAGCTGATTGTGGACAATTCAGACCAGAAACTTTTGAAAAGTTACCCTTGAAGATATTGGAAGCATTCCCAACTTGTACGCTAACCGCCAAGCATTGCAAGAATAAGCATAAGCGACTGAAGGAGATGTATCAATATGCCTCTGAGATGCTGACATGCAGTGAATTTGGGTGGAATTCTAATAAATAGTGTGTGCATGTTGACAGTAGAAATGTTCTTGATGCATGGATGAAGGTTGTTAACAAAATTACTTGAAATTAATTGGTTTGTGACTTTAGAATATGTATAGTAACTTCTATAAGTTTCATCACAGGCACACCCGACCAAATTCTATACTCCTAGTAAGCCATTCCCTTTGTTCCACTGATTAGACGGCATATTCGGAAAGGATCGAGCCATGGGTGTAGGTGCAGTCAGTGATTTTGACGCACAGGAGCAAGTTCAAGAGGAGAAGGAAGATCATAGTCCAAGTTTGGACGATTTTGGAATGTAAGCAAATTTAAGTTTTCATGAAGGGCAAGGAGCATGTTCACACTCTGATGCTGGTGCAGCTAGCAGAAGGCATTCGGAAAATAAGCAAAAGTAAAATAATATTCTTGAGAGAATGGTTGAACAAGTGTAGTTTTTTACTGCTGCCCAAGGAAAGAATGTCCAAGTTCTTGCCAATGCTATATCTAGGGTGAATGAGAAGTTCATGGTCAGTGAGAAGTTTTAACATCTTAGATTTGATAATGATGAGGTGGTGCAAGTTGTGGCGAAGTTTGCTAATAATGCACAAATGGATAATGTTTTCTGGGGTTTGAAAGATTCCCAGAAGAGTGGTTATGTGCAATCCATTCTCAATCAGAATAAGTGGTTCTTGTTAACGATTCTTGTTGAACATATTTAAGATGATTTTAGATATTTTTATGAATTCAAGAACTTTTTTAAGTGAAATATCCTAATTCACAAGTTATTATTAGATTCCGACTTTTCAAATTATTGCTTCATAATTTTCAAGCTAATATTAGATACTGAATTTTCAAATTAATGCTTCATGAATTTATATTGATGAGTTCAATATGCCAAATTCATAGTCTCCTACCATCTATGTTATTAGCAAGTTGTTATCCCATCTATATTAATGCTTTGTATGGAACTATGACAATATACCGTTTTACTTGGAAAACCTTATTGAATCAGATTTTGCAGTTGTTTTGTTTGTAAGTAGGAAAAGAATACAAGAATTTTCCAAAATAGCCAGTCTAATTTCAAAATCAATGTCAACAAACCAGCCAATCTAATTCATTCATATACTTCCTTTTACAACATGTTTACAAATACAAATAAATGCTCCTACTACGATTTAAAACCCAACACTATAACTTAATCTGTACTTCCTTTTGCTTCCAAGAGTTTCTGTGAAGCATATGCTATGTATCCACTAGCTTTCTCACTTGTATATCGTTAGCTTCCTAGGATTTCTCACTGGTGTGATCAATGAAGTTTGGATATCTCAGAATAAATGATAGCGTATGTACCAGATCTATTCAGCAAAAGAGATGAAATAAATTTAACTTCAATTCTAATCCACAACAGCTTGAAGTTTGATTGTAGGATTTCAGCTAAAGAGAATACAAAAGCATAATAGTTAAATAGAACACAAGTAAAAGAATTATAGTGTGCATAAAGAGCTTATATATTTTAGTAAATAGAGATCTCACAATGGACTTTTTTATAGCTTCAACCCTGTAACAACAAAGAAACCAAAGAAGGATCGCATAATTAACAATTGAAGGATAAAAGTAGTGTATGCATAACTAAGCTACTTCATTTTTTATAGCTTTGTATGTTAGGTTAAAATTAACACTTAATTATTCTGTAGCTGTAAAAGATAGCATTAAACAATATAGGAAAAATAATGATAAACGAATCATAGATAAAACACATAGCAAAACAAGTAACTAAAACCTGGTTTAACATATGAAAAAAGAAGGGCCAATCTGCATTCACAAAATAAGGGCAAAAAAAGGATGAAAACGCATGAAACATGGTTTAACAGCAAGCAACTGAAACCTGGCACACCACCATATACACTAATGCAAGAGCAAACACCAAAGCAGCAAACCGAGAAATAAGAACAAAAATCTCAACTTGACCATAATATAAGACTTGACCACAAACCCAGCCAACAGTTCTTTGAGAATCATGCATTACGTGAAAAGCAAATCGTGAGTGTGACATTTTGTCAGCTTTAAAATTGAGTTGATTAAATTCGATTTCAGCTAACAAAATTGTAATAAAACAAAATTATCTTCTTTTTAGCTCTCAATGATATAGTTGAAAATATTTGGCAGAGTAAAAGAATTGCAAGCAATAAGCATATCAACTACAAGCGATTTTGGTTCTTGAAAAACAATGAAAAACAGCAAACACATGACTAGGTTATGTGCTCCAAAATTCAATCACCATGTAACCATTTTCTCCCCTTAAAATTCAAACACCACAAACTCAAAAGCACTCACTGTGAAAAATAACTTTTCAAATTGTGACTTTATGCAAAGTTAACAACAATGTTAACTATCTCATATCAGTGTCATCATCGAATCATCAGAAATTTGGTATCAAAAATATCATAATCATCAACTTACATACTTTATTCAGAGGATAGCCCCTATTTTTAGCATCAATAGCAACCAATTTGCTCTTATCTAGTATCCCCTACAACCAATAGAAGAAAGTGAGAGAGAAAGAGAGAGAGAGATCGAAAGTGGGAGAGAGACAAAGGAAGAAAACCGTATGCGAAGCAATGGAGAAACGATGGCAAGGCTTCCTCATCAACAGCGAACTCGACGCCAAGCAGGAGAGTGACGCCGATGAAATGGGGTAAAGTGACAAGAGACATTGGGGATTGAGAAAGGAGGAAGGGGAAATGGTTGTCTAGAAGATTGGGTGATGGTTTTATTTTTGTTTTTTTTTTTACTTAGTAGGGATAATTTGATCATTTCATTTATTTTAGTCTCTGTATTTAATTTGAACCAAACAAAATACCGAGATATAATTCAGTTTTGTACATTTTACACTAAACACAATACTGAGACTTAATTAAATCTTTGTCTCTCAGTTTCTGTCTCCCGATCTCTGTCTCTCTTCCAAACACTACCTAAAGGAATTTATATCCACTTTACTTTTTATTCGCCCTTTTCTAGGCATTTATTGGGTATTTATTAGCTTTTACGGTGTATCACCTAGCCGTTTAGCCATTTGCACGTTACGTATTAATTGTCCCAAATTCATATCAATTTATACCTCATCCCTATTTATCATGATATATGGTAAAGTCTCAAGTTATAGACTTTCGAGTTTAGTTTGTCCATTAGCCCGTTTTCTACGCTTGGGCCTAGTACGGAACAGTGTCCCAAACTCGAATGATCGTTGCATCTCGCAAATGATTTATTCGAGTTATTTTCGTGCTCGGATATCTTACTTTTTAGTGCTCAAACCTTTAAATTTCCTTTTTTTAAAAAATAACATTTCAATTTATTAGCTTTAAAAGATTTAGCATGGATACCAAACGGTTTATTTAAAAACTACTTTTTTTATTTCAACTTCTCATCAATCAAATCATCTCCCATTTCCTTATAAAATTTCAGATGAGGTTCTTAGGACCCCTTCCAATATCACTTCGGAGTTCCTGATAATGATAGTCTATACAGGTATATTCCCCGTCATTCCTATGAGCATTTGTGCTTTCTGAATCACTGAGGTGGTTTGATATCAGACTAATTGTGGGTTTATGATGTCTTTTTCACCAAGCTAGGAAAAAACGTTATTTTTTCTTCTTTTCAATAAGAAATTTTATGTCGTAATGTCGTAGCTGCTTCACAACTCCATTCTAATAGTTGGACAATTATTAGGGCTTTTGAAATAGATTGTCAGACACCCGACGTGCCAATTTCTGGTAACGTAATTTTTTACATAGTGAACTGTGGTCATGGGTTTTTATCCTTTCATGCCCATTCGGGTTGCAAGATTTTTGAAATTGATGAGAAATCATTCCCCAGGCTTAAATAAATGTATTTTAAAATACAAGCCGCCTTGGGAAACTGACCTTTCTTTCTTACTTTAGAAGGTGAGAAACGGTTTGATCTTTATTAGCATGTCAATTTTGAGTCACCAAAGATCCAACCCAAGTAACTCTCCTAAAATGAAAAGGATGTCGTGAACGTCTTTTTATATTTGTGGGATGAAAATAATTTAAATTTCAAATTAGTTCTTAACAATGAATATGATGCCCGTCAACGCATTGGTAATTAGATATTTCAATTTTTTTATCATACTTTTAAAGAAATCTTCTTGTTTTCTATACATTAATATTTTGAATTTTATTTTATGATTTTGTAGTCGAAATGGCAGACGGGTTTACATCTTTGGTCAACGTAAGGCGTATAATCTTATTAAAGCCTACACTCGAAGAAACATCCAAAGTCTACGAAGTTGATTAATTTGCCACTTCTATAGTGAATCATGTGGCATAAAACTTTGAAATGGAGAAAACTCTCAAGTTGATGGATGTGGAGAACTCTTCTCCTCTTTCTCCCCAACACAGGAAAAGGAAGAAAAGGAAAAAAAGGAGCTAAAAGGGGTGACTTTTCTGGAAGTGTGATTGCAAAGGATTACAATCCTATAGTCTTTATTGACCACTATTTAATAAATATTAAAATAGAGAAGTTGGTTGAAGCCTTTCAGGCTAATGATAGCATTGTTAGAGTTCAAAGGATGCTGCTTCATATAGCTATTTGCTGTAGAGACATCCAGAGAGGAACTGATGAGATCCCAACTTTACAGAAATTAATGGATGAGAAAAATAAGAGTATTATCTCCATGTCTGGTGAACATAAAAAATTGGATCAAAGGGTAAAGGATCATTGCAGAGATAAAAAACTTTGAGGAGACAAAGAATACTCTCAATTCTAAAATTGAAAATTCAGATAACAAAAAAGCAGACCCTAAAATATGGATTACCGAGCTAGCGGCTTTGCTCAAGGCTACTGAGGAGAAACTAAATTCTTTGGAAGCTGAGAAAGCTTGCGTCAAGAAGGTAGTCTTAGATGGTGTCTCTATGATTAAGAAGAATATGATTGATTAGTTCAAATTCGTGGCCCAATAGGCAGATGTCTCCGAGATTGGGGCTTATCGTTATGTTGAAGATCGAAAAATTGTTGATTATCCTTAGATTTTATTTCTAAGTTATATACTTTTTGAACTTCTTTGTATTTCTTTACATTATATGTAATTAAACATATTACGCTTTTGGATCTCGTGTTAGCATTTACAATTTTTTAAGTAAAAGCAATAACCCGTATTTACTTTTCTGTATATTTGTTTTATAGAACAATAAATTGAAAATATTGAGTAAGTATTGCACTTATGAAAAATACAGCTTTATTTAAAATTTAAATGATTTGGGCCTAATTAAAAAACTTTATCTTAAGGAAAAAAGAGTGCCCTTATAATAATTTTATGAATAATACTTCCTCAAATAGACCGCATGCCAAGTTCTTGGGATTTTCTTCCCTAACAAAGTTTCTAACTTATTTGCCCCCTTTTTAGTACCACTTTTATACAGAATGGTCCTTTTCAATTATAGGATAACTTCCATCACAACTTGTAGTCAAAGTTTCGAGATCAACCTCCCTTAGTACCAAATCACCTTGCTTAAAGACTCTTAGAATAATTTTTGTGTTATACCTCTTTGCAACTTGCTGCTTCAACGCTTGTTTCGTCAGATTTGCCATAAGGTGTACTTCTTTCAAGAGGTCTTTTTTATACCACTATTATCAGGGTTTTCAAGAGGTACATGAGGACTAACCCAATCTCTATTATTATTGTAGCATCTTCACCATAAATTAATTGGAAGGTCCTGTATGACCAAAAAACTACTCCAAGCTCATCTGCCCATAGACTTTTTGCCTCACCTAATATTTTCTTCATGCCATTGAATATCACTTTGTTTTTCACTTTGGTTTGACCCTTGGTTTGAAGATGTTCTACAGAAAAAAAAGATCTACAAATTATTTGACTTCGAAAATTTTAAATCTTATGAGAATATGATTCCAAATGAATTTCTGACAATAGGCTGAAGTGATCTTAGCTAATGTGTTAGCTTCAATCCATTTAATAAAGTAACTAACAGCTACTATTAGAAACTTGACTTGTTCTGGGACCGTTAAGAATGGGCCTAGAAGATCCATACCTCATTTTGCAAAAGGCCTTGTGAGTATCAAAGAAACTAGCTCCTAAAGTAGACCTTCATGTAGGTTTGCATATAATCGATACTTGGAGCATTTTTTGACATATTCTATAATATCCCAGAAGAGGATTGGTCAACAATAACCTTTTCTCAAAACTCTCCCTCGAATATGGTGTCCACAACAACCTTTGTGAACTTCTCTTAGCACACAGGCTACTTGACTTGGGCCAAGATGTTTCAATAAAGGTTGAGAGGTACCTTTTCTTATAGAGTTGACCTTGTAGGATAGTGTAACAAGAAGTATGTAAATAGAGCTTTCGAGCCTCTTTTGGGTCCATGGGCAAAATTTCTTTTACTAGGTAATCCATTATCGGAATCATCTATGAGGCAGCTTCTTCCACATACACCATAGAACTAACCATGCTTACAGTGGGTTCATGTAGCACTTCTTCTGCCAAAGTCCTCTTGCCTCCTCTAGGTTTCGTGCTTGCTAATTTAGAAAGCATGTTTGCTTGTGTGTTCTACTCCCTTGGTACGTGTCTTATTTGAAATACTTTAAATTCTTTCACAGTGTTGTTTAACCTTCTATAGATACAACTGCAACAAAGGATTATGAGCTTGATATTCCTCATTTATCTCGGAAGTCACCACTTGAGAATCACTATAGACAGTGGCTTTAGTAGCACTAATCTCTATAACAAGTTCAATTCTTACAAGAAGATCCTCATATTTTGCTTGCATATTAGAGATAGGAAAGTCCTATTTGGTGGAACCTTCAATTATTATTATATCTTCTCATTTAGTTAGAATGAGATGAGCACCTCCATCTTAGTGATTGGAGGCTCCATCAACATATAACTCCCAAGCAAGGTCATCACTTTCATTATAAGTCAACTCAGCAAGGAAATTCACTAATGGTTATTGATGAGCGGATAATTTATACGCTTTTTGGCATTGTTTTTAGTATGTTTTTAGTATGATTTAGTTAGTTTTTAGTATATTTTTATTAGTTTTTAGTTAAAATTCACTTTTCTGGACTTTACTATGGGTTTGTGTGTTTTTCTGTGATTTCAGGTATTTTCTGGCTGAAATTGAGGGATCTGAGCAAAAATCTGATTTAGAGGCTGAAAAGGACTGCAGATGCTGTTGGATTCTGACCTCCCTGCACTCGAAGTGGATTTTCTGGAGCTACAGAAGCCCAATTGGCGCGCTCTCAACGGCATTGGAAAGTAGACATCCTGGGCTTTCCAGCAATGTATAATAGTCCATACTTTGCCCGAGATTTGATGGCCCAAACCGGCTTTGCAAATTAGCCTAAGAATTTCCAGCGTTTAACGCTGGAACTGGCATAAAAATTGGAGTTAAACGCCCAAACTGGCATGAAAGCTGGCGTTTAACTCCAGAAAAGGTCTCTACACATGAAAGCTTCAATGCTCAGCCCAAGCACACACCAAGTGGGCCCGGAAGTGGATTTTTCTGTCATTTACTCATTTCTGTAAACCTTAGGTTACTAGTTCACTACTAATAGGATCTTTTGACATTGTATCTGTACCTCATGACATTTTACACGTTTCTTTGTGTACCTTCCACGGCATGAGTCTCTAAACCCCATGGTTGGGGGTGAGGAGCTCTGCTGTGTCTTGATGGATTAATGCAATTACTACTGTTTCTTATTCAATCATGCTTGCTTCCGTTCTAAGATATCACTTGTTCTTAACTCGGATGAATGTGATGATCCGTGACACTCATCACATTCTCAACTATGAACGCGTGCCTGACAACCACCTCCGTTCTACCTTAGATTAAGTAGATATCTCTTGGATTCTTTAACCGGAATCTTCGTGGTATAAGCTAGAACTGATGGCGGCATTCAAGAGAATCCGGAAGGTCTAAACCTTGTCTGTGGTATTCTGAGTAGGATTCAATGATTGAATGACTGTGACGAGCTTCAAACTCCTGAAGGCGGGGCGTTAGTGACAGACGCAAAAGAATCACTGGATTCTATTCCGGCCTGATCGAGAACCGACAGATGGATAGCCGTGCCGTGACAGGGTGCGTTGAACATTTCCACTGAGAGGATGGGAGGTAGCCATTGACAACGGTGAAACCCTACATACAGCTTGCCATGGAAGGAGCCTTGCGTGCTTGAAGAAGGAGACAGTAGGAAAGCAGAGATTCAGAAGATGGAGCATCTCCAAAACCTCAACCTGTTCCCCATTACTGCAAAACAAGTACTTATTTCATGTTCTTTTGCTTTTCACAATCAATCCTGATAATTTCTGATATCCTGACTAAGATTTACAAGATAACCATAGCTTGCTTCAAGCCGACAATCTCCGTGGGATCGACCCTTACTCACGTAAGGTATTACTTGGACGACCCAGTGCACTTGCTGGTTAGTTGTGCGGGATTGCAAAAGTGTGATTGCAATTTCGTGCACCAAGTTTTTGGCGCCGTTACCGGGGATTGTTCGAGTTTGGACAACTGACGGCTTATCTTGTTGCTTAGATTAGGACTGTTTTATTTTTGTTGGTTTAGAGTCTTTTAGTTGAGTCTAGTTTCATATTTTAAGTTTGGTGTCAATTGCATGCTTTTGTTTTTCTTCTAATTTTCGAATTTGCATGTCTTTAGTCCCTTATTGATCCGTAAAAATTCTAAGTTTGGTGTCCTCTTTGTGTTTTTCCTTTAAAATTTTCGAAAAATTGTGTTTGATTTTCTAAAAATTTTAAGTTTGGTGTCATTTTGTTGTTTTTCTCTTTCTTCATTTCAAAAATCAAATCTTTTTCATAAAAATTTTTCAATCATATCTTTCTAATTGCTAATCTCAAAATCTTTTTAATTAACTAATTGATTCAGTTTTCAATTTGCTTTAATCTTATTTTCTTTTAATTTTCGAATTTTTTTTATTTTATTTTCCTTTTGTTTTATTTTAATTTTATTTTTTCGGTTAATTCAAAAAAAATAAAATAAAATTTATCTATTTGCAATCCATATCAGTTCCCTTTATCCACTATGGACCTAAGTGGAATTGATCAGTCCAGAAGGACTCTGGGGTCATATGCTAACCCCATTACAGCTGCATATGGGAGTAGCATCTGTACACCTCCCATCAAAGCAAGCAGCTTTGAGCTAAACCCTCAACTCATTATCATAGTGCAGCAAAATTGCCAGTATTCCGGTCTTCCTCAGGAAGAACCTACTGAGTTTCTGGCACAGTTCTTACAAATTGCTGACACAGTACATGATAAAGAGGTGGATCAGGATGTCTACAGACTATTACTGTTTCCATTTGCTGTAAAAGATCAAGCTAAAAGGTGGTTGAATAACCAACCTACAGCAAGCATAAAGACATGGAAACAGTTATCAGACAAATTCCTGAATCATTTTTACCCTCCAAAGAGGATGACACAGCTAAGGCTGGACATCCAAGGCTTTAAACAAGAGGATAATGAATCCCTTTACAATGCCTGGGAGAGGTATAGAGGTATGCTAAGAAAATACCCCTCTGAAATGTTTTCAGAGTGGGTACAGTTAGACATCTTCTACTATGGGCTTACAGAAAAAGCCCAGATGTCTTTAGACCACTCAGCTGGTGGATCTATACACATGAGGAAGACTATTGAAGAGGCTCAAGAGCTTATAGACACTGTTGCTAGAAACCAATATTTGTACTCTAGCAATGAGTTCTCTCCAAAAGAGGAAGTCATGATAGTAGTCACTGATCCTAATCCTCAAGAACAGATGATTGAGCTTAATCAACAATTGCTCCTGATGACAGAACAATTAGCAGAATTTAAAGAAATGCTGCATGAAACTAAGGTTGCTAACAAGAACATAGAACTGCAGTTGAATCAAGCAAAACAGCAAATATCTGAACAGATAACAGAGGAATGTCAAGCAGTTCAACTGAGGAATGGAAAGACACTGAATAACACTGCTCAAAAGAGCAAAAAGCCAAACAAGGAACAATTGACAGAGGATAACCAAACCACTGTTCAAAATCCCTCTGAGGACAGTAAGAGCCCAGAGAGGAATGTTATTGGCGTTCAAACGCCAGAAAGGGAGGGAAAGCTGGCGTTAAACGCCCATTCCCTGCCCAGCTCTGGTGTTCAAACGCCAGAAAAGGGAGAGAAGTTGGCGTTTAACGCCCAATCTTCATCCATTCCTGGCGTTCAGACGCCAAGGGAGGATCAGACACCTGAGAGTGCTGACAGTAATCCCTCTAAAAAGGCTTCTTCAACCACTTCTGTAAGGAATAAACCTGCAGCATCTAAGGTTGAAGAATATCAAGCCAAGATGCCTTATCCCCAGAAACTCCGCAAAGCGGAACAGGATAAGCAATTTGCCCGCTTTGCAGACTATCTAAGGACTCTTGAAATAAAGATTCCGTTTGCAGAGGCACTTGAGCAAATACCTTCTTATGCTAAGTTCATGAAAGAGATCTTAAGTCATAAGAAGGATTGGAGAGAAGCTGAAAAAGTATTCCTCACTGAAGAATGCAGTGCAGTCATTCTGAAAAGCTTACCAGAAAAGCTTCAAGATCCAGGGAGCTTTATGATACCATGCACATTAGAAGGTGCTTGCACCAAGACAGCCCTGTGTGATCTTGGAGCAAGCATCAATTTAATACCTGCATCCACTATCAGGAAGCTTGGGTTGACTGGAGAAGTCAAACCAACCCGGATATGCCTCCAACTTGCTGATGGCTCCATTAAATATCCATCAGGCATAATAGAGGATATGATTGTCAAGGTTGGGCCATTTGCCTTTCCAACTGACTTTGTGGTGCTGGAAATGGAAGAGCACAAAAGTGCAACTCTCATTCTAGGAAGACCTTTCCTAGCAACTGAATGAACTCTCATTGATGTACACAAAGGGGAAGTAACCCTGAGAGTCAATGAGGATGAGTTCAAGTTGAATGCTGTAAAAGCTATGCAGCATCCAGACACACCAAATGACTGCATGGGCACTGACATTATTGACTCTCTGGTAGAAGAGATCAATATGACTGAAAGCCTAGAATCAGAGCTTGAAGACATCTTCAAGGATGTTCAACCTGATCAAGAAGAACCACAGGAAACAAAGGAATTTTCGAAAATTCCTCAGGAGGAGGATAAGCCTCCCAAACCTGAACTCAAACCACTACCACCATCCCTGAAGTATGCATTTCTGGGAGAGGGTGACACTTTTCCAGTGATTATAAGCTCTGCTTTAAATCCACAGGAAGAGGAAGCACTGATTCAAGTGCTAAGGACACACAAGACAGCTCTTGGGTGGTCCATAAGTGATCTTAAGGGCATTAGCCCAGCCAGATGCATGCACAAGATCCTGTTGGAGGATAATGCCAAACCAATGGTCCAACCATAGAGGAGGCTAAATCCTGCCATGAAGGAGGTGGTGCAGAAAGAGGTCACTAAATTACTAGAGGCTGGGATTATTTATCCTATTTCTGATAGCCCCTGGGCGAGCCCTGTACAAGTTGTCCCCAAGAAGGGAGGCATGACAGTGGTTCATAATGAAAAAAATGAACTGGTTCCTACAAGAACAATCACAGGGTGGCGTATGTGTATTGACTACAGAAGGCTCAATACAGCCACCAGAAAGGATCATTTTCCTTTACCATTCATAGACCAAATGCTAGAAAGACTAGCTGGTCATGATTATTACTGCTTTTTGGATGGCTATTCAGGTTACAACCAAATTGCAGTAGATCCTCAGGACCAAGAGAAAACAGCATTTACTTGCCCTTCTGGCGTGTTTGCCTACAGGAGGATGCCTTTTGGTCTGTGTAATGCTCTTGCAACTTTTCAGAGATGTATGTTATCCATCTTCTCTGATATGGTGGAGAAATTTCTGGAAGTCTTCATGGATGACTTCTCAGTATATGGAGACTCATTCAGCTCCTGTCTTAACCACATATCACTTGTCCTGAAAAGGTGCCAAGAGACTAACCTGGTTTTAAACTGGGAGAAATGTCACTTTATGGTGACTGAAGGAATTGTCCTTGGGCACAAAATTTCAAGCAGGGGAATAGAGGTGGATAAGGCAAAGGTAGAGGTAATTGAAAAGTTACCACCACCTGCCAATGTTAAGGCAATCAGAAGCTTTCTGGGGCATGCAGGATTTTACAGAAGGTTCATAAAGGATTTTTCGAAAATTGCAAAACCTTTGAGTAACCTGCTAGCTGCTGACACACCATTTGTGTTTGACACACAGTGTCAGCAGGCGTTTGAGACCCTGAAAGCTAAGCTGGTCACAGCACCAGTCATCTCTGCACCAGATTGGACATTGCCATTTGAATTAATGTGTGATGCCAGTGACCATGCCATTGGTGCAGTGTTGGGACAGAGGCATAACAAGCTTCTGCACGTCATTTATTATGCCAGCCGTGTTCTAAATGACGCACAGAAGAATTACACAACCACAGAAAAAGAGTTACTTGCAGTGGTTTATGCCATTGACAAGTTTAGATCCTATCTAGTGGGATCCAAAGTGATTGTGTACACTGACCATGCTGCTCTTAAATACTTACTCACAAAGCAGGATTCAAAACCCAGGCTAATAAGATGGGTGTTGCTTCTGCAAGAGTTTGATATAGAAATAAGAGACAGAAAAGGGACAGAGAACCAGGTAGCTAATCATCTGTCCCGAATAGAACCAGTAGCTGGGGCGTCCCTCCCTTCTACTGAGATTCTTTGAGACTTTCCCAGATGAGCAACTCTTTGCCATTCAGGAAGCTCCATGGTTTGCAGATATTGCAAACTATAAAGCTGTGAGGTTCATACCCCAGGAGTACAGCAGAGTGCAAAGAAAGAAATTAATTTCAGATGCCAAGTACTACCTATGGGATGAGCCGTATCTCTTTAAGAGATGTGCAGACGGAATGATCCGTAGATGTGTACCCAGAGAAGAAGCACAAAGGATCCTATGGCATTGCCATGGATCACAGTATGGAGGACATTTTGGAAGTGAGCGAACAGCCACTAAAGTCCTCCAATGTGGCTTCTACTGGCCTACTCTCTATAAAGATTCCCGAGAGTTTGTGCGTAACTGTGACAGTTGCCAAAGAGCTGGTAACTTGCCTCACGGATATGCCATGCCTCAACAAGGGATATTAGAGATAGAATTGTTTGATGTATGGGGAATTGACTTCATGGGTCCATTCCCACCATCATACTCAAACACTTACATTTTGGTGGCAGTGGACTATGTATCTAAATGGGTAGAAGCAATTGCTACACCCACTAATGATACCAAGACCGTGCTGAAATTCCTCCAGAAACACATCTTCAGCAGGTTTGGTGTTCCCAGAGTACTAATCAGTGACGGGGGCACTCATTTTTGCAATAGACAGCTATACTCTGCTATGGTCAGATATGGAATTAGCCACAAGGTGGCAACTCCTTATCATCCACAGACAAATGGGCAAGCTGAAGTCTCAAACAGAGAATTAAAAAGAATCCTAGAACGGACTGTGATAGCCCGAAGAAAGGATTGGGCAAAGAGTTTGGATGATGCTCTGTGGGCATACAGAACAGCATTCAAGACTCCTATAGGAACCTCTCCATACCAACTAGTGTATGGGAAGGCCTGTCATCTACCCGTGGAACTGGAACATAAAGCCTACTGGGCAACCAGATTCCTAAACATGGATGCTCAGTTAGCTGGTGAAAAAAGATTGCTCCAGCTGAATGAGCTAGAAGAGTTCAGACTCAATGCCTTTGAAAATGCAAAAATTTATAAGGAAAAGGCAAAGAAATGGCATGACAAGAAGTTGTCAACCAGAGTCTTTGAGCCAGGACAAAAAGTTCTGCTTTTCAACTCTAGGCTCAAATTGTTTCCAGGAAAACTTAAATCCCGGTGGAGGGGTCCGTATGTGATTACAGGAGTGTCACCATATAGATATGTTGAGCTTCAGGATATTGATTCTGACAAAAAGTTCATTGTTAATGGACAAAGAATCAAGCATTATCTTGAAGGCAATTTTGAGCAGGAATGCTCAAAACTGAGACTTGAGTGATTCTCAGTAAAGGTCCAGCTAAAGACAGTAAAGAAGCACTTGCTGGGAGGCAACCCAGTCATTAGTAGGTCATATGTTTTGTTTTTACAGAGGCAAGTACCAAAAATGAAGGAATTCACAGAGTTACAGAAGGATTCAGCGCAAAAAGCAGAGAAAAAGAGCTTACTGGCGAAAAAACGCCAGTAAGGGGCATTTTGGGCGTTAAACGCCAGAATGGGTACCATTCTGGGCGTTTAACGCCAGTAAAGGTGCCATTTTGGGCGTTAAACGCCAGAATGGGCACCATTCTGGGCGTTTAACGCCAGGTGTGCAGCATCCTAGGCGTTTAGCAAAACGCCCAGTGACAAAGGGGATTCTGGCGTTTAACGCCAGCCAGGGCACCTGGCTGGGCGTTAAACGCCCAAAAGGGGCAACAAATGGGCGTTAAACGCCAGAATGGGTGCCATTCTGGGCGTTTAACGCCAGAAAGGTGGGGGACCAAGATTTCGTTTTTCAATCAAATTTTTTCAAACTTTCCTTTTCTTACCCATACCCTTCTACATAAATACACTTCAACCTTTCATCATCCACTTTCAAATCTTCAAAAAATCAAAACCATTCTTCAAATCTATCTCAAATCAACCCCATATCTTATTCAAAAACTCACCCTTTTCTCAAATCCTCTCCATATCTTCTCAAATCTCTTTTCAATTTTTCGAGATCTCCTCCCCCCCCCCTTATAAAAACAAGTTCGGCCTCCTCATTCCCCCACACCATTCGAATTTGCTCTTCTCCTCTCTCTCTCTTCTTTCCTTTCTTTTGCTTGAGGACAAGCAAACCTCTAAGTTTGGTGTGCTTTTCCATGATCATTAAGCCAAGATTCATCAAGGTCATGGCTCCTAAGGGAAAACAAACCAATTTAAGAGGAAAGAAAGAGAACAATCCAAAGAATCTTTGGAATCAAGAGAAGTTCTTAACCAAAGAACATGAAGACCATTATCACAAAATAATGGGTCTGAGGTCAGTGATCCCGGAAGTAAAATTTGATCTGAAAGAAGATGAATATCCGGGAATCCAAGAGCAAATCCGAAACAGAGGATGGGAAGTTCTAACCAATCCTGAGACAAAGGTTGGAAGGAATATGGTTCAGGAATTCTACTCAAATCTGTGGCTAACAGATAAGCAGAGAATGACTGGAACCGCTTACCATACTTACAGAACCATGGTCAGAGGGAAAGTTATGTACTTCCATCTGGACAAAATAAGAGAAATCTTCAAATTGCCTCAACTGCAAGATGATCCTGAATCCCTTAATAGGAGAATGGTGAGAGCAGATAAAGGGTTGGATCAAGTTCTAGAGGACATATGCCTCCCTGGAACTAAGTGGATAACCAATTCAAAGGGTGTCCCAAACCAACTCAAGAGGGGAGACCTCAAACCAATTGCAAGAGGTTGGCTAGACTTCATTGGGCGTTCCATACTGCCCACTAGCAACCATTCTGAGGTCACCATCAAGAGAGCAGTGATGATTCACTGCATTATGCTTGGAAAAGAAGTGGAGGTTCATCATGTGATTGCTTGTGAGATCTACACAATTGCAAATAAGAATTCCACTGAAGCCAAATTGGCTTACCCAAGCTTGATCTCCTTGCTCTGTAAAGAGGCTGGGGTAAAGATGGGAGTAGATGAGTTCATACCCATTGAACATCCAATCACCAAGAAGTCAATGGAAGGACAAATGCAAGACAACTCTATCAAAAGGAGGGCGCAGGAGTTCCTCCCTGAATTCCCTGAAATTGGCTACTGGGCCAGCCTAGAAGCATCTATCAACAAGTTGCAAGAGACTATGGAGCAACTTAAGGAAGAACAGCAGAATCAGAACTGCATGCTCTGCAAATTGCTGAAGGAACAAGAGAAGCAGGGGCGTGAACTCCAAGAGTGGAAACGCCAAAAGCTCCCCTCTCAAGCTGAGGGAGCATCCACTTCTCAAAATCAAGGTTATTGAGTCCTAACTCTGTGAAAACCTCTATCATTAGGAGCCTAGTTTAAATTTTTGTTTTCTATTTTTTTCTATTTTTAGTTTCATTCTATATCTATTTTTGAGTCTTATTCTTAATTCATAATTAATAAAATTTAAAGTTTATGCCTTAAAGCTATGAATGTCCTATGAATCCATCACCTTTCTTAAATGAAAAATGCTTTAATCACAAAAGAACAAGAAGTACAGGATTTCGAATTTATCCTTGAAACTAGTTGAATTAGTTTGATGTGGTGACAATAATTTTTGTCTTTCCGAATGAATGCTTGAACAGTGCATATGTCTTTTGAACTTGTTGTTTTGAGAATGTTAAATTTGTTGGCTCTTGAAAGAATGAGGAAAAAGGGGAACTGTTATTGAGGATCTGAAAAATCATCAAATTGATTCTTGAAGCAAGAAAAAGCAGTGAAAAAAAAAATTTTTCGAAAAAAGAAAAAAAAAGGAGGAGAAGAAAAAGAAAAGGAAAGAAAAAGAAAGAAATAAAGTTGTGAACCAAGGCAAAAAGAGTGTGCTTAAGAACCCTGGACACCTCTAATTGGGGATTCTAGCAAAGCTGAGTCACAATCTGAAAAGGTTCACCCAATTATGTGTCTGTGGCATGTATGTATCCAGTGGTAATACTGGAAGACAGAGTGCTTTGGGCCACAGCCAAGACTCATACACTAGCTATGTTCAAGAATCATTATACTTAACTAGGAGAATCAATCACATTATCTGAGTTCTGAGTTCCTAAAGATGCCAATCATTCTGAACTTCAAAGGATAAAGTGAGATGCCAAAACTGTTCGGAAGCAAAAAGCTACTGGTCCCGCTCATCTAATTGGAACTATGTTTCTTTGATATTTTGGAGTCTATAGTATATTCTCTTCTTTTTATTCTATTTTGATTTTCAGTTGCTTGGGGACAAGCAACAATTTAAGTTTGGTGTTGTGATGAGCGGATAATTTATACGCTTTTTGGCATTGTTTTTAGTATGTTTTTAGTATGATTTAGTTAGTTTTTAGTATATTTTTATTAGTTTTTAGTTAAAATTCACTTTTCTGGACTTTACTATGGGTTTGTGTGTTTTTCTGTGATTTCAGGTATTTTCTGGCTGAAATTGAGGGATCTGCACAAAAATCTGATTTAGAGGCTGAAAAGGACTGCAGATGCTGTTAGATTCTGACCTCTCTGCACTCGAAGTGGATTTTCTGGAGCTACAGAAGCCCAATTGGCGCGCTCTCAACGGCATTGGAAAGTAGACATCCTGGGCTTTCCAGCAATGTATAATAGTCCATACTTTGCCCGAGATTTGATGGCCCAAACCGGCTTTGCAAATTAGCCTCAGAATTTCCAGCGTTTAACGCTGGAACTGGCATAAAAATTGGAGTTAAACGCCCAAACTGGCATGAAAGCTGGCGTTTAACTCCAGAAAAGGTCTCTACACATGAAAGCTTCAATGCTCAGCCCAAGCACACACCAAGTGGGCCCGGAAGTGGATTTTTCTGTCATTTACTCATTTCTGTAAACCTTAGGTTACTAGTTCACTACTAATAGGATCTTTTGACATTGTATCTGTACCTCATGACATTTTACACGTTTCTTTGTGTACCTTCCACGGCATGAGTCTCTAAACCCCATGGTTGGGGGTGAGGAGCTCTGCTGTGTCTTGATGGATTAATGCAATTACTACTGTTTCTTATTCAATCATGCTTGCTTCCGTTCTAAGATATCACTTGTTCTTAACTCGGATGAATGTGATGATCCGTGACACTCATCACATTCTCAACTATGAACGCGTGCCTGACAACCACCTCCGTTCTACCTTAGATTAAGTAGATATCTCTTGGATTCTTTAACCGGAATCTTCGTGGTATAAGCTAGAACTGATGGCGGCATTCAAGAGAATCCGGAAGGTCTAAACCTTGTCTGTGGTATTCTGAGTAGGATTCAATGATTGAATGACTGTGACGAGCTTCAAACTCCTGAAGGCGGGGCGTTAGTGACAGACGCAAAAGAATCACTGGATTCTATTCCGGCCTGATCGAGAACCGACAGATGGATAGCCGTGCCGTGACAGGGTGCGTTGAACATTTCCACTGAGAGGATGGGAGGTAGCCATTGACAACGGTGAAACCCTACATACAGCTTGCCATGGAAGGAGCCTTGCGTGCTTGAAGAAGGAGACAGTAGGAAAGCAGAGATTCAGAAGATGGAGCATCTCCAAAACCTCAACCTGTTCCCCATTACTGCAAAACAAGTACTTATTTCATGTTCTTTTGCTTTTCACAATCAATCCTGATAATTTCTGATATCCTGACTAAGATTTACAAGATAACCATAGCTTGCTTCAAGCCGACAATCTCCGTGGGATCGACCCTTACTCACGTAAGGTATTACTTGGACGACCCAGTGCACTTGCTGGTTAGTTGTGCGGGATTGCAAAAGTGTGATTGCAATTTCGTGCACCAGTTGTGCTTTAATAGCATACCAAGATTCATACTTTATATCAAACTATGAGAGTTCAACTAACCAAGCAACCATCAGACCAGCAAGATCAGTTTTTTGCATAACTATTTTGATTGGTTGGTCAGTTTGAACTATGATCCCATAACTATTTACTGATAAAATACACAATCCCATTTGGTGCTTCCTCAAACATCCAAACACTTTTTCCAAATCTTTCACCAATGCTAAATCAACCTGGGTTTTATTGAGCATATCATTAAATGTATATTTTTATGGTGTCACCAATTTGAATTTTAAATATGTTGCCTCTGCATTTTTCATTCCAAAAGGTATTACTTTATAACAGTAATTTCTTTCAGAGGTAATAAAAGCATTATTGTCCTTATCAGGTCGGTGCATTGATATTTGGTTGTATCCTAAATATACATCCAAGAAACTCAAATATCGGTCCTTTGCTAAAGAGTCAATCAAATTATCTTTATTTCGTAATGGAAAAGAATCCTTTGGACAAGCTTTATTTAAGTGTTCCGGGCTCGGGTTACAGAATCGACAGCGCAACGATAGATGGATCCCAGACCTGACTCGTCAGGAAGCCGCGCAGTAACCTGACTCATCTCCAACATTTAATATCACATATACACATCGTATCTTTCTGATTTAAGGAACACCAGAGTCTTATAAAATAGGAACCACGATTCCCCAAGGTATGCATTATAAACCTAAGTTTCGACCTCATAGACACTTTTCTGACTTTGGCATCGGAATGTCATTACAGTTCCACCCCCATCCGATTCTCACCCAATGCCCTGGAAAGCCGCAGCAATTTCAAGCCCACTGTCTTGTCGTAGTCCTGTCGAGTCAGGTCAGACGTAAACATTAGCACCGTCTATAGGGACCGCGTGACCAGAAAACTCATATGCCGTATGGGCCCATGGGTGACCAGATCACAGAAAATATCATCGACAGACATAATCCCCAGGAGGACATTGCACCAGCTAGGGTTTGAATCCCGAGTGTAGTCCACACGGCGGTGAAGCCCAATCTCCAGGCACAGAATCACAAAAGCACGAACCCCAAAGCTGCTTTGCGACCTTGCGGGGGAACAAGGTTAGACAACATTCGGATCATCCAAGAGTTGTGCCACCGATTGCAAAACTTAGAGAAAGATGTAGGAGCCAATGATCATTTCCAACTATCTTCAGAGGAACATTTGGGGACGAAACCCCAAGAATGGCATTCCGTAGGTCCCTCGGAGTAGCAAACCTAAAGGCAACGAAAAAGGGCTAATCTAACCCGGACACATGACCACAACTCACGTTCTCCAAGCCAGTAACATCTCGGATGATGAGTCAGGGGATGCAAACAATTTCTGACGGGGAAGAGGAGGTGGCACGATAAGCCCATCGTCATGGGAAAAACCCGATTTTCCGACAAGATCCTTCGGGTCTGCCTTCCGAGGCACTTTGACAAGCCTACAGATATGCAATATCATGGGATAAAATACCCGTAAAATATTTAATGGAAATTTGAGGCTCGAATGAATCTTGAAGGGGTACCTGATGTGATACGTTGTCAAGCTTTCCCAGTAATGCTCACTGGACCAGCGATCAAATGGTTCAACTCCTTACCTCAGGGAACCATCGAGGGTTTTGCAGACATATCTCGAGGATTCCTAGCCCAATTCATGACTAGGATCATGAAGTCCAAACATCCTATAAACATCTTGGGTGTAACCTAATACAAAAGTGAGTCCATGGAGAAGTATCTGGACCGTTTCAACGACGAATTTCTAGAGATCGACGGCCTAATGGATTCTATTGCTAGCCTCTACCTAACCAACATGATAACAAATGAGGACATTTGAAAGCACCAAACCACTAAGTCCGTTTGGACCACTCTGCAATCAACAACGGGAGAGACCCCCTTTCGATTAACTTACACCACGGAAGCCGTGATCCCGGTAGTGATTGGGGAATCCAGTCCTAGGTTCCTCGTCGGGAAATTGACCGAGGAGTGGAGCTAGACCTGCTGGATGAAGTTTAGGCCCTAGCTCACCTGAGGAAAATAGCCTTTAACCAACAACTGGCCCTTAAGTATAATCGACTTCTCCATCTTAACCCTGGCATCTTCAGCCGACTCATTCTCTTGACGAACCGTCATTAGGTCCACTTTAGCTTGGCAAAGCTTGTCATCCAATACACAAGATTGTCTTAGAACTGTCTCTGTCTTGCACACCACGGCGCCTGAGCGAAGCAGAGAGCGATAAACCCACTTTGCCTATGCCGTCAGGTCATAGTCGGCAAAAAACTCCTCAGTCCCATGGAGTAGCTACTCGTCAATAAAGGCAGGGGAATCAAAGGACTTTCACATCACGGAAGGAACCTGATATAAGATTTTTGTCGGTATAGAATTTTCCAAAAGTAGTTACGTTGCAAGTATAGTTCTAAACCAACAATGAATCCTCAATCAAAATTTAATTTGTTTATCACAAGTACAAACCCCAATAAAAATAACCGAAGTATTTAAACCTCAGGTCGTCTCTCAAGGAATTGCAGGGAAGTGTACATGTTATTGCCTATGGGTTGTATGTTTTGGGGATTTTGGAATAAGAGACAAGAAATGCAAATTGCATGAAAGTAAAAGAAACTCACATGATAAAAGGGTCTTGGCAAGGGTTGACGGTTAAGGATCTCTATCCTTGTTACTAACCACAACATGATAATTGCAAGGATCAATCCCATTAAGTCATCCTCTAACAAGTAAAGGAAAGTCAAATGAGCTTTATCAATCCCAATCCATAAGTCCTAGTAACTCACTAATTGACTTAGTGAAAGCTAGTGTCAATGGACACCAATTATCAATCACTTGGACATTAGCAACTCAAGCTCATCCAAGTTACCATCCCAAGCCAAGAATAGAAAATCTACTCTAAAATCCAACCAAACATTTTATCAAACACTTGGAAGGCACAAAAGGAAAACAAGGTAAAATTGTAAGAAATGTAAAATCTACAACTACCAAAGCAAGAAAACAATAATAGCAAAGCAATTAAACAATAAGAACATCAAACATAAATTACATTAATTGAAATCAAAGGGAACAAAAGTGCAGGAACATGAGAATAACAAAACAAAGAAAATATCAAATAAAGCTAAGAGAGCAAAGATGTAGGAACAAGAAACTAAAAGGAAAACTAAATCAAGACAAGAATTAAACCTAGATCTAAGAAAATCTACCTTAATTCTAACCTAAATTCCAGAGAGAAAAGAGAGCTTCTCCTTCTAGAATTCTATCCTAAGATATGATAAAAACTCAACTATGACTACTCCCCCCCTAATTTTCTTGCAATTCTTGGGTTCAAAAGCATCAGAAATGAGTTGGATTTGGGCCTCCATGAGCTCAGAAATTGCCCCCAGGGTTTTGCCTTTAAGTGAGTCACGTGACCAACATCACGCGTGTGCGTGGGTGACGCGTGCGCGTCGATGGCAAATCTCCTTCTCACGCATACGCGTGGGTGATGCGTACGTGTGGTCTTCAATTCAGCAAATCCTCATTTCTTCATGAATTCTCCATTTTTGCATGCTTTTTCTTCATTCCTTCAACCCAATCTTTGCCTTCTAATCCTGAAACCACTTAACAAACATATCAAGACATCGAATAGAATTAAAGTGAATTAAAATTAGTGATTTAAAGGCCTAAAAAGCATGTTTTTACTCTTAAGCATAAATTAGGAGAAATTCACAAAACCATGCTATTTCATTGAATAAATGTGAGAAAAATTGATAACATTCCCTAAATTCAACACGAGATAAAACACAAAATTGGGGTTTATTAGAACCATGGTCCCTTTTCCCTTCTTGCTAGGCACAGTCTTCCTCTACTTCTGGGGTGACGGGGGCACGATCTCATGAATATCGTCTTCAGGATGAGCCCCAACCACCTCGTGGGGCCCTCCAGCCTTGGCCCCCGAGGCAGCCCTCGAGTCAACTGCCTCCTCAACTTGGGGCTACTCTCATCTTCATCCTCGATAAGGAAGATAGCCATCAATTTCTCCATAGTGGTGAGACTGCCTACCATATCAACTGTAAAGAAGAAAGCTCGTGAGCCTAACAAAAGCAAAATAGAAAAACGAAAATAAAAGACAATATAGAATGCCAATACACTTACCTATTTATTGACGAGCAGCATCTCGGTCACTCATCTCATGGCGAAGGTTCAGTGGCCTAGTCCCAAATATGGCCGTCAACACCTAAACAATTTTCTTGCTTTCCCGACTCAAACCCTCGTAAGTCACTTTAACGACGTAGTCAGCTACAGCTTCATACTTTTAATAAATGGGCAACCTGTGCTCCCCTTCCAAGGTCAACTAAAAGGGGTGATAACCTCTGCCCAGCCGCATCTTAAAGTACTCCTCCTTGAACCCATAAAATGAGTCCTCAAAGAGACCAATGATCTTTCGGCTCTGCACAGCCTGGAAGGACATGTACCTCTTTTTTAACTTATTCTCCCGATGAGGCATGGTCAGACGAAAGAAGAACAAAAAGACCTCCACCATGACTGGGATCTTTAAATACTCGCACGCAAGCTCATAGCATCTAATTGCGGCCTGATGAAGAAAGATTTATGCCGATTCAGAATTCACAAAATAACTTCCGTTGCAAGTATATTCCAAACCGAAAATGGATCTTCACATCTAAGTTTAAATATAGAATTGTCATAATTCAAAACAAATAACCAGGAGTTTTAAATTCTGGGTTGTTCTCCCTAGGAATTGTAAATGAAGTGCTCAATTATTGGCTATGAGGTAACGAGGGTTGATGACAAGAGACAAGAAATGTAAATAGCAAGGAATTAAAGAAACAAATAATAACTAAATATCAAAAGTAATCAAGCTCAAGGAAATTAATCAAAAGAAAGGGAAATTCAAATGCTAAGAAACCTCTTGGCAAGGATTGAGAGTTAAGGTTACCTATCCTAGCCATTGCCCACAAATAGATGATTATGAAGAGTTAATCATACTTAGTCAACCCTAACATCAATGATAAGTCAAATAAGCATATTTGATCTCAATCCACAAGTCCTAGTTAACTCACTAATTATCTTAGTGAAAGACTAGCATTAGTGGAAACCAAATTAACTAACTACCCTAATATATCAATTAAGAATGGACATTAATGACTCAAGGTCACCTAGGTCCTCAATTCCAAGCCAAGAGTGTGAAAAATTACACTAAAACTAACCCAAGCATTTTATCAAACACTTGGTGTGCATAAAAATAAAAGCATATTAAATTGCAATAATAATAAAATCTAAAGCTCTCAAATGCAAGATAACAATAATAACAACTCAATTAAATAAGAATAAACAAAGAAATGTTAAATTGCATTAAATGGAAATTAAATTCAACAAAGGTTCATAAGATCAAAAGTAACAAAATGAAGAAAATAACAAGTAAAACTAAGAAAGCAAGGAAGTAATAACAAGAAATTGCAAGGAAAACTAAATCAAAACAAGTATCAAAACCTAAATCTAGGAGAAATTTAACTAATCTACCCTAAATTTTAGAGAAAAGAGAGAGCTTCTCTCTCTATAAATGACCTAAAACATGTTCTAAACTAAAACCTAATTGCTCTCCCCTTGGTCTGTCTTAAATTAGGCTTGAAATAGCTTCAGAGACGAGTTGGATTGGGCTCTAGAAGCCCAAAAATTGCTGTCAGTGTCTTGCATTAAATAAAGTCATGTGCCAGGACATGTGCGTACACACAGGTGTGTGCGTACGCACACTTGCCGATTCTCATCTCGTGCGTACGCACGCATCACTATGCGTATACACAATTGCTGAAAAGCTCCAAATTCTATTTCTGCATGAGTTCTTCACTTTTGCATGCTTTGTCCTCACTTCTTCAATCCTCATTTGCCTTGTAAGCCTGGAATCACTCAACAAATGCATCAAGACATCGAATGGGATTAAAGTGAATAAAATTTAGTAATTACAAGGTCTAAAAAGCATGTTTTTACTTTCAAGCACAATTTAGGAAGAAATCATAAAACTATACTATTTCAATGGATAAATGTGAGAAAAGTCAATAAAATCAACTCAATTAAAGCAAATAAATACCATTAAATGTGGATTCATCATGACCCAGCTATTAGGGTGGAGTTATGATGGGGCAACATTGCACCAGTTTAGGAGCTCGATGACAAAATCAGAAAATGGAAATCAAACTCCAACAACGTCGAACATGGGTTATTAAACCCACATCCATTCGGAAACTCGGGGAGCATCCGGGTTGATGTAGAAGACCCGCTCATGGGGCTCGAGAACCCACGTCTCATATTGTTCTTCTGTGGCACCCCCACCACAAATCGCTCTGGTGTCCCGAAGTTCTTAGAGGTCCCCCTCTGTGAGACCTAAGGAGACCATTCGAGGGGGTCCCCAACACCTTTGTATTGCACCAAAAGTATGTTAGGGGCACAGTCCCCGCCAAAAAGATAAGTCCTCGAGGTTCAACCCTCCTCCATGCCATACTTACAAATGGAGGGCACCACTACCACTGTGAGCCTAAAAGCTACGACCAAAACACAAAGTTCAAAAGACTAAGGGAAATAAACAAAAGAAAGCTAGCCTAAACCCCAGGCTAAGAAGGCAGTGGCATCCCATTAAACCACCCAACTCCACCGCCACGATGATGTGTAACCACCATAGCCAATGTAGTAAAACAAATAAAATATCAAAGCGAGACTTACATACGACAAAGCAAATAAATACTTACTTAGACAATAACGATGATGAGTGGGTGATCAGAGACTGCCTAAGCAAGTGAAATAGAGCCCAAAGCAGAGAAAAAAATGAGCTGAGGAAAGTGGGGAAGTTTGCGAAGAAGAAGGAGTGGAATTAGAGGAGTGGGAGAAGCAAAACTAAAGCCAAGTTTTAAATGAAGGCACCCGAGAAAGTGCAAACCGAAAGGACAAAAGGGGCAATATGGTAAATTTGGCCCCCACGGTAATAAATGCCCTTCCCATCGAATTGACGTGACACCTTGAAAGTTGCCAACACGTCCCCCACGATCAGAAGATTCTAGAAACCATTCGTCTTCAGCTGAACTTCTGTGACCAACACCACCTCGAGACCCCTGAAACATGACAACGCTATTAAAACTCTGCATGTCATGTTTGGATGGCTACTGTTCCAAGCCAAGGTTCTGGACTCAATGGCCCAATAACGGACAGACCCTAGACCTGACTTGTTAGGAACCCGCAGAGTGACCCGACTCATCCCAAGAAATCCGCTCGTACCATCTCCAATACTTAATATCGCAGATACGCATCGTATCTTTCCGATTTAAGGAACACCCAAGTCTCATAAAACGAGAACGATGATTCCCCCATGGTATGCATCATAACCCTAAGTTTCTACCTCATAGACACTTTTTTTACTTTGGCATTGGAGTGTCATTGCAGGTCCACCCCCCATCCGATTCTCACCTAACACCCTGGATAGCCGTAGCAATCACACGCCCACTTTCTGATCATAGTCCCATCGAGTCAGGTCAGACCTGATGTTTAAGTCTATATAATCAATACACATCCGAAATTCCCAATGCCTCCTAAAATACCAGAGCAGATGATATCCAATCCAGTCTGCACCAACAATACTAGATTGACTCAAATCGTATCTTTACAACTTGTAGGTTCAGATCCGATCCAATATGCTAATCTGCAAATCAGATCAGACAACTTAGGATAAAAATTAAAAATATCCCTAAAAATTTTCAAAATTCAAAAGAAATTCAAAAAAATTTGTAGCAAAAGTTCATAATAGAGGCTGAGACAGAACGACAAGACAACTTAGGAAACCAAATAGGAACAGTTGAACAAAAGTATAGTACCAGGTGAGGCAAGTAGACCAAGGCTAGTAAAAGTGTAAAATTGTCGAACTGGAAACATGAACAGAGGTGAGGAACACCAGCAATAACAAAAGGACTTTTAGCTTATTGATATCTCTGAATATGATTTGAACTCGGTCATTGAGCTGAGTTGCGAGCATCGCTTGTTGGGAGCTGCTATTGCTTGAGATCAGCAACAAATTGAAAACCTAAACCAATGACTTCAAGTTCATGTTGCCTCCTGTTATTGAGGGAATCGACCAGAACAGAGAAACATGAAAATAGCGATCGATGAGCAATGAACAACGACAGACTGAGGGAACCATGAGTGGACGATAATGGCGGGCTGGCGGCACAGAAGAGTTAGGTGAGTGAAGGCACAGAGGATGAGGAGTCAAGATTCTGAGTGAGTGAGGTCAATGAAGGCACAATGCAGCCGTAGCAAAGGGGATGGAATTAAGGTTTTTGAGTTTATATTGTTAACCAAGATGGAAACTCGAGACCTTATCTTCCTCAAGCATACAAGCCGAGGCAATAGCATACAAGCCGAGGCAATAGTGAGTTCAATGATTGTAAAAACACTGTACCTCCCTCTTATAGCTTATTTTTATTCACCCTTTGTAAACGGTTTTCTAGTCATTTATTGTATATTTATTTGCTTTTACGGTGTATTGTTTAGACATTTAACTGTTTGCATGTTACATTTTTTTTTACATACACACTAAATCCAATTAGTGCTAGGAGGAGGAATTAATCCAAAGTGTGGCTTAATATGAGGCAAACTGATTTGCCACTCACACCCTGCCTCAGCCATGCATGTTATATATTAATTGTCCCAAATTCGTATGATTTAACATCTTGTCCGTGTTTATTGTGATATTGCGTAAAGTCACGGGTTATAGCCATTTGGGCTTGGGTTGTCCGTTAGCCCGTTTTGTATGCTTGGGCCTAGTAGAGAACAACACTCATGAATTTTAAATAAAATACAGATAAACCACAAAAAATGCACTCGAATAATTTTGTCATTACAAAAAGTCACCCGAATTTTGTTATCAACAAAAATGTCCTCAAATAATTTAAAAACGCGACAAAAATGCCCAACATTAAATATGTATTCTCAAAAAATGCTTTAGAGATTGAATTTTGATGCGATTTTTTGCAAGCATAATTAGAAAAATGAGATATTTTTATCCTTAAAATTTGGTAATTTTTCGCTAACTAAATATTTTGTATCAACAACCAATAATACTTTCTATAAAATTTTGGATGAAATGCATAAGCAGTTTGTCAAATACAAAAGTCGCTTGCTATTTATAAAAAGTAATATTCTTTTTGGTCATTTTTGTCGCGTTTTTAAATTATTTGAGTATATTTTTGTCAATAAAAAATTCGAGTATATTTTTGTCTGCAACAAAATTATTCGAGTACATTTTCGTAGTTTACCCATACAACACTCTATAATGTTCGTAAAGATATAAAAAAGCAATATTCTGAAAACCGGACCAGACCGGTCGGTTTGATCGGATTAACCGGGAACTAGTCATTTGGCCGATCCGTTTTAGCTACAAAACTACTCTGCAAAAAATTGGTTAAGAAACCGGCCAAACTGGTAGTTAACCGGTGAACCAGACTAGTTTTTTAAAGAGCTGGTTCTCTCCTCAAGCACAAATGCGGCGTCATTTTGGCCCCTTCTATATATAAGAAAGGAAAACGAGAGAGACAGAGCTTCCCTTCCCTCTTCATGCAAAATCCCTAATCCCTCATTTGAGTAACCTAACCCTATTAGAGATTCAGAGGAGCACCCAGCCACGCCCCCACCATCAGCCCCCGGCGTCAGTGCGGTTGTTACCATCCTCGCCTTCTCCTCTCAAAGGTCTATTCTTCTCCTCGCGTCACTGGTGCACGAAATTGTGATCACTACAACTTCGCACAACTAACCAGCAAGTGCACTGGGTCGTCCAAGTAATAAACCTTACGCGAGTAAGGGTCGATCCCACGGAGATTGGTGGTATGAAGCAAGCTATGGTCATCTTGTAAGTCTCAGTCAGGCAGACTCAAATGTATAATGGTGATGAACGAAAATAACATAAAGATAAAGATAGAGATACTTATGTATATCATTGGTGTAAGAGCTTCAGACAAGTGTATGAAGATGCCTTCCCTTTCGTCTCTCTGCTTTCCTACTGCCTTCATCCAATCCTTCTTACTCCTTTCCATGGCAAGCTCATGTAGGGTTTCACCGTTGTCAATGGCTACCTCCCATCCTCTCAGTGAAAACTAATGCTCACGCACTCTGTCACAGTACGGCTAATCACCGGTTGGTTCCCTCCCCTACTGGAATAGAATCCCTCTTTTGCGTCTGTCACTAACGCCCAGCAGGTTACAAGTTTGAAGCACGTCACAGTCATTCAATCATTGAATCCTACTCAGAATACCACAGACAAGGTTTAGACCTTCCGGATTCTCTTGAATGCCGCCATCAGGTCCTGCCTATACCACGAAGATTCCGATTAAAGAATCCAAGAGATATTCACTAAGCCTCGGATGCTTGTAGAATAAGAATGGTTGTCAGTCACCTTGTTCATAAGTGAGAATGATGATGAGTGTCACGGATCATCACATTCATCAAATTGAAGAACAAGTGATATCTTGGAACAAGAACAAGCGGAATTGAATGGAAGAACAATAGTAATTGCATTAATACTCGAGGTACAGCAGAGCTCCACACCTTAATCTATGGTGTGTAGAAACTCCACCGTTGAAAATACATAAGAACAAGGTCTAGGCATGGCCGTGAGGCCAGCCTCCCAATGATCTAAGAACTAGATGTCCAAAGATGAAAAATACAATAGTAAAAGGTCCTACTTATAGAAAACTAGTAGCCTAGGGTGTACAGAGATGAGTAAATGACATAAAAATCCACTTCCGGGCCCACTTGGTGTGTGCTTGGGCTGAGCAATGAAGCATTTTCGTGTAGAGACTCTTCTTGGAGTTAAACGCCAGCTTTTATGCCAGTTTGGGCGTTTAACTCCCAATTATGTGCCAGTTCCGGCGTTTAACGCTGGAATTTCTTGAGGTGACTTTGAACGCCGGTTTGGGCCATCAAATCTTGGGCAAAGTATGGACTATCATATATTGCTGGAAAGCCCAGGATGTCTACTTTCCAACGCCGTTGAGAGCGCGCCAATTGGGCTTCTGTAGCTCCAGAAAATCCACTTCGAGTGCAGGGAGGTCAGAATCCAACAGCATCTGCAGTCCTTTTGAGTCTCTGGGTCAGATTTTTGCTCAGATCCCTCAATTTCAGCCAGAAAATACCTGAAATCACAGAAAAACACACAAACTCATAGTAAAGTCCAGAAAAGTAAATTTTAACTAAAAACTAATAAAAATATAATAAAAACTAACTAAAAGATACTAAAAACATACTAAAAACAATGCCAAAAAGCGTACAAATTATCCGCTCATCACAACACCAAACTTAAATTGTTGCTTGTCCCCAAGCAACTGAAAATCAAATAAGATAAAAAGAAGAGAATATACTATAGACTCCAAATTATCAATGAAACTAAGCTCCAAATTAGATGAGCGGGACTAGTAGCTTTTTGCCTCCGAACAGTTTTGGCATCTCATTTTATCCTTTGAAATTCAGAATGATTGGCTTCTTTAGGAACTCAGAATCTAGATAGTGTTATTGATTCTCCTAGTTAAGTATGATGATTCTTGAACACAGCTACTTATTGAGTCTTGGCCGTGGCCCAAAGCACTCTGTCTTCCAGTATTACCACCGGATACATACATGCCACAGACACATAATTGGGTGAACCTTTTCAGATTGTGACCCAGCTTTGCTAGAGTCCCCAATTAGAGGTGTCCAGGGTTCTTAAGCACACTCTTATTGCCTTGGATCACAACTTTATTTCTTTCTTTTTCTTTCTTTTTCTCTTTCTCTTTTTTTTCGTTTTTCTCCTTCCCTTTTTTTCTTCTCTTTTTTTTTTGTATTCACTGCTTTTTCTTGCTTCAAGAATCATTTTTATGATTTTTCAGATCCTCAGTAACATGTCTCCTTTTTCATCATTCTTTCAAGAGCCAACAACTTTAACATTCATGAACCACAAATTCAAAAGACATATGCACTGTTTAAGCATACATTCAGAAAACAAAAAGTATTGTCACCACATCAAACTAATTAAGCTAGTTTTAAAGATGAATTTGAAATCCTGTACTTCTTGTTCTTTTGTGATAAAAACAGTTTTCATTTAAGAAAGGTGATGGATTCATATTCATAGCTTTAAGGCATAGACACTAAGACACTAATGATCATAAGACACAAACATGGATAAACATAAGCATGAAAATTTCGAAAAACAGAAAAATAAAGAACAAGGAAATCAAGGAACGGGTCCACCTTAGTGATGGCGGCTCTTCCTTCCTCTTGAAGGTTCTATGGAGTGCTTGAGCTCCTCAATGTTTCTTCCTTGCCTTTGTTGCTCCTCTCTCATGATTCTTTGATCTTCTCTTATTTCATGGAGGAGAATGGAGTGTTCTTGGTGCTCCACCCTTAGTTGTCCCATGTTGGAACTCAACTCTCCTAGGGAGGTGTTTAGTTGCTCCCAATAGTCTTGTGGAGGAAAGTGCATCCCTTGAGGTGTCTCAGGGATCTCATGATGAGAGGGGTCTCTTGTTTGCTCCATCTTTTTCTTAGTGATGGGCTTGAGGTCATGCCTTCTCAGTTGAACCGGCTTTTGGATGCCATAAATGGTTATGGAAAAACAAAAAGCAATGCTTTTACCACACCAAACTTAAAAGGTTTGCTCGTCCTCGAGCAAAAGAAGAAAGAAGAGAGTAGAAGAAGAAGAAATGAGGAAGAAGGGAATGGCTTTGTGTTCGGCCATGTATGGGTGGGTTAGGGAGGGAAAGTGGTTTGAATTTGAATGGTGAGGTAGGTGGGGTTTTATGAAGGATGGATGTGGGTGGTGAGGTTGGTGGGGATCCTGTGGGGTCCACAGATCCTGTGGTGTCAAGGAAAAGTCATCCCTGCACCAAATGTTGCTCAAAATCACGTTTTGAGCCATTTCTGGCGTTAAACGCTGGGCTGGTGCCCCTTTCTGGCGTTTAACGCCAGGTTCTTGCCCTTTTCTGGCGTTTAACGCCAGTCTGGTGCCCCTTTCTGGCGTTAAACGCCCAGAATGGTGCCAGACTAGGCGTTAAACGCCCAACTGCTAGCCTCACTGGCGTTTAAACGCCAGTGAGTTCTTCCTCCAGGGTGTGCTATTTTTCTTCCTGTTTTTCATTCTGTTTTTGCTTTTTCAATTGATTTTGTGACTTCTTATGATCATCAACCTACAAAAAACATAAAATAACAAAGGAAAATAGATAAAATATAATCATTGGGTTGCCTCCCAACAAGCGCTTCTTTAATGTCAGTAGCTTGACAGAGGGCTCTCATGGAGCCTCACAGATACTCAGAGCAATGTTGGAACCTCTCAACACCAAACTTAGAGTTTGAATGTGGGGGTTCAACACCAAACTTAGAGTTTGGTTGTGGCCTCCCAACACCAAACTTAGAGTTTGACTGTGGGGGCTCTGTTTGTCTCTGATTTGAGAGAAGCTCTTCATGCTTCTTCTCCATGGTGACAGAGGGATATCCTTGAGCCTTAAACACCAAGGATTTTTCATTCACTTGAATGATCAACTCTCCTTCATCAAAATCAATCACAGCCTTTGCTGTGGCTAGGAAGGGTCTACCAAGGATGATGGATTCATCCATGCACTTCCCAGTCTCTAGGACTATGAAATCAGTAGGGATGTAATGGTCTTCAATCTTCACCAAAACATCCTCTACAAGTCCATGAGCTTGTTTTCTTGAATTGTCTGCCATCTCTAATGAGATTCTTGCAGCTTGTACCTCAAAGATCCCTAGCTTCTCCATTACAGAGAGAGGCATGAGGTTTACACTTGACCCTAAGTCACACAGAGCCTTCTTGAAGGTCATGGTGCCTATGGTACAAGGTATGGAAAACTTCCCAGGATCTTGTCTCTTTTGAGGTAATTCCTGCCTAGAGAAGTCATCCAGTTCTTTGGTGAGCAAAGGAGGTTCATCCTCCCAAGTCTCATTTCCAAATAACTTGTCATTTAGCTTCATGATTGCTCCAAGGTATTTAGCAACTTGCTCTTCAGTGACATACTCATCCTCTTCAGAGGAAGAATACTCATCAGAGCTCATGAAAGGCAGAAGTAAGTCCAATGGAATCTCTATGGTCTCATTTTGAGCCTCAGATTCCCATGGTTCCTCATTAGGGAACTCATTGGAGGCTAGTGCACGCCCATTGAGGTCTTCCTCAATGGCGTTCACTTCCTCTCTTTCCTCTCTAAATTCGGCCATGTTGATGGCCTTGCACTCTCCTTTTGGATTTTCTTCTGTGTTGCTTGGGAGAGTACTTGGAGGGAGTTCAGTAATTTTCTTACTCAGCTGTCCCACTTGTGCTTCCAAATTCCTAATGGAAGATCTTGTTTCAGTCATGAAACTTTGAGTGGTTTTGATTAGATCAGAGACCATGGTTGCTAAGTCAGAGGGGTTCTGCTTAGAATTCTCTGTCTGTTGCTGAGAAGATGATGGAAAAGGCTTGCCATTGCTAAGCCTGTTTCTTCCACCATTATTGTTGTTGAAACCTTGTTGAGGTTTCTCTTGATTCTTCCATGAGAAATTGGGGTGATTTCTCCATGAAGAATTATAGGAGTTTCCATAGGGTTCTCCTAGGTAATTCACCTCTTCCATTGAAGGGTTCTCAGGATCATAAGCTTCTTCCTCAGATGAAGCCTCCTTAGTACTGCTTGGTGCATTTTGCATTCCAGACAGACTTTGAGAAATCAAATTGACTTGTTGAGTCAATATCTTGTTCTGAGCCAATATGGCATTCAGAGCATCAATCTCAAGAACTCCTTTCTTCTGACTTGTCCCATTGTTCACAGGATTCCTTTCAGAAGTGTACATGAATTGGTTATTTGCAACCATTTCAATGAGCTCTTGAGCCTCTGTAGGCGTCTTCTTCAGATGAAGAGATCCTCCGGCAGAGCTATCCAAAGATATCTTGGACAGTTCAGAGAGACCATCATAGAAAATACCTATGATGCTCCATTCAGAAAGCATGTCTGAAGGACATTTTCTGATTAATTATTTGTATCTTTCCCAAGCTTCATAGAGGGATTCACCATCCTTTTGTCTGAAGGTTTGGACTTCCACTCTAAGCTTACTCAATTTTTGAGGTGGAAAGAACTTTGCCAAGAAGGCATTGACTAGCTTTTCCCAAGAGTCCAGGCTTTCTTTAGGTTGTGAGTCCAACCATATCCTAGCTCTGTCTCTTACAGCAAAAGGGAATAGCATCAGTCTATAGACCTCAGGGTCTACCCCATTAGTCTTGACTGTGTCACAGATTTGCAAGAATTCAGCTAAGAACTGATGAGGATCTTCCATTGGAAGTCCATGGAACTTGCAATTCTGTTGCATTAGAGAAACTAATTGAGGTTTAAGCTCAAAGTTGTTTGCTCCAATGGCAGGGATAGAGATGCTTCTCCCATAGAAGTTGGGAGTAGGTGCAGTAAAGTCACCCAGCACCTTCCTTGCATTGTTGGCATTGTTGTTGTTTTCGGCTGCCATGTCTTCTTCTTCTTTGAAGAATTCGGTTAGGTCCTCTACAGAGGATTGTGCTTTGGCTTCTCTTAGCTTTTTGCTTCAAGGTCCTTTCAGGTTCAGGGTCAGCTTCAACAAGAATGCCTTTGTCTTTGTTCCTGCTCATATGAAAGAGAAGAGAACAAGAAAATATGGAATCCTCTATGTCACAGTATAGAGATTCCTTGAGGTGTCAGAGGAAAAGAAAAATGGAAGACAGAGGTAGAAAATTCGAACTTATCAAAGAAGATGGAGTTCGAATTTTGCATTAAGGGATAGTGTTAGTCCATAAATAGAAGGATGTGAGAAGAAGGGAAGTAATTTTCGAAAATTAAGTAAAATATTTTGAAAATATTTTTGAAAAACACTTAATCGATTTTCGAAAATAAGAGTGGAAAAGAAATCAAGTGATTTTTGAAAAAGATTTTGAAATTAGAAATTAAAAAGATTTGATTGAAAACTTATTTTGAAAAAGATGTGATTAAAAAGATATGATTTGAAAACAGTTTTAAAAGATATGATTTGAAAACAATTTGAAAAGATATGATTTTAAAAATTAATGACTTGCCTAACAAGAAAAGATATGATTCAAACATAAAACCTTCCTCAACAGAAAAGGCAAAAAATGTTCAATCAAATCATTAATTGTTAGTAAGTATCTTTGAAAAAGGAAAGAAATTGATTTTGAAAACATTTGATTGAAAAGATATGATTTGAAAAAGATTTGATTTTGAAGAACTTTGAAAACTTGAAAAAATTGATTTTGAAAACAAAATCTTCCCCCTTTGCCATCCTGGCGTTAAACGCCCAGAATGGTGCACATTCTGGCGTTTAACGCCCAAACCACTACCCTTATGGGCGTTAAACGCCCAGCCAGGCACCCTGGCTGGCGTTTAAACGCCAGTCTGTCTTCTTCACTGGGCATTTTTGAATGCTCAGCTTTTTCTGTGTGATTCCTCTGCAGTATGTTCTGAATCTTCAATTCTCTGTATTATTGACTTGAAAAGACACAAATTAAAAATATTTTTGGATTTTTAATAATGAGGAATAATCAAAATGCAACTAAAATCAAATAACAATGCATGCAAGACACCAAACTTAGCAGTTTGTATACCATTGACACTAACAAAATGAGAATGCATATAAGAAACAACAAAACACTCAAGTCAATAGAATTCAAAGATCAAAACAAGGAAATCATCAAGAACAACTTGAAGATTAATGAAGACACATGCATGAATGCAATAAGAACAGAAACATGCAATTGACACTAAACTTAAGATGAGACTCTAGACTCAAACAAGACATATTTTTGGATTTTATGATTTTGTAATTTTTTTTGTGCTTTTTCGAAAATTAAGTGAAAAGGAAAATAAAGGTATCAAAATTCTTAATGAGAATTCCAGGAATCATGCAATGTTAGTCTAAAGCTTTAGTCTAAAGGAATTAGACATGGCCGGCTAAGCTTCAGCAGGACATTGCATTCAAGAGCTAAATTGATGATAATCAATCAGCTTTGGTGATGATAAGAACATCACCTTGAAACACTAGAATTCATTCTTAAGAACTCTGAAGAAAAATAATACCTAATCTAAGCAAAAAGATGAACCGTCAGTTGTCCATACACAAGAACAATCCCCGGCAACGGCGCCAAAAACTTGGTGCACGAAATTGTGATCACTACAACTTCGCACAACTAACCAGCAAGTGCACTGGGTCGTCCAAGTAATAAACCTTACGCGAGTAAGGGTCGATCCCACGGAGATTGGTGGTATGAAGCAAGCTATGGTCATCTTGTAAATCTCAGTCAGGCAGACTCAAATGTATAATGGTGATGAACGAAAATAACATAAAGATAAAGATAGAGATACTTATGTATATCATTGGTGTAAGAGCTTCAGACAAGTGTATGAAGATGCCTTCCCTTCCGTCTCTCTGCTTTCCTACTGCCTTCATCCAATCCTTCTTACTCCTTTCCATGGCAAGCTCGTGTAGGGTTTCACCGTTGTCAATGGCTACCTCCCATCCTCTCAGTGAAAACTAATGCTCACGCACTCTGTCACAGTACGGCTAATCACCGGTTGGTTCCCTCCCCTACTGGAATAGAATCCCTCTTTTGCGTCTGTCACTAACGCCCAGCAGGTTACAAGTTTGAAGCACGTCACAGTCATTCAATCATTGAATCCTACTCAGAATACCACAGACAAGGTTTAGACCTTCCGGATTCTCTTGAATGCCGCCATCAGGTCCTGCCTATACCACGAAGATTCCGATTAAAGAATCCAAGAGATATTCACTAAGCCTCGGATGCTTGTAGAACAAGAATGGTTGTCAGTCACCTTGTTCATAAGTGAGAATGATGATGAGTGTCACGGATCATCACATTCATCAAATTGAAGAACAAGTGATATCTTGGAACAAGAACAAGCGGAATTGAATGGAAGAACAATAGTAATTGCATTAATACTCGAGGTACAGCAGAGCTCCACACCTTAATCTATGGTGTGTAGAAACTCCACCGTTGAAAATACATAAGAACAAGGTCTAGGCATGGCCGTGAGGCCAGCCTCCCAATGATCTAAGAACTAGATGTCCAAAGATGAAATATACAATAGTAAAAGGTCCTACTTATAGAAAACTAGTAGCCTAGGGTGTACAGAGATGAGTAAATGACATAAAAATCCACTTCCGGGCCCACTTGGTGTGTGCTTGGGCTGAGCAATGAAGCATTTTCGTGTAGAGACTCTTCTTGGAGTTAAACGTCAGCTTTTATGCCAGTTTGGGCGTTTAACTCCCAATTAGGTGCCAGTTCCGGCGTTTAACGCTGGAATTTCTTGAGGTGACTTTGAACGCCGGTTTGGGCCATCAAATCTTGGGCAAAGTATGGACTATCATATATTGCTGGAAAGCCCAGGATGTCTACTTTCCAACGCCGTTGAGAGCGTGCCAATTGGGCTTCTGTAGCTCCAGAAAATCCACTTCGAGTGCAGGGAGGTCAGAATCCAACAGCATCTGCAGTCCTTTTGAGTCTCTGGGTCAGATTTTTGCTTAGATCCCTCAATTTCAGCCAGAAAATACCTGAAATCACAGAAAAACACACAAACTCATAGTAAAGTCCAGAAAAGTGAATTTTAACTAAAAACTAATAAAAATATAATAAAAACTAACTAAAAGATACTAAAAACATACTAAAAACAATGCCAAAAAGCGTACAAATTATCCGCTCATCAGTCACCCTTTTCTCCTTGCCCTGTCTCTGCTGGCAGCCCTGTTCTCCTTGCCGTTTGTGAGCGTGTCTATTTGGCTGTCTTCTCTTCGCAAGTCACCTCCGTTTCACTGCTCGGTCATCATCTCCATAAGCACTCATTTACTACTCCTCCTTGAGTTGCATTTTTTTTCCTGTCAATTTTTTAGATTGTTGTTGTATATATTCTGATTTCTGAGTTAATTATATGGATTGAGTTAATTGTATAGACATTGGATTTTAAGTCAATTTTATAGATATTGGAATTTCATATTCTCTTCTGAGGTCTTTATTGTTTCAAGTTGGTTAATTGGAATTCTTAGCCCCTTTTGAGTTTTGAATCTTTTGACTACTTAGCAATTTGGTCTTTGTTTATTTAATCTTTTCAGTAATTTTTTGAAATTGTAAGATTGATTTTTTTTGAGTTGTTGATTCTGGGTCATGGTGCAATATTTCAATCATTGTTTATGCTGTCGTTATAGTTTTATTATTATTTTGATGAAATTGGAATAACTTGTGTGATATTATATGCCTTTTGATTTTTGTTAGTTATAAATGTAGATTTTTAAAATTATTTTTAAATTTTTAATGGATAATTTATTATATAAAATTATAAAATTTTGAATTTTATCAATTTAAAAAGTATTAAATTTAAATATTTAAAAGTATATATTAAATTTTTAATAATTTTATTTTATATTTAGTTAAATTGGTTAAATCCTAGTTAAATTTCGGTTGAACTTTTAAACCATTAAATTAGTTACTCTACCAATTCATTGACCGATCAGTTCTTGCAATCTTATAAAAAAGAATCAACATAATTATTAAAAAACTGAGAAATTCTCCACATACAAACGTTTTTTTATACAAGTCTTTACAAGTGCACCTTCTTCTTCTTCTTGCGCACGTTCTTCTTCCTCTTCCTCTTCTGCTTTTTCTTTTCTTTCATTTCTTACCTTCTCTTTCTCCTTCTTCAACCATTAATGCACATTTTCACTGCACCTTCTTCTTCTTCTTACTGCATGTTCGTCTTCCTCTTCTTCTTCTTTTCTTTCGTTTCTTGCCTTCTCTTTCTCCTTCTTCAACCGTTACTGCACGTTTTCACTGTACCTTCTTCTTCTTCTTGCTGCACGTTCGTCTTCCTCTTCTTCTTCTTCTTCTTCTTCTTCTTCTTCTTCTCTTTCGTTTCTTGCCTTTTCTTTTTCATTCTTCATTTACGTGCTTTTCTCTCTATTTTCTTTCTTCATTATTCTCGATTTCTATTGTTTTTTTACATCAAGCTCTGAAATCGTTTTTAAAGAAGAAGAAGCAGCAGAAGATGAGGATGAGAAAGAGAAAGAGTTATGAATTATGCATAAAGTGTACTTCAACGAATTTTGGGTGTATTTCTTAAATCCTTTGGGTGTAGTTTTTGTAATCCTTTGGGTGTATTTCTGTAATTTTTTGGGATATTTCTATAATCGTTTGGGTGAATTTCTGTAACCGTTTGGGTGTATTTCTGTAATCGTTTGAGTGTATTCTGTAATCGTTTGGGTGTATTTCTGAAGTTCCATTATCTTTAAATTTGGCAAGAAGCTCGTTTTCATGGAGCAAGAAGAAGAAGAGTCGTTTATAATGCATGGTGAGTAGCGCGCTTTGGAAACAGGAAGTGGTTAAATAACGTGCGTTTATTTACTCTTGAATGTAGGAGTGTAATGTGTGTTTTTTGTTGAGTTTGTGCCAACTTGTAAGACTTGTAAGCCAAAAAGACTTGTATGTGTAACAGGCCTCTAAAAAAATATAGTATAACATCTTAAAATTAATGACAAATGTCACCATTATTAATCATTAATTATTAGTAGGTCTTATTATCAATATATAATACTTTCTATAAATGACATTGAGAAGAGAGACGCATAAACACTGACACTAAACTACACAACATTAGCATGCTTAGTACTAGAATATTATCCGTTTTCAAATAATACAAAAAAGAATGAAAATAATTATTAAAAAATATATTCTAGAATCTAGATATTATTCAAACACTCATAATAATTAATAATTTATTGTTAAAAAATCTTATCATTAAATATATTGCTTTCTATAGATGATTTAGAAAAGAGACGCATAAAGACTCGCATCTGAAAATGCGATGCTAACATGTTTGTCACCATAATACTATATGTTTTTTTTTTATCTTAAACGGGGCTTAAAGCCCAAAAAACAAAAACACACTAAACAGGGGTAGTTCTGCAGAACTCCACTCCACGCTCATCAGCTTCCACCAAGAGCACCATCATAGCTGGGACTTCTTCAAACAAGGTAATTCCTTTTTCCATTCCTTGCCCATATTTGGCTAAAGCATCGGCACATTGATTCGCCTCTCTGAAGATGTGCCGAATCACCACCTTCTGTGGTTTTGTCAGCAACTCCTTGATCGACCTCACTAGGGAAGCTCTAATGTGAGTCTCAGCCGCGGTACTTCGGATGAGATTAATAGCACAGCTCGAGTCAGATTCAACTTCCAGGTAGGGGATATGCAAATCTACTGCTAATTTCATTCCTATAAAAAAACCCCAAAGCTCAGCTATAGTGATTGTACATTTTCCAATGTTCATACTGAAACCAGCGACGAATCGTCCTCTGAAATCTCTGATTATGCATCCGCTTGCTCCTTTGCTATCAGGTTGAAACACAGAACCATCAACGTTAAGCTTGGCCCATCCTCTTTCCGGCGGCTTTCACCCAATCCAAACTGTTTTGGTAAGACGAAGTGCTCTTCTACTCTGTTCTGTGATATCTAGAATGTGGTTGTAGTTCTCTGCCAAATTTCGAATCTTGTGATGCATCTGATTATTCTGGGTAATTAAGTTGTTAAACACTAATTCATTCCTGCATTGCCAAGCTAGGTTACAGGTTGTCACGAAGGTAATGGTCCACGGAGTACCATTTTGGGTTGGAGTATGTTTACCCAAGTTATTTTTAAGCCATTCTGAATAGGAAAGGCTAAAAAATTCTTGTTGTAAACTACTATTGACAATGCTGTTCCAAACAGTGCGGATAAAAGGGCAGTCACGCAGTGTATGGAGCAAAGTCTCTTCTTCTCCTTGGCATCTTGGGCAGTTACCATCTTCGGTAAGTCCTCTCCTTCTTCTTTTATGATTTGTCAACAATGCCTCATGAGTGAGTAGCCAGCAAAAAGATCTAAGTCTTTGTGGTAATTTGGCTTTCCAAATCTGTTTGTATAGAGACTGCTCCTCTCCATCTTCAATATAAAAAGTTTCATAGGCTGATTTTATTGAGAACACGCCATTTGGGCAGGACATCCAACTGATGGAGTCTTCCTCGATTTGCAAATTAGGAGCTTTGATTGTATATAGAATATCTATGACTTCCTCGGGTAGAACACGATTTAGTGCTTCCCAATCCCAGTCTCCATTTTCGTTGACATAGTCTACAACCTTTTCATTGAGTTTGTCCTCTTCCAGATTAGTTAATGCAACCTCTTTCAGATTAGTAAACCCAGGGATCCATTGCTCCTTCCAAAAAAGGGCTTTACTCCCATCTCCTAGTCTCCAGATGAGATTGGTCTTAAACTTCTCCCAAACCTTGTTAATTCCGAGCCAGGCATTTGAGTTACTTGATCTATGTTAAATCTTTGGTAAGGTATCTTCACCGCAGCCGTATTTGGCTCTCATGACTTTCACCCAAAGCTTATCTCTGTTGTGAATTAGACTCCAGGCGAGTTTCATGAGAAAGAGTGAGTTTGAATCCTGAGCCTTCCTCAAACCCAACCCGCCTTTCTCTTTGGGCTTGCATATATTATCCCAATTTAGTAAGTGAATTTTTCTTTCCCCTTCACTGCTTCCCCATAGAAAGTCTCTACAAATCTTGTCAATTTTTTGACACACTGCTGCTGGGATCTTCATGGTCTGCATGCAATAGCTTGGAATCGTTGCAAGAACCGATTGTATGAGTGTACATCTTCCTGCTAAAGAAAGAGTCTTCCTGTTCCAGCTAGACAGCTTGCTTTGCATCTTGTCAATGATAAACTAAAAGTGTTGTTTGTTACACCGTTCGTGAATGAGTGGGACTCCCAAATACTTTCCCAAGTTGACTGTGAGGTTGATTCCTAGCTCCTGACTCAAATGATGTCTAGTGTTATGGTTGACGTTACTAGAGAAGAACACACAAGACTTTCCAAGATTGACCTTTTGACCCGAGCAACCGCAAAAAAGGGAGAGAGCATTCTTGATGATCTGGACTTGCTTCATATCCGCTTTAGCAAAAAGTACTAGGTCGTCTGCAAAACAGAGATGAGAAATTTTAGGTCCACCCCTTGGAAGCATGATAGGTTCCCATTGTTTTTCATGAATTAATTTATTTATCAAGTGAGATAAGCGTTCAATACAAAGAACAAAAATATAGGGGGATAAGGGGTCTCCCTGTCGTATTCCTCTTGTAGGCCTGAAGGTTTCTGAAGGAGAGCCATTCCAAAGAATATTCATGGAAGTCGTTGATATGCAATAGCTGATGACTTTAATGATGTTGTCCGGTATACCAGCGTCCTTAAGAGTGTCCATTATGAACGCCCAATTTAGCCTATCATAGGCTTTTTCGAAGTCAATTTTTATAGCCATAAAACCCTTCCCATGCTTTTTGTTCCTCATAGTGTGAACCACCTCTTGGGCGACTAAAATATTATCTGCGCTTACCCTGCCAGGCACAAAACTAGATTGGGTGTTAGAGATAAGTGTGGGCATAAATTTTTTCAATCTTGAAGCAATAATTTTAGTTACAAACTTATAACAGACGTTACAAAGACTAATCGGCCTAAAATGCCCAAAATTTTCCGGTGAAGGAATCTTAGGAATTAAGGCAATTAGAGTTTTGTTAACTTCTGCAATATTGTTTGGTTCACTAAACACTCCCTTCACCCATGTTGTGAGAGAGGTAGCCACCACATCCCATGCTTGTTGATAAAATTTTGCTGGGAGGCCATCACTTCCGGGTGCCTTCCAGCTTCCCATAGAAAAGACAGCATTCTTAATTTCCTCGTTCGTCACCTCTCTTGCAATTTCTTCATAATCCCTATCTTGCAATCTGGGAAACTGGTTAGAGATACCAAAGGGATTAGAGACAAAATCAGAGCAATAAAGAGTCTTGAAGAAATCGACACCCCAATTTTTTAATGTATTTGCATCTTCCACCCAATCTCCTTCTTCACTTTTAAGCGAGGTTATTCTATTTCTCTTCCTCCTCCCGTTAGCTTTTAAGTGAAAGTATTTTGAGTTCTTGTCCCCGAAGAAAATGGTGTCACATCTAGACATTTACTGCCAATATGTTTCCTCCTGAATCGCTATGAGCTCATATTCCTTCCACAATTCTTTTTGTAATTTATCCAAAAAGGGATTGTGATTAAAAGAGTGCTTATTGTTGATGCCTTCCAGTCTTGATAGGATGCGTTGTTTTTTTTTTGAAAATGTTTCCAAAGACCTCTTTGTTCCATATCTTTGCCTTCTCAATGAAACCTGTTATATTATGTAAGAAATCACTTTCTTCCAACCAGCTCTTTTTAACCAAATTGTTGTAGTCTTCATGTAAAACCCAAGGAGCAAGAAATTTGAAAGGTTTAGGTCCTTTATCCCTGTAGGCCAAACAAAAATCCAACAAAATGGGCAAGTGATCTGACTTCAGCTTGGGTAAGTGCTTAACACCCACATCTGAAAAAACATCAGAAAACTTAACGTTACTTAAGAAACGGTCAAGTCTTCTCTTTGTGTTACCCCTTTGCCAAGTGAAAGGGGGTCCAATAAAGCCTAAATCTTTAAGATCACAATAATTTAAACAATCGTTAAATTTATCAGTGTCGAGAGATAGGTTATAGGATCCTCCTGTGTCATTTAGGGAGAGAATAGAGTTGAAGTCCCCTACTAGGCACCAAGGACCACTTAAATTAGTGGCAATATCTTTTAATTTAGTCCAAAGCTCTTGCCGTTCTCCCACCCTTGGACTTCCATAAACCGCTGTATAGAACCAAGGATCGCTATTTTGCCACTGGACTTCAAGGTGAATAAATTGTCTATGAATGAGCAACGGCTTAATATTCCAATAATTTTGTTTCCAGAGACACCAAATACCCCCGGAATATCCTTCTGCATCACTAATGCACCAAGAGTCAAACCCCAATTTCCTAATAATTGATTCAGCTTTTGAACCTGAGACATGGGTTTCCAACAAAACACAGAAATCAGTTTTATATCTGATCCTAAGGTCATTAATAATAGATTTGAAGCCTTTAGCCGAGGCTCCTCGACAATTCCAAATTAAAATATTCATGGATAACAATAAAACAAGAAAAAAATTAAAGTCATGGAGATATAGAAAAACCAAAACTCCCTGGTTTAGAGAAGGTCAGTCTAGGCTTCCATGTCCTTTGGTTCCTCAGCCTTTCCAGCTGCATTTGCATTAATAGCAAATTCTTCAATTTTATACATATCAATAGCCATTTTATTAGCTTCACTGCTCATGTTCCCATCTTCTGGCGGTTTATTCTTTGAATAATCATTGCCTTGTGTTGAAATTCCTCCACCCATAATTTTCGCAATAAGAGCATCTGATACTGCATTGCCAGAACCATTTGTAGAAATATAGTTTCCTTCTTTGTGGCTTAGGTAGACTTCCTTGGCCATTCTATTGAACTGCCTCCAGTATTCCTGATGTCTTTGTTCTTGATCTTTTTTGTTGGTTTCATGTGAGTGTTGGTTGGCTTCCGCAATAATGATAGCTTTCTGTTTGTTTTGATTATTGCTCCACGGAATCAGATTATCCTGGTTCTGTTTTTTGGGAATTTCTGGGTCCTTTCCTTTTGTGTTCTTGTTTGGAGGGTTTGATTTTTGTGCTCCTTTTTGGCTTTGATTTTTGGTGTCTAGTCTGTCATGAGACTGATTTGCTTTAGGAAACCCCTCTTTCTTTTGTACTCTACTCCTTTGACTCGCCTGATTGATGTTTCCTTTACTTTCTTCTCTTGCCTGATCTTCCTCCACTCCCTGTAGAGCGTCAAATCTGGTATTAAAGTTGCCTTTTTTATTCTCTCCATTTATATTTCTTCATCCTTGTTTGTATCTTCTTGGAGGCTTTTTGACAACCATCCACGGGCCATAAGGACTCTCCTCATAAATATCAGATTTTATTCCTGAAATTTCGGCTCCTGATTGTTGTTTGTTTCTATTATTAGTATTACTACCCTCTGATTCTGTTAATCCCTGAAGATCCGTCCCATTAATATCTTTCCTGATTTGGTTACCCTGGTCTTCCCGAGTTGTCTGGTTCTGTGCTGCGGCTGCACCGTTGGTGTTCCGGCCGTTCTGATGTGTCGTTGCTGCCTGATTCTGGCTGTTCTCCGTAGCATTCTTTGCTGTTTCAGGGCATCCATCACTCTTGTGTCCATATCTTCCACATTTGAAGCAGATTTGGTGAAGACCTTCGTATTCAAGCCTGAATTCTTTCCCCAAAGCTGTGAATGTTGGCACCAATTTTTTCCTCAGATCAATTTCCACGCAAATACGAGCAAATTTACCCCTTGAGTGTATAGATGTGTGTTCATCCACTTTTAACATTGTTCCAAGCATTTTTCCTACTTTCCATAGAAAATACCTGTTATACAATTCTGCTGGAAGATTAGGTATTCTTACCCAGACTGCCACTTTCTGGACCTCGCATTCTTGGGGAATAAACAGGGGTCTCCATCTTTGCACCAAAAGGTAGTGATTAGCAATCATCCAGGGACCCTTGAATAAGGCATGAGAATAGTCCTCCTGACTCGAGAAACGAACTAGGAAGTAACCCCCCACCAGATCCATTACTCGAACTGCTTCTTTCTTTGACCATCTCCTATTTATCCATCTCTCTATTGTTTGAAGATTCAGATTCTTTCCTAGAGGTTTGATGATGAGTGCTTGCTTCCATGGTCTACACCATTCATCATATTCTTCTAGAGAGACATCTATAACTGGGTTGGGAGTGAAGGGAGTCTGCTGGCTCTCCATATGCTCCATGGGGTCTTCATCGGAGATGTAATCTTCAGTGATCATCTCAACAATTTCATACGGGTTTAGCTTATCCAAGCCATCACTCATAAGCCTATCCTTATAGGAAGGTTTAATGCTGGTTGTTGCAATATTATCAACCTGTATCCCTCCCATAGGTGTACCTTTTGATTCCTCCATAGTAATTTCTGGTGCCTCTTCTTCTTGGGTAACCTTCATAGTGTTTTTTGATAGCTCTTTACCATTCATTTTTACTTTCTTTGTGCTCCTTTCTACCTGATTCTCCTCTTCTGGTGATCTTTTTTCAGGTTCAGGGCTAATTGTTGCTGCATTCAGAGAGAGCATTTTTTTCTTAATACTATATGTTTTTAGAATAATATATAATGATATATGATGATAATAATAATAAAAAGATTACCCATTGTTTTTAGAAAATTCTTTTTAACATATATGACAAGACATCTAATTTCTTTTTTAAAAGCAACTTTTATTAGAAAGTTGGGTTTTTGGTGAACTCATAATATATATTAGAGATTACATTTGATTTTGTCAAATATTATATACTTTTGTATCACATTGGAAATTTCACTTGGTGGATTTGGCAATTTCACTCAGAAATAAAAGAACCTAACTAAGGTTATGCAATAGATATAATAGATTTCGTTTTAGAAAAAGGGGTTCATCTACTGTACAGATGCATGTTTGTACAGATTTACAGATTTTGATTTAAAAGCGTGTCACTAAAAGTGTTGCTTAAAGAGAAAGTGTTACCCTTAATCGTTAACTTGGCTCTGATACCAATTTTTAAAAATAAAACGACTTTAAAAATTTTTCGAATAATTTGCCAATTCATAATCAAAAGTATTGACCATAATTCTGATTTTTATAGTTTTTCAATCTTGTTTTAGTTTATAATATTCTTTTTTGCATGGATTATTGTATATAAAATCTTTTATCTGTTTGTCTTTTTCTTTAATATATTTTCTTAAATCCTCAAAAACTTCTTTTATTTCTACACTTTCTGTTGTTTCTAAATATCTTTTTAATTTTTCAATTTCATTCTCCATTTTTTCTTTTAATAGCTTTAATTCTTTTAAGTCATAATATGGTTTTCCAGGCATTTAAAAATTTTTTAAGTTTAACTCCAACTTGTTTATATTTATTCTTATTTCTATCCTTTTTATTATAAGGTCATCAATTTCGATCTGAAGATTATTTAATTTCCTTTTATACTCCTTTATTTTACTTTTTAATTTTTTTGCCCTTTTCCTTTTTATTTTATTTTCTGGTCTCTCAATCTTTGTATGCTTCATTATTTATCTTAGAATTTCTGCAAATTCTATCATCGATTCATCACTATTTTCTAGAGATTCTATTAATTTTTCTAGCTCTTCGACTTTTCTTTTTAACTTGTCATAGATTATTTTTAGAGCTTCAAATGCTCTTTGATTTATTTCAGAAAACTGTAAATAATTCAACCGATTTTCTCTTTCAAAGAGCTCTTGTTTCTTGTCTTGATAAGTTACATATATTTTTTCTTTATTTATTGTCATAATTTAATGTTTAGGGTTTCATTTAATTTTTCAACCTTTTTTGTTAATTCTTTTATTTCAGAATTTTCTTCTTTAATCTTTAACTTGGATAAACTTAAAGGGCTATTAATTTTAGATTCTCTTATTTGAAAATTCGATGAAACTAATTTTCCTGATGGTTCTTTTAATAATAGAACTGGATTTTCAATAGCTTTATATTTTGGTATTTCTGTTTTTACAATTTTCTGAAATAATTCATCAACATAAATTCTTTCTCTGTTTTTAAATATTATACTATGATGGCTATTTGTTAAAGCATAATTTATTGCATATGTAATTGAAAATGGTTCATCATCTTGTTCCATTAGATTCTTTCTGTGAAATTTATAAGCCAAACTTATAGATCTTCCAAGGTTTTCAGTTGAAAAAGGTATAGCATATCCAAGATGGGCATTGAATTTAACATTTACGTTTGCCAAGTTTCCATGAACAATTCCAATTATTTGATCTATTGGGTCATCAATAATTCTTTTGTCACAGATTGCTAAGCTTATTGGTGAATTAATTCCTTTCATATATGTAGATTTGATTAAGACTTGTATAGTACTAATATGGATCCATCCAATTTTAGATCTTTTTTGTTGATCCTTAATTTTCTCAATCTGTTTACTCAATTCTTCATCATTTATCAAAGCTATTTCAAGTTCTCCATTGGCGAATTTTATCTTTATAGGGGCTTCAAGTTGAATTTTTCCATAGTATATTATATTTTTTCTATTAAAAACTTCTTTTAAAAGATTTTGTTTATTAAAATTTTCATTTGATTTGAGATTTAATTCTGTTTTTAGAACAGCCTGTTTTTCATTATCTAATAAAGCAGATAATCTATAATAATCAGATTCTTCCGTTAATTCTAAACTTTCTAAATAATTCATAACTAAGAGATTAGGATAAAGGCGTACCTTTCTGGAGAAAAACTTCCTTTATTTAGAATATTTTACATAAGATGTTTTTATCTCCAGAGGGGAGATTGTAGATACTAACTCCAGATGGGAGTTTAGAATTGGTTTTTCCTAAGGGAATTCTTCTTCAGACTATAGAATCGCCTCGGCAGCTTCCTCCTTGCTCTCCTAGCATATGAGTACTCTTAGCCTTCTGCTTTCTATTGTCTGATGCCTTCTACAATTGCCTAAGCAATCTATTTATAATGGTTGGGTCTGATGGACAATTCCCATCCTTACCCTTCTTATGACGTCATTGTTTATTATCTTGCACCAGCTACATTGTTGGTGCTCTATGACCTAAGCGCTTACGTCATTATGCAATAATGTCGAGAGATGCTTCAGATGCGCTGTCCTCTTCTTTTATGTGGGTGGATGAGCTGTCCTCTTCTTTTATCACGTGGGTGGACCCCATTTCATTATTGCTTTCTTCAGATATTTCGGAGACACACAGCTGGCACTTGTGGTCTTCTCTGTTTTTTATCAAATAGCAGAGATTCCTTTTTATCCCTTCAGGGAGTTTTTCTAAGAGTCCAGATAGATTGTAGAATGCAGATTCAAACTCTACCAAGAGTCTCATCTCTCTCTCTTCAATTTCATTTCTTTTACTGGACACAAGCAGAGTATTTCTGCTTTTATAATTGATTCTTGTGTGAGATTCCCTTGTTATCTTTTGAGTTCTTTCGAAGACCCTTGCTAGTGTGCTGGCTAGTCTACCTTCATGACTGTAGATTGTTAAATCTTGAACTTGATCAATTGGTTGAAAATTTCCTGGGAAGACGGACATGAATATTACTTGATGTACTGGAACCAAGCATTCTTCTTCTTCATTAAAAATAGGTTGACTATTCGTAAATTTTAGGGATATATCCCTTGGATTTACATTGTCAATCATATTTTTAAATCTCTTTACTGCATCAACGAATCCTGCAGGAAACTCACTAATACTTTTTAGATCATTAAAAATTAAAATTGTATCAATTAATCCATACTGGAAAAACTTATATGTGTCCGATGGGGAAGCATCTGGAAATATAACCAGCTTTGTTAGCTGTTCTTTGGCAATAGGATAATATCCTAAAATTGCCCTTTTTTCTTCAGTCCAATTTAGGACTATGTTGAGGGTTTCTCTGAGATTTGATCTACAAACCCTTTTCTTTTCCTTGATTTCAGCTCTTGTTGGAATATTTCTCATTATTCCTGTTCTCTGGGCTTGAATCGGAGCTTTATCTGCTCTTTTTAGAGTTTGTTCTTGATGAAGAGCTCCATATTCCCTGAAGGATTCCTTTGCCTCTTCTAGTGTTGAAAATCCTCCTTTATGAATTATCCTTGACTGGTGTGTGAATGGTGCTGCTTTTTCCCAGGCATCATATACTCCTTTCATGGGGCCATTATAAATTACATAATATTTTTTATCTTGGGTGGATTTTTTAATGATTTCAGCAATTGTTTTATTTTCCGAAATTTTTTCTTCACCTGATTTGTCCACCATGCTTAGCTGGCTGAACTTTGATGGTTTTGCTTGTTGTGTTGATTTCATTGCTTCAATGGCCTTCTTGAGAGATTGGATCTGTGTCCTTAGTTGCTGGCAATGCTTGCATTTTTCGAGTTCTTGCTCATATTTTTTAATTTCTTGATCTAATGCGTTGTAGACGAACTCCATTCTCTTGTTAATGTATCTGCAATAACATTTTTGTCACCCTTAATATATTCAATTTTTATTGGATATTGTAACAAAAATAATTGCCATCTTACCAATCGTCCATGATTATAATCAACTTTTAAATTATATCGTATGAAACCTGTTAGGTAACTTGAATTTGTCCTTAATGTAAACTCTCTGGGTAGTAAATCAATTTTTCATTTCTTAAGAGATTTAATTGCTGCTAGAGTTTCCTTTTCATGAGTGGTATATCTCTGTTCTGTTGGAGTAAAAATCCCTGAAATATACTTGCAAAGTAATTCCTTTGGGGAATATTTAGAATCTAGTGATTCTTTTTCTTGTTCCAAACTTTTTATAGCTTTCTTAGCTTTTAGACATCCTGACCAGGTTATGTCTGAAGCATCTGTTTCTACTATTAAGTAGTCATTTTCTTCTGGAATATAAAGTTCTGGAAGTTTTTCACATAATTCTTTAATCCTTTGAATTTGCATACTGTCTTTTTCATCCCATTTCCATTCTTTTTTAGTACTTATTTTTGGAAATAAGCTTTTAGTGTATTCTGTTATATTCTTTAAAAATCCTTGATCAGAAATATAATTTATACACCCTAAAAATCTTTGTAATTGTTTTCTATCTTCTATTTTATTAGGAAATAAATTTACCTTTTCTAGGACATTTGGCTGAAGTTTTAGCTTTCCTTGAGTGGATAGAATTAATCCAAGAAACTCTATTTCTTGTTTTGCTATTCTTGCTTTCTTTTTGCTAAGAAATAATCCTTTTTCTTTACATCTTTCTAAAACAATTAATAATTTTTGAAGATGATCTTCTTTATCCTGTTTTGTAAAAATTAGTATATCATCAATGTATACTAAAACAAATTCATTTAACTCTTTTAGATTTTCTTCCATAAATCTTTGATAAATACCTGGGGCTTGTTTTAATCCGAATGGTAATACATTCCATTCATAGAGCAACACACTTGTTGATTCTTTTGTTGGGCAAGTAAAAGCAGTTAATTTCTTTGTTTCTTCGTCTAAACGAAGTTGCCAATATCCTGATTTGCATCAAGAGATGAAAACCACGTTGCTCCTTTGATTTTTTCTAAAATAGAATCTTTTCTTGGAAGTTTATGAGCATCACCAATAGTTGCTTCATTCATTTTCTTATAGTTAATAACCATCCTTCGTTTTCCCCTTTTAATTTCATTAATGTTTTCGACGTAAAAGGCTGGAGCCGCATGAGGACTTTTACTTAATCTTATAATTCCTTTTTCCAAAAGATCTTTACATTCTAATGAAAACTCTTCTCTATCTCTTGCGGAATAAGGAATTTTATTTGGAACATTTATTTCTTTTATAGGATCTTTTAATTTAATGCTTACTAATTCGTTATTTGTATTTTTAATATCTAAAGGATTTTCAGCACAAATTTTATCCAAAAGTTCTTCTATCTTTATTTCAATATTATTTTTTGGAATATTTATCTGAAAGTATAAATTTAAATAACATGTTTCTAATATAGAAAATATTTTAAATTTTAAGATCTTATCTATAGTAGTAGTCGGTATTTTTATACGTTTTGATTTTTGATTTATTGAAGAATCGTGTGGAGCTTTTAAAACTATATATGTTAATTCTTGAATGAATGGATGATATAGCTTTAAAAAGTTATTTCCTATTATAAAATCCATTCCAGAATCTAACATATATATAGATGGAACAATGAACCTATAATTTTGAATAAAAATTTCAGCCATCTCTGCTTTTTGGTCAATTTTATGTATTGATTTGTCAGCTATTCTAACTCTTAATGGTTTCTTTAATTTTTTCCAATCAAGTTTTATATTTGAACTAGCAAAGCATTGTGTTGCTCCAGAATCTATGAAAGCATTTATAAACTTTTCTGTTATTTTTATAGTAATAAATGTAGCATTATTACTCAATCTCTGAGTCTGTTTCTGTGACATATTCAAAAATATAGTCTAAGTTATCATCAGATTCCTCTAATGGTTCCATGAAACAAGACTTAGAAATTTCTATTTGCTTAGTAAGATCTTTTTTATCCTTCTTTTTGGGACATTCATTTGCATAGTGTCCTTCTTCTTGGCAATACCAACATTTGCAATTTTCTTTTTTATTCGGGCAATAGTCATTTTTTTTGTCTTTTGTTTTTATTGTTATCTCTTTTTCTAAAGTACCTCTTTTTTCTCCAGTTTGGATAGTATTTTCTTTTTCTAAATTGATATTTTCTTTTTCTTTGAAAATTTTTATTAAGACCATATTTTTGGGGTATTTCTTCATTATCATGACAGCAAATTCTAATTATATTTGCAAATCTTTTTTGAGTCGCTTCTTGCATACAACGTTCTTTTATTTCCTCTCTTATTGCAGAGGTTGCTCCACCAAAATTATTTTCAATTGTCCCTCTATTTATTTCTCTTATAAATCTTCCCATTATAAATTTATTAGCAGGATATGGAAGTTTTGTTATATACATACTAAGATAATAATTTTTATCTTCTTCTTTTAATTTGTAATAATGTATTCTATATTCACATATATAAGATTCTACATTACATAGATCATATATCTGAATATTAGCTAGATGGTTTTTTGCTTCTTGATATTCTTTATTATAGACTTCTTGTCTATGATCTATAATATTTTTTCCAAAAAATTCTTTATATAGAATCATCATTATATATAATATTTTATCATAAGATGTTATTTTTGTTGCTAATTCTTCTATTATTTGGTTCTCTATTGATGTCATATAATCTCTTATAGTTCCTTTAGTATGAAACCCTAGGTAATTCCAAATATCTCTTCCAGACAATTCACTAAGTTTTGGATTAGTAAAGGCTTCTAATAAAAAGGAATTCAACCAATTTTCGAAAGTTTCCTTTTCATTCTTTTTACAGTCTAAGTCAAGCATTCTTTCTCCTTCCATTTCCTGGATTTTAGGAACGTATTTTAATGGTATTTTTGTATATTTTGAATCTTTATTTATAAACCCTTTTTTGAAAGCATAATTATCAAAACTTGTTTCCCATTTAAATTGAGATTGATTATCCTTAGATGTTCCAGCTTCATTTTTTACTTGTATTGGAATTGATGGTTCTTCGTCACTTGAATAATCTAGAATGTGTTCTTCATTTTCTATATTTTCAGAATTAACTAACTCTTCTTCTATTTGAAAACCATGTTCCATAATATTATTTTCTTGAGTCATTTTTAATTGTTTAAAAAGCATTGTAACTTCTTCTAATTTTTCTTCAATATTCATAATTTCAATGGTGGTTTTACTTTTAGATCTGTTATGTTGATTATATTTTAAAATTTTTCTTCTTTGGGATTCTCTTTTTCCTTATCCCTTTGAAATTTTATGGATACTAATATTTCTTCAAGCATATCTACTATAGAATTTAATTGTGGGTTGAAGGTATGATAAAGATGTGGGGAATCATTTCTATGGTAACATTTTTTAGAAATTCCGTGTGAAAAATAAGTTTTTTCAGGTTTTTGAAGTCCTTCAATAAAACTTATAGTAAAATAAAGATTTTGAGAAAAATCATTTTGTATTGATTTTAAGAATTCGGTGTCATTACAATTAATATTAGTTAAAATCATTAATTTTTGATCTATTAATTTTGATAACTTAATTATTTCTTCTCTTAAATCTTCTAATTTACTTTTTTCCATTAGGTGACGCTTTTTTTTGTGAAGAGTTATGGGTTTGAGTGAAAAGTGTAGCTTTAGAATGTGTGGTTTAGATTTTGCCACATCATTATATCTTTAAATCTGTACAGATTTAGATCTGTACCATATAATTTTCTTAGAAAAAGTCATACTGTAAATAATATTAATATCATATTTAATTTGATTGTGTAACTATCCTACTATATTATTATTATTATTATTATTATTATTATTATTATTATTATTATTATTAATGCCCCCACATTAAAATGTGATTTTAGTATAACATATATGATATATGATTATAAATAATAATTTATAGTTATATGTTATATGTTATATGTTAACACATTTTACGAAAAAAAAAAATAAAAATCATTATTTCTGCAAATATTAGAGATTACTTTTGATCCACTATTAATATAAAACTTCCTTACACTATTATCTAATTTCATGGTTCTATTTGTATATTTTTTAAGAAAATAGTCATTTAATAAATTACTTTTTGTTAATGTAACATACATTATTAATTAATATTTGTATTATTTATTTATTTATTTATTTATTTTTGTACATTAGCTACAAATTCTCTCATACGAAAACAGCTTCCCGGCCCAACAAATCAACGGGTCTGCTAACGACCCAAATAGAAAAAAGATCGAGTCCTGAATCCTAATCTAGGTCACACGCCCGGAACTCCTCCTCCTACGTGGTATAGGGACAAAATGTGATTATTACTAACTGATGAAATTATTTTGGTTGAAGAGAAAAGTAAACTAGTCTTCCTTTAGGTCATATATATCATACCTATTTACAAACTTATTATTATATATTAATAAAATATTAAGTATATTTTAGATTAATTTTATATTTATTTAGTTTGATATTATGTTAATTTCGTTATTATGATTAGATAGTATTTTTGGCCAATAAATTCACATTATTTATTATACTCAAATACAATATATAACAATAATATTTAATATATACTTTTGAGTTATTATCATAAATTCTAACAATAAAAAATAATATTAAAATCAAATTTTCAAATTAGATGAACAATATTATGTGATTAACAAATATTATTATTTTAGACTAATATTTAGTCAGTAATAATTTATACTCATATTTATAAAAATTTATACATAAAAATATATAATTTATATTTTTATTTATCAAAATTTATATACATGAATTAATACAATTTATATTTATATTTTGTAAAATTTATGCATATAAATAATAAAATTTATTTATTAAAAATAATTTAATATTTATATTAATCAAACAATGGCCAAAATTACTAAAAGCGGCTGGGCCAAAAGTTTCTGTTATGGTGATACATCAAGGAAACATTGTTCAAAGTTCAAACGAGTCAGTAGTGCAACTCCCTTTGACGGACTAGAAGTGAACTGAAACTTCAAAATAGCGAGATCATGACCGTTCTATCCTTTGGTCATTCTAATTTGAGAGCTACATTAGCTCCATACCACTAAGGCACTAACTAACTATCCCCTCAAAGATCTAGCATACTTTATTTACAGTAAAGATTTAGTTGAAGGTGTATTAATCAGCTACATACCCAATCTTAGACCTTAAGTTATCTTATAGGAAATACTACTACATCCTCTCGTCCCAACTTAGAAATCTCGCATTCTTATTCTCCCCGCTTTGCAGTTGCATTATAGGTTAAAATATCACATCTAAGAAGTTTAGTGCAAATGCATGGTTTACAATTAAATAATTAATGTCATTTGTCGTTTATGGATGCGGCATCATATATGGTATATAACTACACGACAATTGTAATAATGTGATGTTGACTGTATGTATATATTCCATCAATTAAAACGCATGTTAAAATTATGAAGGTTGAGACGTCTCAAAGATTTATTCACCACAATTTAATTAGCTAATTTAGTTGGCGAAATTAATAACATCAATAAAGTCGAATTTTATTTGAATTTTTAAGTTTCATCTTTGTTACCGATGATGTGAAGGTCACTTTAATTAATAAGTAATCTGTAAGTTTTCTTCTAAGAAAAAAAAATTAAAAACATGTGTTCTAACTTTACTAAAATAATTAATGTTGAATTTGTCTAAGTTTTATTTATAAATAAAAGAGTTTTCGAATTTAATATAGCATAGAGTAAGTACAATATATCATTTATATTTATTAGAAAGTATTGGGAGTCGATACTTTTTCAACCAACAATTGAATTAAAAGAAACATTTAAAATTAAAAGCATTTAAAACTAAAGTAAAAAGAACATTCACAGGTGAAACAAAATAAAAACCAATTTAGATATAGAATTTATAATTTAAGATTTGAAATTTGGGGTTTAGGATTTAAATTTTAAACCTTAGAATTAAAGTTAGGATTTAGAATTTAAAATTTAAGGTAATTGGTAACGAATGACTGACGAAAGTAGTTGGCGATAACTGTAGGAGGTGGTAGCTAATGGTGGTGTTGAAAGGGAAAAAAAGTGAGAAGGAATAAAAATATAATTACAAAAATGTTTATTCTTTATTTATTTTGCAAGAACTTTTTTTTCTGTATTGGATCACTAGAGATAACTTTTCTCCGTGTAAAGTACAGAAATTAAACGGTCCGATTTGTGTACCATGCACACATGGTGCGTGAGTGGCTGGAGCTTGCAATGGTAGCATCACTTTCACTATTATAAGTCTCTCTCTCATGGTAAATTTGTCAGTAATTTTTGGAGGAAAAAATAAAATAATTGCCACGAAAACTAAGGACAAATTTATGGAGTTTTAGTGGAATGCTGCATTTTGACGTTGTTAATTATGTTACCATCGGATTTATCCGTCAATAAAAATCCGACGGTAATGATGTCCTAAATTCAAAAAGTGCAAATCTTTCCCTCTTTTTTGAGATCTCCTAACTCTCTCCACCACTTTTCTCTCTCTTTCTCGCTCTAACATTGGCGCCTCCTCCGGCCACTATCTGCCAACACCAGCCACCTACATTCTTCTCCAAAGAGTTCATAAATTCGAGTAGATTAGGTTTCGTCGCTCGAAACGGAGCCAAATGCTCCCTATCATCTTTGCCGCTATCGGTAGCGTTGCCGTCAGTGTTCCCTCTGTCGCTAGAGTTGCGTGTCTCCTCCCCTTTTAGGTAGGTTTCCTAATCCTTCATCTCTCTTTGTTACTGTTGTTTAATTTTTTAATGAAAAAATTCGAACCCTATTTTTTACTCCCAATGTGTTCGACCACCTCTGTATGTGTGCGCTTGCGTGTGTATATGTACTTGTTAATTTTAAAAATTAAAAAAAAAACTTTATGAATATATAATTAAGTTCTCTTTTTTGGTTGTTTACTTGTTAATTTTAAACATTTACAAAATTTATAAATATATAATTGAGTTCTCTTTTTGGTAGTGTAAAAGAGATAAAAATTCTATTTTTATAGAGTCGGATGAATTAAAGTTTAATTTTTTTAATAAAAAATCTCTAACACTTTTTTAACTAGTTCACATATTAGGAATAATTTAAGATAGATTAAATTAAAATATTAAGATTTAATATTTGCTTACTAATTGCATTTGAGAAAGTGTGCCTATATTTTGTTGGGTTGTCCTTATTTATTTAATAATTTTTACAATTTACTAATTTTATTTCTATTTTAGGATGATTTTTTTGTTTGAACTTTGTTTAACTTTAATTATGGGTTGTTTGTGCTAAGATCTATATGTGGGTTGTATAAGACCCAAAAATTTCGAAAAAATTTTATTATGAGTCAATTTCAATTTATTTATTCATTAAAGATTTTATTTTTAGAAATTATTTTATTAAAAATAATTAAATTAAGGTTTGATAATTAAATAAAAATTTTAAATAATTCTATAATTATTAAATACTTTTCTATATTTAAATTATAAATCTTAATAGTTTTAAAAGAATAAGAATTTTATTTGATTTAGTTTAAATAATTGCAATTTTAGAATTTGATATTTTTATTTTATAAATAAAGAAAATAAATTACATTATTTCTAACTTTAAATTTGGATACTTGATTAAAATTCAATTAGCAAATTAATAATTAAATAAAATTTTTATAGTAATTTTAAGGAAATTAAGTTATATTTTAAATTTAAACATTATAACTTAATTTTATTAAAATTACCCTAATCTATTAACTCAATCCCCAAATTGGAACCACTAACCCTAACTTCTCACCGCCACTCACACTCACCCACCGCCATCCCTCTTTCCCAAACACATAACACCAACACATGCACACAGTAAGAAAGAAAGAAAGAAAGAAAGAAAGAAAGAAAGGGAGAGAGTGAGCGAAGATGAGAAAAGGGAAGAGAGAAGAGAGAGATCCGAGATGGAGGGGGAGTGCCGGTGGAAGGGGGAAGACGTGCCGGAGCTGGTGGGCTGCGCCGCCGCTGTCGCCGCGCATTGCCCAGTCGCCGTCGACATGACTGAGCACGAGGAAAAAGAAGCTTTCGCCGTCAGTGTCGCAGGTCACCATCAACGAGGTCTTTGTCGCCGTTTCTGCTCGCAACTTGCTGCCGTTGTGTGGTAGTCATCGCTCCGCCATCAGATCTCTGAATTGAGGAGGAAAAGGACGTTGTCCCGCTGTGTACCGTCATTCTAGGAGCCGTCGCCGCCTCTGCCGCCGAGAAACGCCACTCCCGTCGCTAAATCCTTTGTCTTGGTAAGCATTCTCGTGCCGAAAATCCCTTTTAGTCGCTATTATGTTACCTTATGCTGAAGTGTTTAGGCGTTGTCTATCATAGGGTTGTGTATTGGTGCTTGTGTATCGTGCTCGGAGTTGCGGTTGCTTTGTTTTGTCATTTCAGTAAGTAAGTATGTTTCGAAAACCCTTGCGTTAGTGTTCTGTTACGTGTACTAAAGTCTTTGAGATATTAATGTTTTAAAAGTTAATAACCGAGGTTGCATGTTGTATTTTAAAGCTGTTTTTGCTATTGAGAAAGTAAGTGGAGCTGAGGTTTTGGTTGCCATCGATCTCGGGTCAAGACGAAAGGATTTCTGAGAGGCGTTTGGGTTATGGTTTCGACTTATCGAGGTAGGGGTCATTTTCAGAAAATTATACTTTATAAATTGGAATTATTATATATGGATATCCATGTGAGAAATGTATTTTTATTGATTATATAAGTCTTATGTATTGTTTGATTATCTTGGATGGATATGAATGCTTGTTTGATTGGATTGTTGTTCGGTTTTGTGAAACAGATTGTTTTCAAAGTGTTTCTTTAAAGTTATTTCTTCTAAAGTATTGAAATTGAGTTCAATCCGTTGGAGGTTGGTTTGAGTTGAATTGGTTTTCTTGAAAATGAAAATGGTATGCATTTTTGGGAATCCAACTTGATTTTAAACTGATTTGGTTTTGAACCGATTAAAGAGGTTTGCGGAATGGTCTGGTTGGGACCCGGAAAGGGTGGTAAAGTCCAAGTTTTAGGGGAGGTACTGCCGAAATTCCTATGAAATTCAAGGTTTTATTTGAAATATTAATTGGAAAGTCATAAATTTAAGACTGGTACTATTTTACTTGAACTATTTAAAGTGATGAATTGTGTTTTGGAATGGCTTATCGAAAAGAGAACTATGATTTAACTTTATTTATTAAGAAAGGTATTATATTTTTTGGAGCAACATATTTTAGAAGAAACTTATATTTTAAGCTGTTTTAAATTTGAAAAGGATTTATGTTTCTAAAATCTTTCAATCGGGGGAGTTTACGTGCTTGTGAAAGAAGGTGAATTTTGATTGATAAAACCTCATTTTTATAACGTTTTAGAAAGAAGTTTAAAGTATTCTTTTAATTTTGAATTTTGCTCCGAGCAGTTGGGAACGCTTCCGATTTTATCAGGCAATTGAAAGAGGTTTTTGGTCTAAGTAAAAGAAATAGTTTTGAAAATTGTTCGAAGTAATTGATTACCTGATTTGGTTTGGCTTAAATTCTGTTTTATTTATTCAAATCAAAATTCTAAGGCTTTAAAGATTTTTAACGAATTTGAGGAAATGAGTTATGTTATTCTCCCCTAATATCTTGAGACTCTGCTGAGAAATTTTTGTTACCAAATCCTGTTTTAGGGTGAATGATTTTGAATCTCTCATAAGAGACTTTTAAATTGGTGTGATTTTTGAAATGTTTTGGAAAGATGTTTTTAAGGGCGACCGTATTTTAAAAAGGGGAATTTACGTTTGACAAAAAGTGGCTTATAAGTTTAAAATGATTTGAGAAATGAGGATTTTAAAGTTAAGACTTAGATGGATTGATTTTTGGTTTCCAAGTAAAGAGATTCGAGAAAAAGTGACTTATTGCTTGAATGATGATTGATTTGTTATGAATTGTTAATGAAGTGCGGAAATGATGATTAATAAATGAATATGTGGCTTTTGCACTTCTTTTATCTAAGATACAAGTTTTCTTGGGTAAAGTATCGTGGCTTGCCACCACGTGTTCCAAGTTAAGACTCGATACTCTGTTGACCCTATGACGTAAGGGTGACCGGACACTTATAAATTTCCGGTAATGGTACCCCCATTGAGCAATTTGATATATATATGTGTGTGTGTGTGTGTGTGTGTGTGTGTGTGTGTGTGTGTGTGTGTGTGTGAGAGAGAGAAAAAGCTATGCATAGACTCATGGGGATGCGCGTCGGAGGACAGTCCAAGGGTTTAGCAAACTGGACTTGTCGGGTTGACTTGATAACCGACAGATGAGACTCATCAGCCACAGGGTAGGCATTCATCATATGCATCTGTATGGCATTGTTTGGGTGTGCATATTGTACTTGGTGCACGAAATTGTGATCATCAACAATGGCGCCAAAAACTTGGTAGCGCTCTCAAACGTGAATCGCACTTAGTCACAACTCCACACAACTAACCAGCAAGTGCACTGGGTCGTCCAAGTAATACCTTACGTGAGTAAGGGTCGATCCCACAGAGATTGTTGGTATGAAGCAAGCTATGGTCATCTTGTAAATCTCAGTTAGGCGGATAGTAAATATTATGGAGTTTTCGAATAATAAATAAAACAGAAAATAAAGATAGAGTTACTCATGTAATTCAATGGTGGGAATTTCAGATAAGTGCATGGAGGTGTTGTGTTCCTTCTGAATCTCTGCTTTCCTACTGCTTTCATCCAATCCTTCTTACTCCTTTCCATGGCAAGCTGTATGTAGGGCATCACCGTTGTCAATGGCTACATCCCATCCTCTCAGTGAAAATGGTCCAAATGCTCTGTCACAGCACGGCTAATCATTTGTCAGTTCTCGATCATCTTGGAATAGAATCCCTTGATTCTTTTGCGTTTGTCATCACGCCCAACAATCGCGAGTTTGAAGCTCGTCACATTCATTCAATCCCGGAATCCTACTCGAAATACCACAGACAAGGTTAGACTTTTCAGATTCCCATGAATGCCGCCATCAATTCTAGCTTATACCACGAAGATTCTGATTAAGGAATCCAAGAGATATATGCCCGGTCTAAGGTAGAACGGAAGTGGTTGTCAGTCACGTGTTCATAGGTGAGAATGATGATGAGTGTCACGGATCATCACATTCATCATGTTGAAGTGCACAAATATCTTAGAATAAGAACAAGCGGAATTGAATAGAAAATAGTAATAATTGCATTGAAACTTGAGGTACAACAGAGCTCCACACCCTTAATCTATGGTGTGTAGAAACTCCACCGTTGAAAATACATAAGTGATGAAGGTTCAGGCATGGCCGAATGGCCAGCCCCCAAACGTGATCAATAGTCTCCTAAGATGAATAATAAAATAAAACTGAGACCAAAGATGTCTAATACAATAGTAAAACGTCCTATTTATACTAGACTAGCTACTAGGGTTTACAGAAGTAAGTAATTGATGCATAAATCCACTTCCGGGGCCCACTTGGTGTGTGCTTGGGCTGAGCTTGATCTTTACACGAGCTGAGGCTTATCTTGGAGTTGAACGCCAAGTTGTAACGTGTTTTTGGCGTTCAACTCTGGTTCGTGACGTGTTTCTGGCGTTTGACTCCAGAATGCAGCATGGAACTGGCATTGAGCGCCAGTTTACATCATCAAATCCCGAATAAAGTATAAACTATTATATATTTCTGCAAAGCTCTGGATGTCTACTTTCCAACGCCATTGAAAGCGCGCCATTTGGAGTTATGTAGCTCCAAAAAATCTATTTCGAGTGTAGGGAGGTCAGAATCCAACAGCATCAGCAGTCCTTTGTCAGTCTTCTTATCAGAGTTTTGCTCAGGTCCCTCAATTTCAGCCAGAAATTACCTGAAATCACAGAAAAATACACAAACTCATAGTAAAGTCCAGAAATGTGAATTTATCATAAAAACTAATGAAAGCATCCCTAAAAGTAGCTTGATCCTACTAAAAACTACCTAAAAACAATGCCAAAAAGCGTATAAAGTATCCGCTCATCACAACACCAAACTTAAATTGTTGCTTGTCCCCAAGCAACTGAAAATCAATTAGGATAAAAAGAAGAGAATATACTATAAATTCCAAAATATCAATAAATATTAGTTCTAATTAGATGAGCGAAACTTGTAGCTTTTTGCCTCTGAACAGTTTTGGCATCTCACTTTTTCCCTTGAAGTTTAGAATGATTGGCATCTATAGGAACTTAGAATTTCAGATAGTGTTATTGATTCTCCTAGTTAAGTTTGTTGATTCTTAAACACAGCTACTTTTATGAGTCTTGGCCGTGGCCCTAAGCACTTTGTTTTCCAGTATTACCACCAGATAAAAAATGCCACAGACACATAACTGGGTGAACCTTTTCAGATTGTGACTCAGCTTTGCTAAAGTCCCTAGTTAGAGGTGTCCAGAGCTCTTAAGCACACTCTTTTTGTTTTGGATAACGACTTTAACCACTCAGTCTCAAGCTTTTCACTTGGACCTGCATGCCACAAGCACATGGTTAGGGACAGCTTGATTTAGCCGCTTAGGCCTAGATTTTATTTCCTTGGGCCCTCCTATCCATTGATGCTCAAAGCCTTGGACCCCCTTTTTACCCTTGCCTTTTGGTTTTAAGGGCTATTGGCTTTTTCTGCTTGCTTTTTCTTTTTCTTTCTATTTGTTTTTCGCCATTTCTTTTTTTTCGCAAGCTTTTGCTTTTTCACTGCTTTTTCTTGCTTCAAGAATCAATTTTATGATTTTTCAGATTATCAATAGCATTTCTCTTTGTTCATCATTCTTTCAAGAGCCAACAATTTTAACATTCATAAACAACAAGATAAAAAATATGTACTGTTCAAGCATTCATTTAGAAAACAAAAATTATTGTCACCACATCAATATAATTAAACTAAATTCAAGGATAATTTCGAAATTCATGTACTTCTTGTTCTTTTGAATTAGAAACATTTTTCATTTAAGAGAGGTGAAGGATTTATGGAATTATTCATAGGCTTAAGACATAGTTACTACATACTAATGATCATGTAATAAAGACACAAAACATAAACACACATATAGCATAAAATCGAAAAAAACAGAGAGATAATAACAAGGAAGTTAAGGAATGAGTCCACCTTAGTGAGGGTGGCGCCTTTTGAAGGACCAATGGTGCTTTTTGAGCTTCTTTATGTCTCTTCCTTGCCTCTGTTGCTTGATCCCTAGTGATTTTGGTGCTCTTATCCTTAGTTGCTCCCAATAGTTGTGTGGAGGAAAATGTATCCCCTGAGGTATCTCAATGATTTTTTATGAGGGAATTCCTCATGCTCTCTTGATGTGCAGTCAAATGCTCTATTACTGAGCCATCAATGGTTATGGAAAAACAAAAAAGCTATGCTTTTACCACACCAAACTTAGAATGTTGCTCGCCCTCGAGCAAAGAAGAAAGAATGGAAGGAGAAGAAAATATGGAGGAGAGGGAGAGATGTGTATGTTTCGGCCATATGGGTGGGATTGGGTGGGAAAGAGATGGATGGATGTGAGTGGTGAAGAGGTGATAGGGAAGAAGAGAGAAGGTGAGTTGAGGTAGGTGGGGATCCTATGGGATCCACAGATCCTGAGGTGTCAAGGATTTTCATCCCTGCACCAATGAAGCGTGTAAAATGCCCTCTGCATGCAATCCTGGCATTTAACGCCAGATTGGTGCTTGACCTCTAAGCTTGTTCTGGGCGTTTAACGCTCATCTGCAGCATGTTTCTGGCGTTGAACGCCAGCTTTCCTCAGTGTGCAATCCTGGCGTTTAAACGCCAGATTGCTGCATGTTTCTGGCGTTCAGCGCCAGATCCATGCTCTGTTCTGGCGTTGAACGCCAGCCAGATACTCCCTACTGGCGTTTAAACGCCAGTAAGTCCATCCTCCAGGGTGTGATTTTTCTTCTGCTATTTTTGATTCTGTTTTTTAATTTTAGTATTTTTTTTCATGACTCCACATGATCATGAACCTAATAAAATATAAAAGAACAATAAAAAGAAAAATAAAATTAGATAAATAAAAATTGGGTTGCCTCCCAATAAGCGTTTCTTTAATGTCAATAGCTTGACAGTGGCTCTCATAGAGCAACACAGGTGATCAGGTCAATGTTGTATAGTCCCAACACCAAACTTAGAGTTTGGTTGTAGGGATTCAACACCAAACTTAGAGTTTGGTTGTGGCCTCCCAACACCAAATTTAGAGTTTGACTATGGGGGCTCTGTTTGACTCTGTACTGAGAGAAGCTCTGCATGTTTACTCTCCCTTGTTACAGAAGGATAGCCGTGTGCCTTAAACACAAGGTAGTCCCCATTTAATTAAAGGACTAATTCTCCTCTGTTAACATCTATCACAGCTTCTGCTGTGGCTAGGAAAGGTCTTTCAAGGATGATGCATTCATCCTCCTCCTTTCTAGTGTCTAAGATTATGAAATCAGCAGGAATGTAAAGGCCTTCAACCTTTACCAACACGTCCTCTACCAATTCATAAGCTTGTCTGCCATTTGTAATGAGAATAAGGCAGGCTGTACCTCAATGATCCCCAGCTTCTCCATTACAGAGAGTGGTATAAGATTTATGTTTGACCCTAGGTCACACAGAGCCTTTTCAAAGGTCATAGTGCCTATGGTACAGGGTATTAAGAATTTTCCAGGATCTTGTTTTTTTTTTTTTTTTTGAGGTAAAGTTTGCTGAACCCATGTATCTAGTTCACCAATGAGCAAGGGAGGTTCACCTTCCCAAGTCTCATTACCAAAAAATTTAGCATTCAGCTTCATGATAGCTCCTAGATATTGAGCAACTTGCTCTCTAGTTACATCTTCATCCTCTTCAGAGGAAGAATAGTCTTCAGAGCTCATGAATGGCAGAAGGAGGTTTAATGGAATCTCTATGGTCTCTATATGAGTCTCAGATTCCTTTGGGTCCTCAATAGGGAACTCCTTCTTGGTTGGGAGATGTCCCATGAAGTCTTCCTCATTGGGACTCACGTCCTCCCCTTCCTCCTTGCATTCGGCCATATTGACTATATCAATGGCCTTGCACTCTCTCTTTGGATTCTCTTCTGTATTGCTTGGGAGAGCACTAAGAGGAGTTTCAATTATGTTCTTACTCAGCTGGCCCATTTGTGCCTCCAGATTTCTGATGGAGGACCTTGTTTCACTCATGAAACTTAAAGTGGCCTTAGACAGATCAGAGACTAAGTTTGCTAAGTTAGAGGTGCTTTGCTCAGAATTCTCTGTCTGTTGCTGAGAAGATGATGGAAAAGGCTTGCCATTGCTAAATCTGTTTCTTCCACCATTATTAAAGCCTTGTTGAGGCTTTTGTTGATCCTTCCATGAGAAATTTGAATGATTTCTCCATGATGAGTTGTAGGTGTTTCCATAAGGTTCACCTAAGTAATTTACCTCTGCTATTGCAGGGTTATCAGGATCATAAGCTTTTTCTTCAGAAGATGCTTCTTTAGTACTGTTGGATGCATTTTGCCATCCATTCAGACTTTGGGAAATCATGTTGACTTGCTGAGCCAACATTTTTTTCTGAGCCAATATGGCATTCAGAGCATCAATCTCAAGAACTCCATTCCTTTGAGGCGTCCCATTATTCACGGAATTCCTCTCAGAAGTGTACATGAACTGGTTATTTGCAACCATGTCAATAAGTTCTTGAGCTTCTACAGGCATTTTCTTTAGGTGAATGGATCCACCTGCAGAATGGTCCAATGACATCTTAGAGAACTCAGATAGACCATAATAGAATATGTCTATCATGGTCCATTCTGAGAACATGTCAGAAGGACATCTTTTGGTCATCTGTTTGTATCTTTCCCAAGCTTCATAGAGGGATTCACCATCTTTTTGTTTGAAGGTCTGAACATCCACTCTAAGCTTGCTCAGCTTTTGAGGAGGAAAGAACTTAGCCAAGAAGGCCGTGACCAGCTTATCCCAGGAGTCCAGGCTATCTTTAGGTTGAGAATCTAACCATGTTCTAGCTCTGTCTCTTACAGCAAAAGGGAAAAGCATGAGCCTGTAGACTTCAGGATCTACTCCATTAGTCTTAACAGTCTCACAGATCTGCAGGTTAAAAACTGGTAGGGATCTTCTGAGGGAAGTCCATGAAACTTGCAGTTCTGTTGCATTAGAGCAACTAGTTGAGGTTTCAGCTCAAAATTGTTTGCTCCAATGGCAGGAATTGAGATGCTTCTTCCATCAAACTTGGAAGTAGGTGTAGTATAATCACCAAGCATCCTTCTTGCATTATTGTTGTTGGGTTCGGCTGCCATCTCCTTTTCTTGTTCAAAAATTTCAGCAAGGTTGTCTCTGGATTGTTGTAATTTAGCTTCTCTTAGTTTCCTCTTCAGAGTCCTTTCAGGTTCTGGATCAGCTTCAACAAGAATGTCTTTTTCCTTGTTCCTGCTCATATGAAAGAGAAGAGAACAAAAAAAAAAAGAAGAGGAATCCTCTATGTCACAGTAAAGAGGTTCCTTATTATTAGTAGAAGAAGAAGGGAATAAAGAAAGGAGAATCCAAACACAAAGGTAAGGATAGGGGCAGTGACTTGAGATGAAGAGAGGTGAAGAGAGGTGTTAGTAAATAAATAAATAAATAGAAAAAGATGAGAGAGGGATAGATTTTTGAAATTAAATTTTGAAAAGGAGTTAAATAATTTTTGAAAATAAAAGGGAAGATAAAATTAAAATTTAAAACAATTAATTAATTAAAAAGAATTTTTAAAAAAGAGGGAGGTATTTTCGAAAATTAGAGAGAGAAAAGTTGTTAGGTGGTTTTGAAAAAGATAAGAAACAAACAAAAAGTCAAATAGTTAGTTGAAAAAGATTTGAAAATCAAATTTGAAAAGATAAAAAGATAAGAAGTTAGATAAGATATTTTGAAATCAAATTTTTGAAAAAGATAAAATTTTAAAAAAGATATGATAAGAAGATATGATTAAAAAGATATGGTTAGAAAAGATTTAATTTTTAAAATTAAAATTAATTACTTGACTAACAAGAAACTAAAAGATATGATTCTAGAATTTAAAGATTGAACCTTTCTTAACAAGAAAGTAACAAACTTCAAATTTTTTAATCAATCACGTTAATTGTTAGTGTAATTTCGAAAATTATGACATAAAGATAAAAAAAAGATTTTGAAAATCAATTTAAAAGAAATTTTCGAAAATATATAAAAAAATGAAAAAGATTTGAGTTTTGAAAAGGTTTTGAAAAGATAAGATTTTTAAAATTGAAATTTTGAGTTGACTAACAAGTAAACAACTTATTTTAAAAATTTTTGACCAAGTCAACCCAAAATTTCGAATTTTTGAGAGAAATAAGGAAAAAGATATATTTTTTTAATTTTTTAATTTTTAAATTTTTAATGATGAGAGAGAAAAACACAAATATGACCCAAAACATGAAAATTTTGGATCAAAACCAATGATGCATGCAAGAACACTATGAATGTCAAGATGAACACCAAGAACACCTTGAAGATCATGATGAACATCAAGAACATATTTTTGAAAAATTTTGATGCAAAGAAAACATGCAAGACACCAAACTTAGAAATCTTTAATGCTTGGACTCTAACAAACGAAAAATGCATATGATAAACAACAAAAAATACAAAACAAGAAAACATCAAGATCAAACAAGAAGACTTACTAAGAACAACTTGAAGATCATGAAGAACACCATGAATGCACAAGTTTTTCGAAAAAAAATGCAAGAACAATATGAGTATGCAATTGACACCAAACTTAAAACATGACACAAAACTCAAACAAGAACACAAAATATTTTTGGTTTTTATGATTTTATGATTTTTTTGTATTTTCTTTTATTTTTTTCAAAGAAAAAAACATATAGGAAAAAGAAATTAAGAAATTCAAAATTTTTAATAAGAATTCCAGGAATCTTTCAATGTTAGTCTAAAGCTCCAATCCAAGGGTTGGGCATGGCTTAATAGCCAGCAAGCTTTAGAAGATATAAATCAGGCATGTAACAATTGATATTCCAATTAACTTGCCTCTATACTGATAGTTTTGAAGCCTCAATCCAATTGAGTTAGACATGGCTTTACAGCCAGCCAAGCTTCAACATACTTTATGAAACACTAGAATTCATTCTTAAAAATTTTGAATAATTTTTCGAAAACAAAGAAAAAATTTTGAAAAATATTTTTGAAAACTTTTTGGAAAGAAAAATAAAAAGAAAATTACCTAATTTAAGCAACAAGACGAACCGTCAGTTGTCCATACTCGAACAATCCCTGGCAACGGCGCCAAAAACTTGGTGCACAAAATTGTGATCATCAACAATGGCACCAAAAACTTGGTAGCGCTCTCAAACGTGAATCACACTTAGTCACAACTCCGTACAACTAACCAGCAAGTGCACTGGGTCGTCCAAGTAATACCTTACGTGAGTAAGGGTCGATCCACGGAGATTGTTGGTATGAAGCAAGCTATGGTCATCTTGTAAATCTCAGTTAGGCGGATAGTAAATGTTATGGAGTTTTCGAATAATAAATAAAATAGAAAATAAAGATAGAGTTACTCATGTAATTCAATGGTGGGAATTTCAGATAAGTGCATGGAGGTGCTGTGTTCTTTCTGAATCTCTACTTTCCTACTGCTTTCATCCAATCCTTCTTACTCCTTTCCATGGCAAGCTGTATGTAGGGCATCACCGTTGTCAATGGCTACATCCCATCCTCTCAGTGAAAATGGTCCAAATGCTCTGTCACAGCACGACTAATCATCTGTCGGTTCTCGATCATGTTGGAATAGAATCCCTTGATTCTTTTGCGTTTGTCATCACGCCCAACAATCGCGAGTTTGAAGCTCGTCACAGTCATTCAATCCCGGAATCCTACTCGGAATACCACAGACAAGGTTAGACTTTCCGGATTTCCATGAATGCTGGCATCAATTCTAGCTTATACCATGAAGATTCTGATTAAGGAATCCAAGAGATATGCGCCGGGTCTAAGGTAGAACGGAAGTGGTTGTCAGTCACATGTTCATAGGTAAGAATGATTATGAGTGTCACGAATCATCACATTCATCATGTTGAAGTGCAACGAATATCTTAGAATAATAACAAGCGGAATTGAATATAAAATAGTAGTAATTGCATTGAAACTTGAGGTACAGCAGAGCTCCACACCCTTAATCTATGGTGTGTAGAAACTCTACCGTTGAAAATACATAAGTGATGAAGGTTCAGGCATGGCCGAATGGCCAGCCCCCAAACGTGATCAATAGTCTCCTAAGATGAATAATAAAATAAAACTGAGACCAAAGATGTCTAATACAATAGTAAAACGTCCTATTTATACTAGACTAGCTACTAGGGTTTACAGAAGTAAGTAATTGATGCGGAAATCCACTTCCGTGGCCCACTTGGTGTGTGCTTGGGCTGAGCTTGATCTTTACATGAGCTGAGGCTTATCTTGGAGTTGAACGCCAAGTTGTAACGTGTTTTTGGCGTTCAACTCTAGTTCGTGACGTGTTTCTGGCGTTTGACTCCAGAATGCAGCATGGAACTGGCGTTGAGCGCCAGTTTACGTCGTCAAATCTCGAATAAAGTATGAACTATTATATATTGCTGGAAAGCTCTGAATGTCTAATTTCCAACGCTATTGAGAGCGCACCATTTGGAGTTCTGTAGCTCCAAAAAATCTATTTCGAGTGCAGGGAGGTCAGAATCCAACAACATCAGCAGTCCTTTGTCAGCCTTCTTATCAGAGTTTTGCTCAGGTCCCTCAATTTCAGCCAGAAATTACCTGAAATCACAGAAAAACACACAAACTCATAGTAAAGTCCAGAAATGTGAATTTAGCATAAAAACTAATGAAAACATCCCTAAAAGTAGCTAGATCCTACTAAAAACTACCTAAAAACAATGCCAAAAAGCGTATAAATTATCCGCTCATCAGCGTCGGAGGACAGTCCAAGGGTTTAGCAAACCGGACTTGTCGGGTTGGCTTGATAACCGACAGATGAGACTCATCAGCCATAGGGTAGGCATTCATCATATGCATCTATATGACATTGTTTGGGTGTGCATATTGTACTTGGTTTGTCTATGTGAATAATTCTGTCTAATTGCTAATTGCTCTACTTGATGTAACTGCTTGATTATGCTTGAACATCCCTACTTGTGTTTGTGACTGAAATTGGTTGAATTTGTGGTGAATTGGCTGCGAATTGATTTGTTTGGAACTTGGGCCATAGATGATTATGAGATAGATCGAAGGCCATGTTTGGTTGTATTTTTGGTTTAGAAAAGTATGAAAAACTAAACTGGTTTAGCCTAAACTTAGTGAATCTATGCTTGGAACAGGTTGGTCATTCATGCTGTTTAGGAAAAAGCTTTTGAAAGGCTTTTGAATTTTTGAAGAAATAACAGTTTTCTCTTTTAGAAAGGATTTCAAATTTTTAATGGTAAATCTTTGGGTTTTAAAAGGGTGCATAAGACGATTATTAATCACTATGTTTCAAAAAGAGTTTTATTTTCGCATATCCTATTATAGTAATTCTCTAACCTCATAGTGAGAACCTGCGAGGACGATGTTCTCACTCCCTACAGGTCTTTTCTTTTTCAAGTTATTGATAAATCCCATTTTTAGGGTTTATCTTGTGTTGAATTTAGAGGGATTTTATCATCTTTTCCCACATTTATTCAATAAAATAGCATGGTTTTGAAATTCTCGTTTAACTATGCTTAAGAGTGAAAACATGCTTTTTAGGTATTAAAATAGCTAAATTTAATTCACCTTGATTCCATTAGATGCCTTGATATGTTTGTTAAGTGATTTCAGGTTTAGAAGGCAAAGATTGGATTGAGGAAACGAAGAAAAAGCATGTAAAAAACTTTCTTTTTATGCCTTCCAAGTGTTTGACAAAATGCTTGGAAGGATGTTACAGTAGATTTTTTTGTTGTTAGCTTGGGATGGTAACTTAGGTGACCTTGAATTACTAATGTCCAAGTGATTGATAATTGATGTCCATTGACACTAGCTTTCACTAAGTCAATTAGTGAGTGGCTAGGATTTATGGAGTGGGATTGATAAAGCTCATTTGACTTTCTTTCACTTGTTAGCGGATGACTTAATGAGATTGATCCTTGCAATTATCATATTGTGGTTAGTGACAAGGATAGAGATCCTTAACCATCAACCCTTGCCAAGATCTTTTTACCATTTGAGTTCCTTTACTTTTTTATCATTTATGTTTCTTGTCTCTTATATCAAAAACTCCAAAAGATACAATCCATAGCCAATAATTGAGTACTTCATTGCAATTCCTAGGAAGAACGACCCAGGATTAATACTCTCGGTTATTTTATTGGGGTTGAACTTGTGACAACCAAAATTAAATTTGGTATGGGATTGCTTGTTGGTTTAGACTATACTTGCGACGGGATTTAGTGATAAATTCTATACCGACAAAATATCTCACATCAAATTTTGGCGCCGTTGCTGGAAAATTGCAATTATATGCCCTATTATTGGTTATTGTATATATATGAATATTGTGAATATGTTTGCCTTTTGCTTCCTTGTTAGTTTTTGGTAGTTGTAGGAGTTTGTTCTCTTTATTTGTTACTACTTTTTGTTTTTGTTTTCCCTTGCTACTATGAATTCTCATCACTTTGGCTATGAGTTTGGTTCTAACTATGTTGTAGAAAATGGGAGCTACAATGAAGATATGCATCAAGGATGGAACCATCATAGGTGGGAGGAGCCATATGCATATGATCAATCCTCTTAGCAACAACCTCCACCAATACACTATAAACAAGAGCCATTCTATGATGCATACCAAGACAATGGTTATGGTGAACCTCTCTATGACTATCAACCACCACCATATACATGTGAACCACGTCCTCAACATAGTTTTGAACCACCATACTCACAAGCCCCCTACCACCAAACACCTTCATATGACCATAATCCTTATCCACCATACCAACCACCTTATGAGCCATATGAACCAAACATAGAACCACCACAATTCCATTATAATTACTCCTAAGAACCACTTCAATACACACCATCACCATACCCTCACCAAGAAGAACCACCCTCCTATTATGAACCCTTCCTCCAAACCAATGAACCCTCCTATCTACCCCAAACCCCAATGGATGATTCTCTTGTTTTGCTTCTTCAAGGGCAAGAAGATATGCAAAAGAACGCACTAGAATTTGTGGCTATCTTGACCGAGGTAGTAAACCTATTAGCCTCTCAATGCTTGAACACTCAAAGCACTCTCATGGCCACATGTGGAGAATCAATTGAAGAGCATAGCATGAAGGAGAGATTGGAAACACCGGTGGAAAATGAGTGATGTTAATTTGTGTTAGAACAATTGGAGGAACCTAGGATTATTGGAGAAGAGGAAGAAGTGGTTGAAGATTTAGGAGATGCGAAACCTCCATGGGAAACTAGAATTATAGAACATTCCTCCAAGAAAATTGAATTTGATGTTGAGGAGGAGAGTGCACAACCTCCAAGGCATATTTCATATGAAGAATTGGAGGGAATGAAGCAAGAATTGAGTTTCCTTGGTGATGAAGATCATGCATCAAACCTTCTTGGTAGTGAATCCTTTGAACTTGAAGAACCTTCTCTCGATGAAATAGAAAGCAATGTGGAGGTAAATTTCTCTCATCCCCTATTTATTATTTGAATGATGGAGAAGAGTTAGACAAAATTGATAAACAAATGATTGAATTTGAGGAATCCTGCAAAAAGGTGGAGATAGTCAAGGAAGAACACAAGGGAGTGGAGTTTGCAAGGACATTGGAGATACCTCTCCCCAAGCCATCACCATCTATCCTTACACTCAAGTGGGTAAATCTCTCATCTCTAAGCTTAATTATCCCACTTGAATATGGTTTGCTTTGGACGAATGGACAACTTAGAGCTCTTTGTGACTTTAAGAGTAAAAAGAAGATGGTTAGTGGTTGGCATTGTAAATCAAATTTCATGATGGTTGCATGTTCAAGGCTTAATAGAAAGGTTTGGTGTAAAACTATATTTCTTGGGTCTAAGATGATGTTTGGTCGTTTGAGTGAGGATTCCAAGATTATGCCACCCGAATGGAATAATAATGATCAATTTGAAGATGGGTGTAGAAACAAGATTTGGGATCCGGGAATACATGATGATCAATTTTGGGAGCCCTTAGCTTGTGTGGAACTCCATCAAAGCTTGGTGATATTGATTGTGAACTTTGGAGCCTATTAGAAGTCCAAGCATTGGTGGAAGTTTAAGGATGGATTCAAGCACAAGGCAACTTGATGAGAGCTCCCCATTAGTCCAACTTAAGGACAATAAATAAAAGTGTTAGGTGGGAGATACCCCACCATGGTAACATATTTTTATTTTTCTCTTTTGTACATATTGGTAAAAATTAGTTTGATTTCATGTTTTGTTTAGTTTGTCGAGTTTAATTGGTAGTTTGGTATGTTGAATAAGGTCTTATGGAGTTTTGGTAGCTGTTTGGAGATTTGGAATGCTTGGTTTGGTGCAAAAACTTGGAACACTTTTGAAAAATAGAGCATCAATCCACGTGTACGCGTCACCCACGCGTACGCGTGGCCCTAAATTTTTCGACCATCCACGCGTACGCGTGGATCCCAAATTTCCACCTTCCATACAAAAAACCCGAGAGTTATGCAAGTTGTGGGCTGGAACTGTGCCTCTAGCACAAAACCAACCCATGCGTACGCGTCACCCCACGCGTACGTGTCGCCTCTCTAAATAACCCATTACGCGTACGCGTGCCCTACACATACACATCGTTGTCATTTCACTTATCCACGCTTACGTGTCGCACGACGCGTGCGTGTGGACTGCCTTGTTCCACACACCCTCTTTTCTTCTTCTCTTTCCATTTCTTTCCTTCTTCTCTCTTCTCTTCTCTTCTTTCCCTTCTCCAACCATCATCCAACACTTCTAAACACCATCTAAAACCATTTCTTTTAGTTAGTTAGTTGGTTAGTTGGTTGTTTTATTAGTTTAGATTTTTATTTTATTTTCTGTTTTTCATGATGAGTGTTGGATTATTAATATTGCTTGCTGTTTATTGCTGCTTAGTACTAAATAGGATGTTACTTTAACATCATTTTTGCTAATTTCTATTGTTGGATTTCTTTATTGAGGTTATATTTTGCTACTTGATTTTGAGTTTCTTTGTTGAACATTTTTGACTACCAAGTGAATGAGAATTGCCCTCAAGCTTCGTAATTTTTTTTTTTTGAATTGCATAATTTGGCCACCATGTAATTTGAACTCTTTACTTTGATTAGGCAATTTCTTGATGGATGTTGAGCATTTATCTTAATGCATTGTATTTCTTGATCATATGCATCCATATGTTATATATTTGCTTGAATGCTTTCATACTTCTTTATCGCTTTTTTGGTTATCTTAACCTACGAGTTTAGAGCATCTCAAGTACACTAGAATGAGTGAAGTGCATTCTTCTTTTGTGTAAATTGTGACAGTTTTATGCTAGTGTGCGTGTGTTCTAAACTACGCGCAATTTAGAACTCACACACTCTTTTCTTCAATGTCACACTAATTCACTCACTTCTTTCTAGTGATTATTACACCATTCCAACAATTTATGCTTCCTTGCTTTTGCATTTACTTGTCTTTTTATCCTGTTTTCTATTTTCAGGATGCACCATAAGCAACAAAGGAAGCAGGAGAAAGAACATGCAGCAATCGGTTGACCTACTAGCTGAAGGTAGCAACCCGTGTAGTCGTCGTAACCCCTTGCTCATCTTTGAATGTGGGGAGGTCGTCCGACCAGTCGGTACTTTTGGGTGACAAATTTCTAATTCCAACACTTTGCATTTTTTTTAGGTCTTCTAGGATTTTTAGTGCATATATATAATAAGCTTAGTCAAAATCATGATATTTTCCAAGGATTTATTCTATAAGGCACCCCAATTGATTTGAGTGGAAACTTTTCATTGAACTTGCTTGAACTATACATTGTGAATCATGTTTTTGAGCTAAGAACACAAGCATGTGAGATTTTGAGCCTAATTGTGTGGTTACATCATATAACCACTTATTTTCATTCTTGTCTGCATTATTCTCTTCCTATGATTGTAATCATTGATTTGTTTGATTCTATATGTCTATTATTCTGTGTATACATGCATTTATATGATTGAGACCATCATTTTATTAGCTCACTTATCCAAATAGCCTCACCTTTTATCTTCCATTGTTAGCCAATTTTGAGCCTATGATTAACCCACTTTGTTCTTTAATTTAGCACATTACAAGCCCTAAAGCAAAAAAATAATAAATATCCTTAAGTTGGATCTTTGATTAGCTTAGACTAGTGAATGTGTGTAACATTCAAGTGTGGGAAAACTTGGGACATTGGTTGAGAAAAAGGTGTGTGTTGTATCTTTGTTAAAAATATTGGAAATTGGGTACATACTCATGCGTGAATTATGTTTAAACCATATGCATTGATATTTGTATATAATCACATCAAAAAAATAAAAAAAAAAGACAAAAGAAAAAAGAAAAATAAATAATATATATAAAAAATATAGAAAAAGAAAGAAAAAAAAGCAATAAGAAGGGGACAAAATGTCCCAAGGTAAAGTTCAATAATATCAATGCATATGGGATGTAAATTGAAAAGAGAAATACATGAGTGTGTGAAAAAAGTGAAAAATGGGTAGCTAGGTATTGTATTAGAATTGTATAGGTTGTTATATGTGTTTGGTGAGAGCTTAGGTTAAACAAAGATTCAAATTTCAAGCTCACTTGACCATATATAACCTTAGCTTGACCCTAGCCTCATTACAACCTTGTGGAAAGACCTCATGATGATTGTATGGATGCATGAAATAATTGTTGATTGTTAGATGAAAAATAAATCTTGGAAATAATGATTAGGGGAGAATTGAGTGAATCAACCCTACACACTTGAGTGACTAGAGCGGATATACATCCGGTGAGGGTTTGATTGCTCAATTATATGTTTTCACCTAAAATCATCACTTTTCTTGCTAGTTTGTAAAAATCTTTAATAACTTAATTCTATTGGGGATTTGATTTGATTGCTATTACTTTAGCCCTTATGCTTATATATGTCTTCTTGGAAGTTGATTTATTTTGACCAAGTAGTTGCATTCATTTAGATAGATTACATATAGATAGGTTGCATTTAATTAGTTTGCATTGAATAAATGTTGGTACCCTTTAGTTCTTTCTTGATTCTAGCAAGAGGACATGCTTGGTTTAAGTGTGGGGAGGTTGATAAATCCCATTTTTAGGGTTTATCTTGTGTTGAATTTAGAGGGATTTTATCATCTTTTCCAAGATTTATTCAATGAAATAGCATGGTTTTGTAATTCTCCTTTAATTATGCTTAAGAGTGAAAACATGCTTTTTAGGTCTTAAAATAGCTAAATTTAATTCACCTTGATTCCATTAGATGCCTTGATATGTTTGTTAAGTGATTTCAGGTTTATAAGGCAAAGATTGGATTGAGGAAACGAAGAAAAAGCATGTAAAAATGGAGAACTCATGAGATGAAGGAATCGTAAAGTTGTCAATCATGACCTCTTCGCACTTAATCGATCATAACTTGAGCTACAGAAATCCAAATGAGACGGTTCTAATTGCATTGGAAAGCTAACATCTGGGGCTTCAAAATTATATAAAAGTTTCCATGTTTGCCTTTCATTTAAGCAACGCGCAAGCGTGGTCTATTCATGCACGTCACAGGATCAGCGTGACTCACTAAAGGTAATTCGTGGCCAACAATTTCTAAAGCATTTTGGGTCCAATCCAATCCATTTCTGATGTTATTGAACCCAAGGATTGAAAGGGGATGAACCAAGAAGTCATAGTTTAGTTTTTATCATGTTTTAGGATAGAATTTGGTGCACGAAATTGCAATCTCACTTTTGCAATCCCGCACAACTAACCAGCAAGTGCACTGGGTCGTCCAAGTAATACCTTACGTGAGTAAGGGTCAATCCCATGGAGATTGTCGGCTTGAAGCAAGCTATGGTTATCTTGTAACTCTTAGTCAGGATATCAATAATTCTCAGGTTTAATTGTGAAAAGTAGAAGAACATGAAATAAATACTTGTTTTGCAGTAATGGAGAACAGGTTGAGGTTTTGGAGATGCTCTATCTTCTGAACCTCTGCTTTCCTACTGTCTTCTTCTTCAAGCACGCAAGGCTCCTTCCATGGCAAGCTGTATGTAGGGTTTCACCGTTGTCAATGGCTACCTCCCATCCTCTCAGTGAAAATGTTCAACGCTCTCTGTCACAGCACGGCTAATCATCTGTCGGTTCTCAATCGGGTTGGAATAGAATCTAGTGATTCTTTTGCGTCTGTCACTAACGCCCAGCCCTCAGAAGTTTGAAGCTCGTCACAGTCATTCAATCCTTGAATCCTACTCAAAATACCACAGACAAGGTTTAGACCTTTCGGATTCTCTTGAATGCCGCCATCAATTCTAGCTTATACCACGAAGATTCTGATTAAGGAATCCAAGAGATATCTACTCAATCTAAGGTAGAACAGAGGTGGTTGTCAGGCACACGTTCATAGGTGAGAATGATGATGAGTGTCACGGATCATCACATTCATCAGGTTTAGGAACAAGTGATATCTTAGAATAGAAGCAAGCGTGTTTGAATGAAAAACAGTAGTAATTGCATTAATCCATCAAGACACAGCAGAGCTCCTCACCCCCAACCATGGGGTTTAGAGACTCATGCCGTAGAAGGTACAATATGAAACGTGTAAAGTGTCCTGAGGTCGAGATACAATATCAAAAGGTCCTATTAATAGTGAACTAGTAACCTAGGGTATACAGAAATGAGTAAATGACGTAAAAATCCACTTCCGGGGTCCACTTGGTGTGTGCTTGGGCTGAGCATTGAAGCTTTCATGTGTAGAGACTTTTTCTGGAGTTAAACGCCAGCTTTTATGCCAGTTTGGGCGTTTAACTCCAATTTTTGTGCCTGATCCGGCGTTAAACGCCGGGAATTCTAAAGCTGATTTGCAACACCAGTTTGGGCCATCAAATCTCGGATAAAGTATGAACTATTATATATTGCTGGAAATCCCAAGATGTCTACTTTCCAACGCAATTGAGAGCGCGCCAATTGGGCTTCTGTAGCTCCAGAAAATCCATTTCGAGTGCAGGGAGGTCAGAATCCAACAGCATCTGCAGTCCTTTTCAGCCTCTGAATCAGATTTTTGCTCAGGTCCCTCAATTTCAGCCAGAAAATACCTGAAATCACAGAAAAATACACAAACTCATAGTAAAGCCCAGAAAAGTGAATTTTAATTAAAAACTAATAAAAATGTAATAAAAACTAACTAAGATATACTAAAAACATACTAAAAACAATGCCAAAAAGCGTATAAATTATCCGCTCATCACAACACTAAACTTAAATTGTTGCTTGTCCCCAAGCAACTGAAAATCAAAATAGAATAAAAAAGAAGAGAATATACTATAGACTCCAAAATATCAAAGAAACTTAGTTCCAATTAGATGAGCGGGACTAGTAGCTTTTTGCTTCTGAACAGTTTTGGCATCTCACTTTATCCTTTGAAGTTTAGAATGATTGGCATCTATAGGAACTCAGAATTCAGATAGTGTTATTGATTCTCCTAGTTAAGTATGATGATTCTTGAACATAGCTACTTTATGAGTCTTGGTTGTGGCCCAAAGCACTCTGTCTTCCAGTATTACCACCGGATACATTCATGCCACAGACACATGACTGGGTGAACCTTTTCAGATTGTGACTCAGCTTTGCTAGAGTCCCCAATCAGAGGTGTCCAGGGTTCTTAAGCACACTCTTTTTGCCTTGGATCACTTAAAATTTTTTTTTGACTGCTTTTTCTTGCTTCAAGAATCAATTTGATGATTTTTCAGATCCTCAATAACATTTCTCCTTTTCCATCTTTCTTTCAAGAGCCAACAATTTTAACATTCTTTAATCAACAAATTCAAAAGATATATGCACTGTTCAAGCATTCATTCAGAAAACAAAAATTTTTGTCACCACATCAAACTAATTCAACTAGTTTCAGAGATGAATTCGAAATCCTGTACTTCTTGTTCTTTTGTGATTAGAGCATTTTTCATTTAAGAAAGGTGATGGATTCATAGGACATTTATAGCTTTAAGACATGAACCTTAAATTTTATTAATCATGAATTAAGAACAAGACTCAAAAAATAGATATAAGATAAGACTAATAGTAATAGAAAACAAAATTTTAAATGACTCTAAAATAGACTCCTAATGATAGAGTTTATCACAGAGTCAGGACTCAACAACCTTGATCTTGAGAAGTGGATGCTCCCTCAACTTGTGGGGTATTTGACCCTTCAAGGGAGAGCTTTTGGCGCTTCAGCTTCTGTAGCTCACGCCCCTGCTTCTCTTGTTCCTTCAGCAATTTGCAGAGCATGCAGTTTTGATTCTGCTGTTCTTCCTTAATTTGTTCCATAGCTTCTTGCAGCTTGGCAACAGATGCTTCTAGACGAGTCCAGTAGTCAATTTCAGGAAGTTCAGGGAGGAACTCCTGTGCCCTCCTTTTGATAGAGTTATCTTGCATTTGTCCTTCCATTGACCTCCTCGTGATTGGGTGCTCAATTGGGATGAATTCATCTACTCCCATCCTCACCCCAGCATCTTTACATAGCAAAGAGATTAAGCTTGGGTAAGCCAGTTTGGCTTTGGTGCACGAAATTGCAATAACACTTTTGCAACCCCGCACAACTAACCAGCAAGTGCACTGGGTCGTCCAAGTAATACCTTGCGTGAGCAAGGGTCGATCCCACGGAGATTGTCGGCTTGAAGCAAGCTATGGTTATCTTGTAAATCTTAGTCAGGATATCAGAAATTATCAGGATTGATTGTAAGAAGCAAAAGAACATGTAATGGTTACTTGTACTGCAGTAATGGAGAATGGGTTGAGGTTTGGAGATGCTCCATCTTCCGAATCTCTGCTTTCCTACTGTCTTCTTCATCAAACACGCATGTCTCCTTCCATGGCAAGCTCGTGTAGGGTCTCACTGTTGTCAGCAGCTACCTCCCATCCGCGCAGTGAAAGCTAATGCACACACTCTGTCACAGTGCTGCCAATCACCGGTTTGGTTCCCTCCCCTACCGGAATAGAATCACTCTTTTGCGTCTGTCACTAACGCCCAGTAGGTTACAGGTTTGAAGCACGTCACAGTCATTCAATCATTGAATCCTACTCAGAATACCACAGACAAGGTTTAGACCTTCCGGATTCTCTTTTTTGCTGCCATCAGGTCCTGCCTATACCACGAAGATTCCAATTAAAGAACCCAAGAGATAACTACTCAATCTAAGATAGAACAGAGGTGGTTGTCAGGCACGTGTTCATGGTTGAGAATGATGATGATTGTCACGGATCATCACATTCATCCGGATTAAGAACAAGTGTTATCTTAGAATGGAAGCAAGCATGATTGAATAAGAAACAGTAGTAATTGCATTAATCCATCAAGACACAGCAGAGCTCCTCACCCCCAGCCATGGGGTTTAGAGGCTCATACTGTGGAAAGAACGTGTACAAAATGTTATGGGGTCATAAGGTTCTGATTACAATGTAAAAAGGTCCTATAAGTAGTAAACTAGTATCCTAAGGTTTACAGAAATGAGTAAATGACAGAAAAATCCACTTCCTGGCCCACTTGGTGTGTGCTTGGGCTGAGCAATGAAGGAAATTCGTGTAGAGACCTTTTCTGGAGTTAAACGCCAGTTCTCATGCCAGTTTGGGCGTTTAACTCCAACTTTTATTCCAGTTCCGGCGTTTAACGCTGGAATTTCTGAGGCCGGATTTCTACGCGGGTTTGGGCCATCAAATCTTGGACAAAGTATGGACTATTATATATTGCTGGAAAGCCCAGGATGTCTACTTTCCAATGCCGTTGAGAGCGCGCCAATTGGGCTTCTGTAGCTCCAGAAAATCCACTTTGAGTGCAGGGAGGTCAGAATCCAACAGCATCTGCAGTCCTTTTCAGTCTCTGGATCAGATTTTTGCTCAGGACCCTCAATTTCAGTCAGAAAATACCTGAAATCACAGAAAAACACACAAACCCATAGTAAAGTCCAGAAAAGTGAATTTTAATTAAAAACTAATAAAAATATACTAAAAACTAACTAAAAGATACTAAAAACATACTAAAAACAATGCCAAAAAGCATACAAATTATCCGCTCATCAGAACACCAAACTTAAATTGTTGCTTGTCCCCAAGCAACTGAAAATCAAAATAGGATAAAAAGAAGAGAATATACTATAGATCCCAAAATATCAAAGAAACATAGTTCCAATTAGATGAGCGGGACTAGTAGCTTTTTGCCTCCGAACAGTTTTGGCATCTCACTCTATCCTTTGAAGTTCAGAATGATTGGCATCTATGAGAACTTAGAACTCAGATAGTGTTATTGATTCTCCTAGTTAAGTATATTGATTCTTGAACATAGCTAGTGTATGAGTCTTGGCTGTGGCCCAAGGCACTCTGTCTTCCAGTATTACCACCGGATACATACATGCCACAGACACATAATTGGGTGAACCTTTTTAGATTGTGACTCAGCTTTGCTAAAGTCCCCAATTAGAGGTGTCCAGGGTTCTTAAGCACACTCTTGTTGCCTTGGATCACAACTTTATTTCCTTCTCTTTTTTTTTTTTTCGAAATTTTTTTTTTTTTTTTGAATATTGCTTTTTCTTGCTTCAAGAATCAATTTGATGATTTTTCAGATCCTCAATAACAGTTCTCTTTCTCCTCATTCTTTCAAGAGCCAACAATTTTAACATTCTCAAAACAACAAATTCAAAAGACATATGCACTGTTCAAGCATTCATTCAGAAAACAAAAAGTATTGTCACCACATCAAGCTAATTCAACTAGTTTCAGAGATAAATTTCGAAACCCTGTACTTCTTGTTCTTTTGTGATTAAAGCATTTTTCTTTTAAGAGAGGTGATGGATTCATAGGACATTCATAGCTTTAAGGCATAAACTTTATTAATTTTATTAATTAAGAACAAGACTCAAATATAGATATAAGATGAGACTAAAAATAAAGGAAAAAAATAATAATAATAAAAAAAAACGAAAAACAGAGGCTCCTATGATAGAGGTTTCACAGAGTTAGGACTCAACAACCTTGATTTTGAGAAGTGGATGCTCTCTCAGCTTGAGAGGAGAGCTTTTGGCGCTTCAGTTCTTTGATTTCACGCCCCTGCTTCTCTTGTTCCTTCAGCAATTTGCAGATCATGCAGTTCTGATTCTGCTGTTCTTCCTTCAGTTGCTCCATAGTCTCTTGCAGCTTGTTGATGGATGCTTCTAGGCTGGCCCAGTAGCCAATTTCAGGGAATTCAGGGAGGAACTCACGCGCCCTCCTCTTGATAGAGTTGTCTTGCACTTGTCCTTCCATTGACTTCTTGGTGATTGGATGTTCAATGGGTATGAACTCATCTACTCCCATCTTTACCCCAGCCTCTTTACAGAGCAAGGAGATCAAGCTTGGGTAGGCCAATTTGGCTTCAGTGGAATTCTTATTTGCAATTGTGTAGATTTCACAAGCAATCACATGATGCACCTCCACTGCTTTTCCAAGCATAATGCAGTGAATCATCACTGCTCTCTTGATGGTGACCTCAGAACGGTTGCTAGTGGGCAATATGGAACGCCCAATAAAGTCTAGCCAACCTCTTGCAATTGGTTTGAGGTCTCCCCTCTTGAGTTGGTTTGGGACACCCTTAGAATTGGTTATCCACTTAGTTCCAGGGAGGCATATGTCCTCTAGAACTTGATCCAACCCCTTATCTACTCTCACCATCCTCCTATTAAAGGAATCAGGATCATCTTGCAGTTGAGGTAACTTGAAGATTTCTCTTATTTTGTCCAGATGGAAGTATATAACTTTCCCTCTGACCATGGTTCTGTGGGTATGGTAAGCGGTTCCAGTCATTCTTTGCTTATCTGTTAGCCACAGATTTGAATAGAATTCCTGAACAATGTTCCTTCCAACCTTTGTCTCAGGATTGGTCAGAACTTCCCAACCTCTGTTTCGAATTTGCTCTTGGATCTCCGGATATTCATCTTCTTTCAGATCAAATTTAACTTCCGGGATCACTGACCTCAGACCCATTATTTTGTGATAATGGTCTTCATGTTCTTTGGTTAAGAACTTCTCTTCATTCCAAAGATTCTTTGGATTAGTCTCTTTCTTTCCTCTTGAGTTGGTTTGTTTTCCCTTGAGAGCCATGATATTGATGAATCTTGGCTTAGTGATCACGGAAAAGCACACCAAACTTAGAGGTTTTGCTTGTCCTCAAGCAAAAAGAGAAGAAAGAAGATAATAGAGAGAGAGAGGGGGAGAGAATTCGAATGGTGTGAGGAAGGAGGGGTGAGGAACGTTCATTTATAGAGTGGGGGGAGGAGAATTTCGAAAACAAAAGAGAGATTTGAAAGGAAATTTGAAAAGATATGAAAAATATTTGAGAAAAGGGTGAGTTTTTGAAGAAGATTTGAGATTATTTTGAAATAGATTTGAAAAATGGTTTTGATTTTTGAAGATTTGAAAGTGAGTGATGAATGATTGAAGTGTGATTTTGTAGAAAAGTATGGGTGAGAAAAGGAAAGTTTGAAAGAATCTGATTTGAAAACAAAATTGTGGTCCCCCCCACCTTTCTGGCGTTAAACGCCCAGAATGGTACCCATTCTGGCGTTTAACGCCCACTTGGCACCCTTTTTGGGCGTTTAACGCCCAGCCAGGTACCCTGGCTGGCGTTAAACGCCAGAAAACCTTCCTCACTGGGCGTTTTTCTGAACGCCCAGTGATGCTGCACACCTGGCGTTAAACGCCCAGAATGGTGCCCATTCTGGCGTTTAACGCCCAGAATGGTACCATTACTGGCGTTAAACGCCCAGAATGGTGCCCATTCTGGCGTTTAACGCCCAAAATGCCCCTTACTGGCGTTTTTTCGCCAGTAAGCTCATTTTCTCTGCTTTTTGAGCTGAATCCTTCTGTAACTCTGTGAATTCCTTCATTTTTGATACTTGCCTCTGTAAGAACTAATCATACAACTTCCTAATGACTGGGTTGCCTCCCAGTAAGCGCTTCTTTACTGTCTTTAGCTGGACTTCTGCTGAGAATCACTCAAGCCTCAGTTTTGAGCATTCCTGCTCAAAATTTCCTTCAAGATAATGCTTGATTCTCTGTCCATTAACAATGAACTTCCTGTCAGAATCAATATCCTGAAGCTCAACATATCCATATGGTGACACTCCTGTAATCACATATGGACCCCTCCAACGGGATTTGAGTTTTCCTGGAAACAGTCTGAGCCTAGAGTTGAAGAGCAGAACTTTTTGTCCTGGCTCAAAGACTCTGGTTGACAATCTCTTGTCATGCCACTTCTTTGCCTTTTCCTTATAGATTTTAGCATATTCAAAGGCATTGAGTCTGAACTCCTCTAGCTCATTTAGCTGGAGCAATCTTTTTTCACCAGCTAACTGTGCATCCATGTTCAGGAATCTGGTTGCCCAGTAGGCTTTATGTTCCAGTTCCACTGGCAAATGACAGGCCTTCCCATACACCAGCTGGTATGGGGAGGTCCCTATAGGAGTCTTGAATGCTGTTCTGTATGCCCACAGAGCATCATCCAAGCTCTTTGCCCAATCCTTTCTTCGGGACATTACAGTCCGTTCCAGGATTCTTTTAGCTCTCTGTTAGAGACTTCAGCTTGCCCATTTGTCTGTGGATGATACGGAGTTGCCACTTTATGGCTGATTCCATATCTAACCATAGCAGAGTATAGCTGTTTATTGCAGAAATGAGTGCCCCCATCACTGATTAGCACTCTGGGGACGCCAAACCTGCTGAAAATGTTCTTCTGGAGGAATTTCAGTACGGTCTTAGTATCATTAGTGGGTGTAGCAATTGCTTCTACCCACTTAGATACATAGTCCACTGCCACCAGAATGTAGGTGTTTGAGTATGATGGTGGGAATGGCCCCATGAAGTCAATTCCCCATACATCAAACAGCTCTATCTCTAATATCCCTTGTTGAGGCATGGCATATCCATGAGGCAGGTTACCAGCTCTTTGGCAACTGTCACAGTTACGCACAAACTCTCGGGAATCTTTATAGAGAGTAGGCCAGTAGAAGCCGCACTGGAGAACTTTAGTGGCTGTTCGCTCACTTCCAAAATGTCCTCCATACTGTGATCCATGGCAGTGCCATAGGATCCTTCGTGCTTCTTCTCTGGGTACACACCTGCGGATCACTCCGTCAGCACATCTCTTAAAGAGATATGGTTCATCCTAAAGGTAGTACTTGGCATCTGAAATTAGTTTCTTTCTCTGCACATAACTGTACTCTTTGGGTATGAACCTCACAGCTTTATAGTTTGCAATATCTGCAAACCATGGAGCTTTCTGAATGGCAAAGAGTTGCTCATCTGGGAAAGTCTCAGAGATTTCAGTAGAAGGGAGGGACGCCCCAGCTACTGGTTCTATTCTGGACAGATGATCAGCTACTTGGTTCTCTGTCCCTTTTCTGTCTCTTATTTCTATATCAAACTCTTGCAGAAGCAACACCCATCTGATAAGCCTGGGTTTTGAATCCTGCTTTGTGAGTAAGTATTTAAGAGCAGCATGGTCAGTGTACACAATCACCTTTGATCCCACTAAGTAGGATCTAAACTTGTCAATGGCATAGACCACTGCAAGTAACTCTTTTTCTGTGGTTGTGTAATTCTTCTGTGCATCATTTAGAACACGGCTAGCATAATAAATGACATGCAGAAGTTTGTTATGCCTTTGTCCCAACACTGCACCAATGGCATGATCACTGGCATCACACATTAATTCAAATGGTAATGCCCAATCTGGTGCAGAGATGACTGGTGCTGTGACCAATTTAGCTTTCAGGGTCTCAAATGCCTGCAAACACTGTGTGTCAAACACAAATGGTGTGTCAGCAGCTAACAGGTTACTCAGAGGTTTAGCAATTTTCGAAAAGTCCTTAATAAACCTTCTGTAGAATCCTGCATGCCCCAGAAAGCTTCTGATTGCCTTAACATTGGCAGGTGGTGGTAATTTTTCAATTACTTCCACCTTTGCCTTATCCACCTCTATCCCCCTGCTTGAAATTTTGTGCCCAAGGACAATTCCTTCAGTCACCATAAAGTGACATTTCTCCCAGTTTAAAACCAGGTTAGTCTCTTGGCATCTTTTCAGGACAAGTGATAGGTGGTTAAGACAGGAGCTAAATGAGTCTCCATATACTGAAAAGTCATCCATGAAGACTTCCAGAAATTTCTCTACCATATCTGAGAAGATAGAGAGCATGCACCTCTGAAAGGTTACAGGTGCATTGCACAGACCAAAAGGCATTCTCCTATAGGCAAACACGCCAGAAGGGCATGTGAATGCTGTTTTCTCTTGGTCTTGAGGATCTACTGCAATTTGGTTGTAGCCTGAGTAGCCATCCAAAAAGCAGTAATAGTCATGGCCAGCTAGTCTTTCTAGCATTTGGTCTATGAATGGTAAAGGAAAATGATCCTTTCTGGTGGCTGTATTGAGTCTTCTGTAGTCAATACACATGCGCCACCCTGTGACTGTTCTTGTAGGAACCAGTTCATTTTTTTCATTATGAACCACTGTCATGCCTCCCTTTTTGGGAACAACTTGGACAGGGCTCACCCAGGGGCTATCAGAAATAGGATAAATAATTCCAGCCTCCAGTAATTTAGTGACCTCTTTCTGCACCACCTCCTTCATGGCAGGATTTAGCCTCCTCTGTGGTTGAACCACTGGTTTGGCATTATCCTCCAATAGGATCTTGTGCATGCATCTGGCTGGGCTAATGCCCTTGAGATCACTTATGGACCACCCAAGAGCTGTCTTGTGTGTCCTTAGCACTTTAATCAGTGCTTCCTCTTCCTGTGAATTTAAGGCAGAGCTTATAATCACTGGAAAAGTGTCACCCTCTCCCAGAAATGCATATTTCAGGGATGGTGGTAATGGTTTGAGTTCAGGCTTAGGAGGCTTATCCTCCTCCTGAGGAATTTTCGAAAATTCCTTTGCCTCCTCTGGCTCTTCCTGATCAGTTGGAGCATCTTTGAAGATGTCCTCAAGCTCTGATTCTAGGCTTTCAGCCATATTGATCTCTTCTACCAGAGAGTCAATAATGTCAGCGTCCATGCAGTCCTCTGGTGTGTCTGGATGCTGCATTGCTTTTACAGCATTCAACTTGAACTCATCCTCATTGACTCTCAAGGTTACTTCCCCTTTTTGTACATCAATGAGAGTTCGTCCAGTTGCTAGGAAAGGTCTTCCTAGAATGAGAGTTGCACTTTTGTGCTCCTCCATTTCCAGCACCACAAAGTCAGTTGGAAAGGCAAATGGCCCAACCTTGACAATCATGTCCTCTATTATGCCTGATGGGTGTTTAATGGAGCCATCAGCAAGTTGGAGGCATATCCTGGTTGGTTTGACCTCTCCAATCAACCCAAGCTTTCTGATAGTGGATGCAGGTATTAAATTAATACTTGCTCCAAGATCACATAAGGCTACCTTGGTGTAAGTGCCTTCCAATGTGCATGGTATCAGAAAGCTTCCAGGATCTTGAAGCTTTTCTGGTAAGCTTTTTAGAATGACTGCACTGCATTCTTCAGTGAGAAACACTTTTTCAGTTTCTCTCCAATCCTTCTTATGACTTAAGATCTCTTTCATGAACTTAGCATAAGAAGGTATTTGCTCAAGTGCCTCTGCAAAAGGAATCTTTATTTCAAGAGTCCTTAAATAGTCTGCAAAGCGGGCAAATTGTTTATCCTGTTCCGCTTTGCGGAGTTTCTGAGGATAAGGCATCTTGGCTTGATATTCTTCAACCTTAGATGCTGCAGGTTTATTCCTTACAGAAGTGGTTGAAGAAGCCTTGTTAGAGGGATTACTGTCAGCACTCTCAGGTGTCTGATTCTCCTTGGGCGTTTGAACGCCAGGAGTGGATGAAGTTTGGGCGTTAAACGCCAACTTCTCCCCCTTTTCTGGCGTTTGAACGCCAGAACTGGGCAGGGAATGGGCGTTTAACGCCAGCTTTCCTCCCTGTTCTGGCGTTTGAACGCCAGTATTGGGCAAGGAATGGGCGTTTAACGCCAACTTTCCTTCCCTTTCTGGCGTTTGAACGCCAATAATATTCCTCTCTGGGCTCTTACTGTCCTCAGAGGGATTTTGAACAGTGGCTTGGTCATCCTCTGTCAACTGTTCCTTAATTGACTTCTTGCTCTTTTGAGCAGTGGCATTCAGTGTTTTCCCACTCCTCAGTTGAACTGCTTGACATTCTTCTGTTATTTGTTTAGATATTTGCTGTTTTGCTTGATTCAACTGCAGTTCTATGCTCTTGTTAGCAACCTTAGTATCATGGAGCATTTCTTTAAATTCTGCTAACTGTTCTGTCATCAGGAGCAATTGTTGATTAAGCTCATTCATCTGTTCTTGAGGATCAGGATCAGTGACTACTGCCATGACCTCTTCTTGTGGAACGAATTCCTTGCTAGAATATAAGTATTGGTTTCTAGCAACAGTGTCTATAAGCTCTTGAGCTTCTTCAATTGTCTTCCTCATGTGTATAGATCCACCAGCTGAGTGGTCTAAAGACATCTGAGCTTTTTCTGTGAGCCCATAGTAGAAGATGTCTAACTGTACCCACTCTGAAAACATTTCAGAGGGGCATTTTCTAAGCATACCTCTATACCTCTCCCAGGCATTATAAAGGGATTCATTATCCTCTTGTTTAAAGCCTTGGATGTCCAGCCTTAGCTGTGTCATCCTTTTTGGAGGGTAGAAATGATTCAGGAATTTGTCTGATAACTGTTTCCATGTCTTTATGCTTGCTGTAGGTTGGTTATTTAACCACCTTTTAGCTTGATCTTTTACAGCAAATGGAAACAGTAATAGTCTATAGACATCCTGATCTACCTCTTTATCATGTACTGTGTCAGCAATTTGTAAGAACTGTGCCAGAAACTCAGTAGGTTCTTCCTGTGGAAGACCGAAATACTGGCAATTTTGCTGCACTATGATAATGAGTTGAGGATTTAGCTCAAAGCTGCTTGCTTTGATGGGAGGTATACAAATGCTACTCCCATATGCAGCTGTAATGGGGTTAGCATAAGACCCCAGAGTCCTCTTGGACTGATTAATTCCACTTAAGTCCATAATGGACAAAAGGGAAATGAGAATGATTGCAAAGAGATAAATTTTGTTTTTTTTTTTTTTTTATTTTTTTTTTGAAATAACCGAAAAAATCAAAATATAATAAAATAAGAGGAAAATAAAATAAAATTCGAAAATTTAAAAATAAAATAAGATCAAAGCAAATTGAGAACTGAATCAATTAGTAAAAAAAAAGATTTTGAAAACAGCAATTAAGAAGATATGATTGAAAAATTTTTATGAAAGAGATTTGATTTTTAAAAAGAGGAAAGAGAAAAACACAAAAGACACCAAACTTAAAATTTTTAGAAAATCAAACACTAAATTTTTCGAAAATTTTAAGAGAAAAACACAAAGAGGACACCAACTTAGAATTTTTATGAATCAAAAAGGGACTAAGAACATGCAAAAATCGAAAATTTAAAAGAAAAACAAAAGCATGCAATTGACACCAAACTTAGAATATGAAACTAGACTCAACTAAAAGACTCTAAACCAACAAAAATAAAACAGTCCTAATCTAAGCAACAAAATAAACCGTCAGTTGTCCAAACTCGAACAATCCCCGGCAACGGCGCCAAAAACTTGGTGCACGAAATTGCAATAACACTTTTGCAACCCCGCACAACTAACCAGCAAGTGCACTGGGTCGTCCAAGTAATACCTTGCGTGAGCAAGGGTCGATCCCACGGAGATTGTCGGCTTGAAGCAAGCTATGGTTATCTTGTAAATCTTAGTCAGGATATCAGAAATTATCAGGATTGATTGTAAGAAGCAAAAGAACATGTAATGGTTACTTGTACTGCAGTAATGGAGAATGGGTTGAGGTTTGGAGATGCTCCATCTTCCGAATCTCTGCTTTCCTACTGTCTTCTTCATCAAACACGCATGTCTCCTTCCATGGCAAGCTCGTGTAGGGTCTCACTGTTGTCAGCAGCTACCTCCCATCCGCGCAGTGAAAGCTAATGCACACACTCTGTCACAGTGCTGCCAATCACCGGTTTGGTTCCCTCCCCTACCGGAATAGAATCACTCTTTTGCGTCTGTCACTAACGCCCAGTAGGTTACAGGTTTGAAGCACGTCACAGTCATTCAATCATTGAATCCTACTCAGAATACCACAGACAAGGTTTAGACCTTCCGGATTCTCTTTTTTGCTGCCATCAGGTCCTGCCTATACCACGAAGATTCCAATTAAAGAACCCAAGAGATAACTACTCAATCTAAGATAGAACAGAGGTGGTTGTCAGGCACGTGTTCATGGTTGAGAATGATGATGATTGTCACGGATCATCACATTCATCCGGATTAAGAACAAGTGTTATCTTAGAATGGAAGCAAGCATGATTGAATAAGAAACAGTAGTAATTGCATTAATCCATCAAGACACAGCAGAGCTCCTCACCCCCAGCCATGGGGTTTAGAGGCTCATACTGTGGAAAGAACGTGTACAAAATGTTATGGGGTCATAAGGTTCTGATTACAATGTAAAAAGGTCCTATAAGTAGTAAACTAGTATCCTAAGGTTTACAGAAAGTAAATGACAGAAAAATCCACTTCCTGGCCCACTTGGTGTGTGCTTGGGCTGAGCAATGAAGGAAATTCGTGTAGAGACCTTTTCTGGAGTTAAACGCCAGTTCTCATGCCAGTTTGGGCGTTTAACTCCAACTTTTATTCCAGTTCCGGCGTTTAACGCTGGAATTTCTGAGGCCGGATTGCTACGCGGGTTTGGGCCATCAAATCTTGGACAAAGTATGGACTATTATATATTGCTGGAAAGCCCAGGATGTCTACTTTCCAATGCCGTTGAGAGCGCGCCAATTGGGCTTCTGTAGCTCCAGAAAATCTACTTTGAGTGCAGGGAGGTCAGAATCCAACAGCATCTGCAGTCCTTTTCAGTCTCTGGATCAGATTTTTGCTCAGGACCCTCAATTTCAGTCAGAAAATACCTGAAATCACAGAAAAACACACAAACCCATAGTAAAGTCCAGAAAAGTGAATTTTAATTAAAAACTAATAAAAATATACTAAAAACTAACTAAAAGATACTAAAAACATACTAAAAACAATGCCAAAAAGCATACAAATTATCCGCTCATCAGGCTTCAGTAGAGTTCTTGTTTGCAATTGTGTAAATCTCACAAGCAATCAGATGATGAATCTCCACTTCTTTTCCCAGCATAATACAATGAATCATCACTGCTCTCTTGATAGTAACCTCAGAACGGTTACTAGTGGGCAAGATAGAACGCCCTATGAAATCCAACCAGCCTCTTGCAACTGGTTTGAGATCTCCCCTCTTGAGTTGGTTTGGGACACCTTTTGAATTGGTCATCCACTTGGTTCCAGGGAGGCATATGTCCTCTAGAACTTGATCCAACCCCTTATCTACTCTCACCATTCTCCTATTAAAGGATTCAGGATCATCTTGTAGTTGAGACAATTTGAAGACCTCTCTTATTTTGTCCAGATGGAAGTAAATAATTCTCCCTCTGACCATGGTTCTATAGGTATGAAAAGCGGTTCCAGTCATTCTCTGCTTATCTGTTAGCCACAGATTTGAGTAGAATTCCTGAACCATGTTTCTTCCAACCTTTATCTCAGGACTGGTTAGAACTTCCCATCCTCTGTTTCGAATTTGCTCTTGGATCTCCGGATATTCATCTTCTTTTAGATCAAATTTAACTTCCGGGATCACTGACCTTAGACCCATTATTTTGTGGTAATGGTCTGCATGTTCTTTGGTTAAGAACCTCTCTTGACTCCAAAGGTCCTTTGGAGCATTCTCTTTCTTGCCTATTGAATTGGTTTGTTTTCCTTTGGGAGCCATGATCTTGATGAGCCTTAGCTTAGTGATCACGGAAAAACACACCAAACTTAGAGGTTTGCTTGTCCTCAAGCAAAAAAAAAAAAAAAAAAAAAGAAAGAGGAGAGAGAGGGGGAGAGCAAATTCGAATGGTAGGGAAAGGGGAATGGCCAAACGTGTATTTATAAGGGAAGGGGAGAGAATTCGAACATTTTGAAGGAGATTTGAGAAGATATGGAAAGAATTTGAGAGATATTTGAGTTTTTGAAGAAGATTTGGAAAGGATTTGAAAGAGATTTGAAGAATGATTTTAATATTTGAAAATTTGAAGGTGAATGATGAAAGTTTGAAGTGTGTTTATGTAGAAAATTATGGATCAAAACAGGAAAGTTTGAAAAAATTTGAAGTGGAAAGAAAAATCTCTGTCCCCCACCTATTTGGCATTAAACGCCCAGAATGGTATCCATTCTGGCGTTTAACGCCCAAATGTCGGCCAATTTGGGCATTTAACGCCCAGCCAGGTACCCTGGCTGGCGTTAAACACCAGAAACCCTTCATCACTGGGCGTTTTGCTAAACGCACAGGATGCTGCACACCTGGCGTTTAACGCCCAAAATGGCACCTTTACTAGCGTTAAACGCCCAGAATGGTGCCCATTCTGGCGCTTAACGCCCAAAGTACCCCTTACTGGCATTTTTTCGCCAGCAAGCTCCTTTTCTCTGCTTTTTGCGCTGAATCCTTCTGTAACTCTATGAATTCCTTCAATTTTGATGGTCACCCTTTGAGAATATGTATCAAACTTTTATTAAACAAAACAGATAACCTGCTAATGACTGGGTTGCCTCCCAGCAAGCGCTTCTTTACTGTCTTTAGCTGGACCTTTACTAAGATTCATTCAAGCCTCAGTTTTGAGCATTCTTGCTCAAAATTGCTTTCAAGATAATGTTTGATCCTCTGTCTATTAACAATGAACTTTTGTCATAATCAATATCCTGAAGCTCCACATATCCATATGGTGACACTCCTGTAATCACATACGGATCCCTCCACCGGGATTTAAGTTTTCCTGGGAATAGTCTGAGCCTATAGTTGAAGAGCAGAACTTTTTGTCCTGGCTCAAAGACTCTGGATGACAACTTCTTGTCATGCCACTTCTTTGCCTTTTCCTTATAAATTTTTACATTTTCAAAGGCACTGAGTCTAAATTCATCTAGCTCATTTAGCTGGAGTAATCTTTTTTCGCCAGCTAACTTAGCATCTAGGTTTAGGAATCTGGTTGCCTAGTAAGCTTTATGTTCCAGTTCCACGGGCAGATGACAGGCCTTGCCATACACAAGTTGGTATGGAGAGGTTCCTATAGGAGTCTTGAATGCTGTTCTGTATTCCCACAGAGCATCATCCAAGCTCTTTGCCCAATCCTTTCTACGGGCAATTACAGTCCGTTCCAGGATTCTTTTTAGCTCTCTGTTAGAGACTTCAGCTTGCCCATTTGTCTGTGGATGATACGGAGTTGCTACTTTGTGGCTAATTCCATATCGGACCATAGCAGAGTACAGCTGTTTGTTGTAGAAATGAGTGCCTCCATCACTGATTAGGACTCTGGGAACACCAAATCTGCTGAAGATGTATTTCTGGAGGAATTTCAGCACGGTCTTAGTATCATTAGTGGGTGTAGCAATTGCTTCTACCCATTAGATACATAGTCCATTGCCACCAGAATGTAAGTGTTTGAGTATGATGGTGGGAATGGACCCATGAAGTCAATACCCCATACATCAAATAATTCAATCTCTAAGATCCCTTGTTGAGGCATGGCGTATCCATGAGGCAAGTTACCAGCTCTTTGGCAACTGTCACAGTTACGCACAAACTCTCGAGCATCTCTATAGAGAGTAGGCCAGTAGACCACATTGGAAGACCTTAGTGGCTGTTCGCTCACTTCCGAAATGTCCCCCATACTGTGATCCATGGCAATGCCACAGGATCCTTTGTGCTTCCTCTCTGGGTACACATCTGCGGATCATTCCGTCTGCACATCTCTTAAAGAGATATGGCTCATCCCATAGGTAGTACTTGGCATCTGAAATTAAGTTCTTTCTTTGCACCCTGCTGTAATCCTGGGGTATGAACCTCACAGCTTTATAATTTGCAATATCTGCAAACCATGGAGCTTCCTGAATGGCAAAGAGTTGCTCATTTGGGAAAGTCTCAGAGATCTTAGAAGAAGGGAGGGACGCCCCAGCTACTGGTTCTATTCGGGACAGATGATCAGCTACTTGGTTTTCTGTCCCTTTTCTGTTTCTTATTTCTATATCAAACTCTTGCAGAAGCAACACCCACCTTATGAGCCTGGGTTTTGAATCCTGCTTTGTGAGTAAGTATTTAAGAGCAGCATGGTCAGTGTACACAATCACTTTTGACCCTACTAAATAGGATCTAAACTTGTCAATGGCATAGACCACTGCAAGTAACTCTTTTTCTGTGGTTGTGTAATTCTTCTGTGCGTCATTTAAAACACGGCTAGCATAATAAATGACGTGCAGAAGCTTATTATGCCTCTGTCCCAACACTGCACCAATGGCATGGTCACTGGCATCACACATTAGTTCGAATGACAATGTCCAGTTTGGTGCAGAGATGACTGGTGCTGTGACCAGCTTGGCTTTCAGGGTCTCAAACACCTGCAGACACTGAGTGTCAAACACAAATAGTGTGTCAGCAGCTATCAGGTTGCTCAGAGGTTTTGCAATTTTTGAAAAATCCTTTATAAACCTTCTGTAGAATCCTGCATTCCCTAGAAAGCTTCTGATTGCCTTAACATTGGCAGGTGGTGGTAATTTTTCAATTACCTCTACCTTTGCTTTATCCACCTCTATTCCCTTGCTTGAAATTTTGTGCCCAAGGACAATTCCTTCAGTCACCATAAAGTGACATGTCTCCCAGTTTAATACCAGGTTAGTCTCTTGGCACCTTTTCAGGACAAGTGCTAGATGGTTAAGACAGGAGCTGAATGAGTCTCCATATACTGAGAAGTAATCCATGAAGACTTCCAAGAACTTCTCTACCGTATCAGAGAAGATGGATAGCATGCATCTCTGAAAAGTTGCAGGTGCATTACACAGACCAAAAGGCATTCTTCTATAGGCAAACACGCCAGAAGGGCAAGTGAATGCTGTTTTCTCTTGGTCCTGAGGATCTACTGCAATTTGGTTGTAACCTGAATAGCCATCCAAAAAGCAGTAATAATCATGACCAGCTAGTCTTTCTAGCATTTGGTCTATGAATGGTAAAGGAAAATGATCCTTTCTGGTGGCTGTATTGAGCCTTCTGTAGTCAATACACATACGCCACCCTGTAACTGTTCTTGGAGGAACCAGTTCATTCTTTTCATTATGAACCACTGTCATGCCTCCCTTCTTGGGGACAACTTGGACAGGGCTCACCCAGGGGCTATCAGAAATGGGATAAATAATTCCAGCCTCTAGTAATTTAGTGACCTCTTTCTGCACCACCTCCTTCATGGTTGGATTTAGCCGCCTTTGTGGTTGAACCACTGGTTTGGCATTATCCTCCAATAGGATCTTGTGCATGCATCTTGCTGGGCTAATGCCCTTAAGATCACTTATGGACCACCCAAGAGCTGTCTTGTTAGATAATGACTTAATGAGATTGATCCTTGCAATTATTATATTATGGTTAGTGACAAGGATAGAGATCCTTAACCATAAACCCTTGCCAAGACTTTTTTACCATTTGAGTTCCTTTACTTTCTTGTCATTTATGTTTCTTGTCTCTTATGTCAAAAACCCCAAAAGATACAATCCATAGCCAATAATTTAGCACTTCATTGCAATTCCTAGGGAGAACGACCTGGGATTAATACTCTCGGTTATTTTATTGGGGTTGAACTTGTGACAACCAAAATTAAATTTGGTATGGGATTTCTTGTTGGTTTAGACTATACTTGTGACGGGATTTATTGATAAATTCTATACTGACAAAATATCTCACATTAGTTATAGGGGACGAAGTTTGAAAGAGCTTATTTATTTCCTTTTCTATTTTAAACGATGTTTGTGTTGTATTAGTTACTTTTTCTCTCACTTTTATCTTTTCATGTTTTTATAAGAGGGATAGGATTCTGATTATGTAATGCTTGTAAAATTAATAATATGTATATATATGTATTCTTTCTGAGTATTATAATTTGTAATGTATGGATGTAAGTTTTGAAAAAAATATGGTTTAAGTTTTAAACAGGCTCCTATTTTAGTATTAAATATGTTTAGAGTCGTCGTAATATCCAAGCTATCAGAGTGGCGCAGCCGAAAGCGTGACAGTCTGATAGTGAAGGTATTACATTATGGTATCAGAGCGGTCCTTCCTGTAGAGCCTGAGGAATGGACCGATTATGCTTTAATTGCATACTCTGAGCATTTGTCATATAGTAGGTCTTGTTCGGATAACGAGAATTAGAACTTTATGCACATGACGGTCTATTGATTAATGCCATTAGTTTTACATTGCATAATTCCTGGTATTAAGTTTGGCCGGCTTAATATTAGTGAACTATGTATATGAAAGCACTAATGGGTTGTCATAGATGATATACGAGTTATAGAAAATGTGAATTGCGGGTTTTGGAAACGTTAGAAATTAATTCTTGAGGTTACTCGGTTAGGTGTCTTGAACTCTGCGAATATCATGTATCTTGTTCCTACTTGGTATGCTCTAAGGTTCTTGTTTGTGATTCTATTCTTGGAAAGTGATGATTATCTTCTGATCCTGCCCTCTTGTTCATGTGCGCTCCTGTTTGATCCTAACTGCATTTGTCTGCTTAAAATCCTTGGTGTATTTACCTTCTTTGTTTAGACACTTCCTCTTGAGTCATGTATTCTTTGATATACGTTTGAACCTGTTTTGATGCAGTATACCTTTTTAAGTTCTTATTTCGAGTCCTTTGTAAACAAATTGTGATTTAGTTTTCCTCTTATTTTACGATAATTATAGCCATTCTTCAAATCTTAACAAAACCACTTTTGATTTGATATACACTTCTCTATATAAACTTTGAAAGTTCCTTATACAATTTAAAACTAATTGTTTCCAATACCTCGCATGTTCCTTCACTGATTTATGGAAATATATTTACTTTAAATATAACTTGATTTTCTAACAACTTTATTACCGTTTTTTACGAATATCTTTATTTGATTATGTATTTAGGTATTCTTCAAAAGAAAGATTTTTTCCTCTTTTCCATTGATTTTCATTTGACAAACTTCAGTTAATTTAATTTTAATTTGAATTTGGTTTAGTATAACACATTGTCTATGCAATTGCTGTTCTTTTGAAAATATTGGGCTCATATCCTTCCTTTTAGGAACAGACCAATTACTTTTTAAGATTTTTACTTCTTTGAATGATATACTTAGTTCTGTTTTTAATTATTCTTTTACTATTATGAACATCACCATTAGTCTTATGATGGTTTCAGTGGCTAAGAGAAGGGGGGGTTGAATCTTAGCCCCTTTTTCACTTAACAATACTTGCTGGTCTTTGTATCAACTTCTGGAGACTTTTTAATTTTTGTCTCGTACCCAGCCACGAGACTTTTTCTTTTTATCTTGTGACCCGGCACGAGATATTTTTCGATTTTATCTCCTGTGCAGCAGAAACAGAAATGGAGTAGAAGAGAGAGAAAATTACACCCAAATATATCCTGGTTCAGCTGCTAAGTGTAGTGCAGCCTACATCCAGTCTCCATCACAACAATGATGGAATTTTACTATAATCATCTTTGATTACAAACACCAATTCTCCCTAGGACCTTCCTATCTGGGACAAGTCCATAATCTAAACTCAATCCTGAACTTGACTTGGTCATTGCCAAGCTTTCAACTGCTAAGTGCTAACCCAACTTGCAAGGGGATTACCACAGAATCATGAAACATAACACAGATGTACAAGGGACTTCTAAGGACATCTATGGCTTTTTCTTTTAATTTTGCACTCTCTGTATTTTTTCGCTCTATGGCTTTTTCATACAAACCTCAATGTTTGCCTTTTTCCATGAGACTCAAGATAGACAAAATTAAACAGAAAAATACAAAACAGAATACATTGAAGGAGAAGAATTTCTGTTAGCTCGGGTAGCTCTGAGAACTCTATGTCTTGCACTCTCACTCCTTACTTCAAGCCCTGGCTGTTCTCCCTATTTATAGAGGGAGAAGCCTCCACGGTTGAAACCAAAAGAACTAAGCTAATCTTCTTCTTCTTTATGCAAATCGGTTCGGCCAGAGAGAGAGGAGAAGTAACCGAATGCAATAACCAACATGCAATTACCTCTGATTCTTCCTTGGTCACCAATAATCATCAATCCGAGCCTTCCATCTTGCCTTGCACTCCAAGATGAACTCCTAGCCCTTGATGCATGCTTGATGATGACAGCTCCTCCTGCTCCACTTTTCCTTCCTCCTTCACGTAGCCACCCTAGCTACCTTCTGTGATGAGTGAACCCAAAAGCAGAGACGAGCCATACCTCCAAGAAATCTTCTTCTACTGACCGAAATCTTCATCATCCATTTTTGGTATGGAGAAGCTGAGATCTCTTCACCAAATCTTTCCTTTCTTGGTTGAAGATCTTAGCCACAACATACTTTTTGTTTTCTTTTTCTTGCCATCATTGTGATGGTCTTGTGGCGAGCTTCTTCTTCTCTATGGTAGCTTACTATAGCTTCCATGGTTGAACCAATTAATTAAAAATAAGTTGCTTTTACTTCCCTCTTTGCTGAGTAGCGTGTAGCATTAAGGCCATCAATCAAATCAATGACAATTTCTCTCTCATGGTTCCCATGCATGTATTAACTTTACTTTAATAAAATTTGAATTCCACCACATGATATGAATGGGTTCCGTTGGAAGCATGAAGCAATACATTTTGCTTTTTCTTTTTCCTTCAATTCAGATCAAGCTAGTGGGTTTCCCACTAAACTTTGAATTGGGCTAACAATAATGTTAAGAACATCTGGCCCAATATCAAAATATTGTCTCAGCCAATGTTACTTAAATATTTTAACCAAGGCTGAATGTTTACAAACACATTGGGCTTGCAACTTTTCTTTTCTTTGCAGCCCAATTAAACATGCATTGCAAAATTAATTTGTTAGCATATATTAATTGAAATCATATTAACAATTTTGTAATTAATCATATTAATAATGTTTGATCATCATCAAAATAAATTAGAGTTTTCCAAACTCACCATCTTAGTTTTCCTTCTCTTGTGAATCTCATATTCGTCCGAGTCATCCTGAATTTGTTTTAATCTAGTGCACCGTTTGTCCTCTTATTTGTCTTTGTTTAGTCAAAGGTTCTTTCTCGAAACTTTACTATTGATTGAGTTGTCTTTCCTTACGAGTTTTGTATTCTTTTGGATCGATTGAAAGCTTGTTTGATGTCTCATGCCTCGTGGATCTTGCTTGAACTCCCTTGATTTAAGATCCTTTCTTATATGGCTTGATTTCTTTTTCAATACACCTTAATATTCTTAAATGTCCCAAGGTGATGGCGATTTCAAGTGTATTTTTGAAGTTTTGATGTGAATATTTAAAATAAGTTTTGGATTCCATTCTTAAGAAATTTTAAATCAATTTTTCTCGCTTAATTGCATCCATAGCTATTCTTTAAATTTGACAAAGTTGTTTTAAAGTTGGCATGCGCTATTTTAAATAAAGTTTTGAAAAGCTTTCTTATTTAGCGGAAATCTGTTTGTTTGCAACACACCACTTATTTCCTTTACTGACCTATAAGCAAATTTTACCTCGGAATTTCTTTTCTAAATAGAGTTTGAATATGAACTTTGAAAGTTTGTGTAGTTTAAAATTTTACCCCAGACTTTCCTTTTCTAACAAAATTTGACTCCTTCCAACATTGCCGCGATTCCATTGCACAACTTTATTTGATTTAATACCTACATGTCTTTCGAGAATGGTGAGACATTATTTTGGCCTTAACACAATTGATTTTCATTTTTTCAAACCTCACCTATTCTGTCTTTTACTTCGAAATTGTTTGGATGAAATGCAATTAAATTTTCTTTTTACCATATTGTATTTTTGATATATGTTTTTGTCATCCTTTTGCAAAATGCGAGTTACATATCTTTTCTTTTAGAACGTGAAATGATTTTCCCTTAAGATTTTCATTCTTTATGAATAATGTATTCAAAAGTATTTTTAAATCATACTCAAGTTCTGGGAGCTTTATCTTTGGTTTTGGATATTCTTCTTCTGTAAACCTCAATACCTCTTTGACTCAGCTTGAATTCATTTCAAAATACTGCATTGTTTTTCATCTTATTGGTCCTATCAAATTCCTTTGATTCAAGAGTTACCCTTAAAATTGTCAGTTGATTTTCTTTCCAGCACTCTTCATTGATTGTACATCCTTGTCTAATTGTGATTTCAATAATTCTTTCAAATTCTTACGAACGTGGTCTTTGTCACTTTTCTTTCTTTTTTAAGCTCTATTATCCTTCTAAGTTTACTCGAGATTTGTTTTGATATTTGTGCGACCGTTAAACTTAGTAAACGACACACTAGTCCTTTAGGACATGTTTGGTGGACGCAAAAGGTGAAACTTGTATGTGTACGATGTCACAGGGAGTTTTGGAACCTTGTTTTATGTGAAAGAGTTTTGTTGATATTAGGTTTGTGACTAGTAAGATTTGCAAAGTATTTAATGAGGTTGAGAACCCTCGGATGAGTTGATTGACGAAGTACGATTGAGAATGGTGGAAATAAGTTATGTTGAAGTTTGAATAGTTGAATATCTGAGGTTGGTGCGAGATCAGTGTGCGAATACTAAGCACGTCGTTTTAACCCCAGCCTATTTTATAACCTTTTACCGTCTTGCTTTACCATACATGTTTAAACCATGTCATCATTTGCATCAAGCTTGCTTTGTAATTTCTATCTTGCAGTCACACTCCTACCCTTATGTCTTTATGCTACTGACAATTAAAGTATTTGAAACTATATAAATATGAATACTAAGATTCTTTGCTTTTACATAAAGTGTTAAAACCATGTAATATTTTCTGTAATACGCTAATTTTTTAGAACGAAAATTTTTATAAGTGGGGTAGGATGTAAAACCCAGAAATTTCGAAAAAATCTTGTTATGAATCAATTTCAATTTATTTATTCATTAAAGACTTTATTTTTAGAAATTATTTTATTAAAAATAATTAAATTAAGTTTTGATAATTAAATAAAAATTTTACTTAATTCTATAATTATTGAATAATTTTCTATATTAAAATTATAAATCTTAATAGTTTTAAAAGAATAAGAATTTTTATTTGATTTAGTTTAAATAATTGAGATTTTAGAATTTAATATTTGAACTTATAAATAAAGGAAATAACTTATATTATTTTTAATTTTAATTTGGATACTTGATTACAAGTCAATTAGCAAATTAATAATTAAATAATACTTTTACAGTAATTTTAAGAAAATTAAGTTATATTTTAAATTTATACATTATACGCTAATTTTATTAAAATTACCCTAATCTATTAACTCAATCCCGAAATTAGAACCACTAACCCTAACTCCTCACCGCCACTCACACTCACCCACCGCCATCCCTCTTTTCCAAACACACACAACACCAACACACGCACACAGTAAGAAAGATAGAAAGAAAGAAAGGGAGAGTGTGAGCGAAGAGGAGAAAAGGGAAGAGATAAGAGGGAGATCCGAGATGGAGGGAGAATGCCGGTGGAAGGGAGAAGACGCACCGGAGCTAGTGGTCTATGCTGCGGCTGTCGCTACGCCCTGCTCAGTTGCCGTCGATATTACTGAGCGCAAGGAGGAAGAAGCTTTCACCATCAGCGTCACGGGTCGCCATCAATCAGGTCCTTGTCACCGTTACTGCTCGCATCTTGCTGCCGCCGCAGGGTAGTCGTCGCGCCGCCATCAAATCTTTGAACTGAGGAGGAAAGGACACTGTCCCGCTGTGCACCACCGTTCCGGGAACCACCCCGCCTCTGCCGCCAAGAAACACCACTCCCGTCGCTGAATCCTCTGTCTTGGTAAGCATTCTCGTGCTGAAAAGCCCTTTTAGTCTTTATTCTGTTACCTTAGGCTGAAGTGTTGCGGCGTTGTCTGTCATTGGGTTGTGTGTCGGTGCTTGCGTATCATGCTCAGAGTTGCGACTAATTCGTTTTGTCATTTTAGTAAGTAAGTGTATTTCGAAAATTCTCGCGTTAGTATTCTGTTACGTGTACTAATGTCTTTGCGATATTAATGTATTAGAAGTTAGTAACCAAGGTTGCATGTTGAGTTTTAAAGATGTTTTTGCTATTGAGAAAGCAAGTGGAGCTGAGGTTTTTGTTGCCATCGATTCGGGGTCAAGACGAAAGGATTTCTGATAGGTATTTGGGTTATGGTTTCGACTTATCAAGGTAGGAGCCGTTTTCAAAAAGTTATACTTTATAAATTGGAATTATTATATATGGATATCCATGTGAGAAATGTGTTTTTAATGATTATATAAGTCTTATGTGTTGTTTGATTGTCTTGGATGGATATGAATGCTTGTTTGATTGGATTGTCATTCGGTTTTGTGAAACAGATTGTTTTTAAAGTGTTTCTTTAAAGTTATTTCTTCTAAAGTCTTGAAATTGAGTTCAATCTGTTGGAGGTTGGTTTGAGTTGAACTGGTTTTCTTGAAAATGAAAATGGTATGCATTTTTGGGAATCAACTTGATTTTAAACTGATTTAATTTTGAACCCATTAAAACGGGTTGCGGAATGGTCTGGTTGGGACCCAGAAAAGGTGGCAAAGTCCATGTTTTAGGGGAGGTACTGTCAAAATTTCTACGAAATCCGAGGTTTTATTTGAAATGTTAATTGAAAAGTCATAAATTTAAGACTGGTACTATTTTACTTGAACTATTTAAAGTGATGAATTGTGTTTTGAAATGGCTTATTGAAAAGAGAACTATGATTTAGCTATATTTATTAAGAAAGGTATTATATTTTTGGGAGCAAGGCATTTTAGAAAAAATTTATGTTTTAAGCTGTTTTAAATGTGAAAAGGGTTTATATTTCTGAAATCAACTTGAGGATTTCAATTGGAGGAGTTTACGTGCTTGTGAAAGAAGGTGAATTTCGATTGATAAAACCTCATTTTTACAACGTTTTAAAAAGAAGTTTAAAGTATTCTTTAATTTCTAAATTTTGCTCCGAGCCGTTCGGAACGCTTCTGATTTTATCAGGCAATTAAAAGTGGTTTTTGGTCTAAGTAAAAGAAATGGTTTTAAAAATTGTTCGGAGTAATCGATTACCTGATTTGGTTTGGCTTGAATTCTACTTTATTTATTCAAATAAAAAAGCTAAGGTTTTAAATATTTTAAAAGAATTTTAGAAAATGAGTTATGTTATTCTCTCCTAAAGTCTTGAGACTCTGCTGAGGAATTTTTGTTACCAAATCCTGTTTTAAGGTGAATGATTTTGAATATCTCAGAAGAGACTTTTAAATTAGTGTGGTTTTTGAAACTTTTAAGGGAGGATTCCAGCTTTAAGAGTTTTTCTTCCAACTCTTTTCGTCGTTCTATTTCCTCCCTGAGGTTTTGCTCTGCCTCTCGTTGTCGTTCTAGTTCCTGTTTCAGTTGTTCCAAACGACCTTGGTGGCTGTGGACCAGCCCTATTAGCTCGGTTGCATGGGGTGGCCCTTCCTTTCCGGACTCTCGTCCCTCCGAGGAATTTACCTTTGGGTTCTTAAGCCCAGAGTTGCCTTCTCTATGCTGATCGTTGGTCTCTTGGAGAAGGGTCAGGTCCGCGTCATTGTTTTTGGTATCTGGGTTTTCTTGTTCGGAATCAGACGTTGTATGATCATCTTCTGGTGAGTTATCTGCCATTACTGGTTGATCTCTTGGGTTCCTGGCAACAGAGTCAATGTTACGTTGGGTAACTGGAGGTTAATGGGCTGGACTCATTGGGTTGGCCCAATCGTCTGAGGGAGGAAGCCTTTGAGCGGGTTTGCGCCTTTAGAGACTCCTTCCGACTTGTGAGTATGGGAGAATGGGGGTGGTACCTGCAAAGACACTCTGATGCCTAAGTTAGCAAGGGTGTGAGCAGGTCTAGAGAGTATTGGGACTTAGAGATACCTGAGGGGTGTCAGTGTATTTATAGTGGTGAACCAATAACCACTGTTAGAGTAGTTCCACCTTTTAAGGTGGATAATCGTCCCTTTATCTTAGGGGGGTTGCGATATGGCTCCTGGAAGTGGGTTGAGAGATTTTAGGGGCAGTTATTATCTGCCAGCTAATCTTTACTCCCGACTTCCTTAGAACAAGTCGTGGGGAGCACCGACTTTTTGAGAGAAGGTTGGTGTATTAAGGAGTCCAATCTAATGGGTTGGATCTTGTCGTACGGACCTGGGCCTTAGCGTTGGGTCATGGTATGAACAAATGTATATATATTTGCCTCCATCATAATAAATTATAGGGCGAAATGTATAATTAAATTAAATGGAGGTTCAAATTACACAATTCTACCAAATTGAAAAACGTTATTTAAATCTCTCAAAAGCATATTTTTATATAATTTGAATGAGCCTCATTTAAATTAGACAAACCAACACTAATTCGAATTAGGCCAATTCGAATTAGTAGTGATGTTTGTAATTACATGCATGCATAATTTGAATTGGGTTAATTCGAATTAGTGTTGGTTTGTCTAACTCAAATGGGGTGCATTCGAATTACATAAGAATATGTTTTTAGGAGATTCAGGTAACGTTTTTCAATTTAGTAGAATTGTATAATTTGAACTTCTATTTGGTTTAATTCAACATTTTATCCTAAATTATAATATTCTTTTAGTTTCATGTTAAAAAAATTATTTTATTAAAATATTTATCTTATTAAATTTAATTTAGTATCAAAATTATAAATAAATAACTATAAAAAAATTTATTAACTATATTTTTATTTTAAATTACATAGTGTTTTTTATTTTAAATTTTTAAAATTATATAATAATTTTTTATTTTAACTCATAAATAATTTTTCTTGTAATAGTTTTTAGTTAAAAAAGTTTTTAATACCATAAATATTATAACAAATAATTTTTTTTTGAATTGAGTGGGACTGTAGGAGGTAATCAATAGTTAAAAATTATAATTAGTAGTAAAGTGATTGTTTAAGAGTATATAATTTAATTTTGATGCATTGACAATATAAATTTTTATATTTAATCATTTAATTACATTCTTTTTTTTATAACTATTTATGTAATGAATGTAAAAGATTATTATTTTCTTTTATATGACAATATATATATATATATATATATATATATATATATAATTAACTAGATGTATAAAAATCTTTAAATTAATAATGTACTAAAATTAAATTAAAAATATTAAGTTATTTTAAAAATAAAGAGACAAAAGGTATTACAAATTAAATTTTTTTTATTTTATATAAATATATTTTTCATACATAGATAATATATTTGTTTCTACTATTAAATTTTTTTTAGATTCGTTACTGATTAAAATTATTTTAAATATAAAATTATTTTTAAATCAAACACGATTTTTATACTTATAAAAGAATTATTTTTATTTTAGTTTGTCAAATATAATTATTATAACTTTTAAAAAGTTATTTTTTAAAAAAAAATTGATAAATTATTTAAAAAAAATAAAAACTTTACAAAAGTCAAACATTGTCGAGTAAGCTAAGCAATCATCTTTTGCACGCAAGTGGCCAACTATTGTGATCTTTCGGCAATTTGGGATACTAATACTGTATGTCAATACTTATCTTACAATCCATGCTCTGAGCTTTATTAAAGAGTATTAGTAAAGTTTGATTCTCTTGAATACCCAACAATTTGGCTTTTTATTAAAATAAGTGCACGAGTTCTCATTGCCCTTACCGTTCTACCTTTTTCTCCTGGGACATAGCATTGGATTTAATACGGCCGTCAAAACTGTTATTTCCTTTTCAAATCATTAAATAAGCGCGAGGTTGTTGTTTCCCCTTGCTTTTTGGGTGAAAAGAAAAATATATAAATGCACTCGTACATGTAAGAAATCCTGGGGGCTTCTAGTGGAAATGCTTAGCACTTATGGCTAGGATTCACAGTAACAATATTATCATGCATCGAATATATACAGCAATCTTGCTAGGGAATCGGCTAAAATTTTTAGATATTGGGAATTTTGCATGAAACACAACAATATTTAGATTTTGGCTCATGTTTTTGGATGCGGCGTAACATTAATTGTTATGCATTGATATTGGGACCGGTGTGTACTTTTTTAGGTGTAGTGTTAATTTTTTTTTGAAAATGTATGTAATCAAATCAGACCAACCAAATTTGATAGGAGATAAAAATTCAGTTTAAATAACCAACTTAATTAAGTTTCTTTTGATAAAATAATTTAAACAATAAATAACTCTATTAAAAGTAATTTATAAATAAATTATTTTATGTTTAAATTTTTAACTCTAAAAGTGCATATTTTATAGAAATATGATGAAAAGTAGACGTATTATGAGAGAAGTCATTTTTTCTAACTTCTCTATAAATTCCTAAATAGCTTTTTAGAAAGTTGTAATTTGGTTTTGAAAATTACACCAAGACATTAATACTACTATTTTTTATAAGTCAAAAGTTAAAAAAAAATTATTTCTAAAGTTTCCCAAACAGGCCCAAAGTAACAGAAATCAAACAGTTTAATTTCTTTGTAAAAAGAATTTGAATTTTGTAGTACAAAAACGGTTAGATCTGATTTAGTATGTTACGATGTTTTTTAGGTTTAATTATTCTGTTGGTTTTTATAATTTCGTAAATTTTTTAATTAGGTCTTTATACTTTTTTTTTAATTGAGTTCTTATACCAAATTTTTTTTAATTGGGTCAATATACTTTTTTTTTCCTTTTATTTAGGTCTCTGCACCAATTTTTTTTAATTGGATCCTTATACAATTAAGCTAATTACTATTAAGAGGGACCTAATTGAAAAAAAAATTGGTGCAAGAACCCAATTAAACGAAAAAAAGTATAAGGACCTAATTGAAAATTTCGCAAAACTATAGAGATCAATAGAGTAATTAATTTTTTTAAAACTTCAAAATATATATATATACTCCAGCAACATGCCTTTCATCACTCTTCTTTGTTTTCAGCGCTTCTTCTTATCTATTCTTCTCTACTGCTATCAAATGAGTGAAAATAAGTCATAGTGAATAAAAGAATTAAAATGGATGATAGAGTTATTTTAAGAGTATATTATCATGGTCATATTTTATTACAAATATCCGAGAGAGAGTGAGATTTATATGTAAAAATTCGTCTGATATTGTTGTTCTTTTCACACTATCTTTTGAAGATCTAAAAGGTGTGGTTTGTGAAAAGATAGATTCTTAAATATTGAAGAGGGTGTAATGTATTTTATATAGGCATCCTATATCAGTGTTTGGTGGATTCGTTCAATTTCAAACAAAGTATGTCATCGATGAAGTGAGCATACAGGATATATTTTCAATTTATTTCCAAACTTGGTCACATATGTCGTTGAACGAGTTGTATATTGAGTTCGAACAATCTCTAGACGACCGAAATATCGAATGGGAAGATTACAACAATGATAGTGAAGAGGAGCTTGAGAGCAATTATGAGGTTGCTGACCTAAATAAAGACGAGGATCAACTTGATGGCAGTATAGAAGCAAACGTGACGGAGGTGACAAATACACTAGTAAATCAGCATATGTTTGAGGAGCCATCTTTCATGTACGCATTGAATCTGGATGTCATGCTTTGCACTGAAGTTTCCTAAATACCTAAACGTGGGTATATAAGTTGGATATTTGTATGATAGGTTAATATTGTATATTTAGTTAAGTTTATAGATTAATGATATGATCTGTAGAATATAAGAATATAAGATTGCTATTAGTAGATATATAATCTAAATAATATTTATATATACTATTTATGTAGCTATATATTTATGTATAAAATAATTATATTTACTGTTTATTTATTTGTTTGTATTTTTATTTATTTATGTGTAATATTTTTATTTGTTTATTTATTATTTGTAATTATAATTAATTTTGAGAGTAAAATAAATGTCTATAGGATTTATCTCAAAGAACATAGGACCATAGAAGAATCCATACATATGACTTTTTGTGATTCTAATTCAATTTTCAGTACTGTGATAGATGATGACACAGATTGTTAAGAAGTTGTGAAGGAAATCAGTGGTGAAAATCCCAAGCCTGCTCAAAATGAAGAATCTTCCAGTCCAGTTTTGTCTCGTCAGATTGGACGAGATATTTCCATTTTATCTCCTGAGCCAGCACGAGAAACTGAAACAGTGAGACCCACAGAAGCTCATCAAAGTTCAACACCTCTCCAGAAGCCTAGAGAATGGAATTCCATGAGGGGTTATCCTCATGACTTTATCATTGGTGATCCCTCTCAAGGTGTAACAACAAGGTCCTCAACCAAAAGGCAATCCGAACCAAGCAATCTTGCACTCTTGTCACAAATAGAGCCCAACAATATAAAAAAAGCTCTTGAGAATTCATCATGGGTCAAAGCCATGCAAGAAGAGCTTGCTCAATTCGACAAGAATGAGGTTTGGACACTAGTACCTCATCCGGATGGTAAGAAGGTAACGTGTACTAAGTGGGGTTTTAAAAATAAACTTGGTGAGGATGGTCAAGTTGTTCGTAACAAGGCTAGATTAGTGGCCCAAGGTTACGATCAAGAAGAGGGTATAGATTTTGATGAGTCTTTTACTCCGGTAGCTAGAATGGAAGCAATTAGGTTGCTTCTTGCCTATGCTGCCCATAAGGGTTTTAAAATATTTCAAATTGATGTAAAATGTGCTTTCCTTAATGGCTTTATTGATAGAGAAGTGTTTGTGGCACAACCCCCCGGTTTTGAAGATAAAGAACTTCCAAACTATGTTTTCAAACTCTCTAAGGCCCTTTATGGTCTTAGGCAAGCTCCAAGAGCTTGGTATGAAAGGCTTAGTGCCTTCTTGTTGGAAAATCAATTTCAAAGGGGTACCACGGATACTACTTTATTTATTAAAGCATCTAATGATGATATTCTCCTAGTTCAAGTTTATGTGGATGACATTGTGTTTGGATCGACCAATGAGTCCTTGTGTGAAGAGTTTGGAAAACTCATGACTAGTGAGTTTGAAATGAGTTTAATAGGAGAGCTAACTTTCTTTCTTGGCCTCCAAATTAAACAAACTCCTAGTGGTACTTTTATTCACCAAGGAAAATATGCACTAGAACTAATCAAGAAATTTGGCCTAGAAAATTCTAAACCAATGGGAACACCAATGCATCCTAACGCTAAACTTGAAAAGGATGATAATGGAAAAGATGTGGATGAAACAAGGTATAGAGGAATGATTAGTTCACTCATGTATCTAACCTCATCTAGAACGGATATTGTTCAAAGCGTGGGTGCATGCTCAAGGTTCCAATCTCACCCAAAAGAATCCCATCTTTCAGCCGTTAAGCGCATCATTAGATACATTAAGGGAACTAGTGATTATGGCTTATGGTATCCAAAATCTGATGATTTTTGTGCAGTAGGGTTTTGTGATGCAGATTATGCAGGAGATAGGGTGGATAGAAGGAGCACATCCGGCATGTGTTGCTTCCCTGGGAGATCACTCAACATGTGGTCAAGCAAAAAACAAGCAACCGTGGCCCTATCCACAGCTGAAGCTGAATATATTTCTGCATCTCCATGTTGCTCACAATTAATTTGGTTAAAAACATAGTTGGAAGATTACAAATTAAAGATCAATAGTATACCCTTATTTTGTGATAATATGAGTGCTATAAACATTTCAAAAAATCTTGTCCTGCACTCAAGAACCAAGCACATTGAAATTAAATATCATTTCATTAGAGAACATGTGCAAAAGGGTACTATTGATATTCAATTTGTAAAATCTGAAGACCAACTTGCTGACATTTTTACAAAACCCCTCTGTGAAGACAGATTCTGCTCTTTAAGAAAAAGCTTGGGAATGATTGATTTAAGTTCTATTGATAACTTGTGAAAATTCTGATTTTGCTCAGTTCTGTCTCATAGGAATGGAGGAGATAAAAATCAGGTTGTGTAAGAGTGCTATGATCAAGGGGGAGAGTGTGCAGAAATAAATTTTTATGGGCCCCACCAAATTCCTTTGACCCCACCCTGACCGTTTTGTTAGTTTTTCTTTGTGTAAATTACAATATCTTTTTGTTATCTCATCAAATCTTGTTGGAAGTGGTTATTGTCAAATCAAATCTTTCTCTTTCATCTAATCCCTTGATTCTAGGAAACCACTTTTCAGTTTATTTCAAATAAAGGAGAAACTTCCCTGGTTAATAACCGCCCATCAATGATCATTTAACTCCCTCAAATTCTCTCTCCACTCCACATTTAATGTGCCCTTAACCCCCTCTCTCCCTCACTCAATTCGGTTCTCTTCATTTTTTCCCTCTTCACTTCTCCATTCTCATTATCATGAAAAAGAAAACCGCACCAAGGAAGAGTGAACGACTTCTATTCTCCCAAAAACCTACCACACCTCAAACTCACACTCATATACACATTCATTTAACTTCATCATCCTCTCCCTCACCGCTTACCAAGCAACCCGAGTCAATAAGGCGCAAAGTGATTGCCCAAAAATCCTTTGGAAGGAGGAAAAGTGGAAAGAATAAGGAACCAAGCATTGAAGAAGAAGAGGAAGAATCACACACCTCACCGATTCCATCACCACCACCATCTCCACCGAAGAAAGCCACACCTGGAAGGAGTACTCAGAAAACCAAAAGATTCGCACTGCACAACACCAAGAAACCAGCAAACCTGGAGTCCTTGGATTTCAAGAACAAATTCAACAAATCACACTCTCACTATGATCCAGTCAGGTTCAACTCCTATGCTTCTTATGAATTCCACAAGGAGGTTTTGGAAAAACGTCATCTCTGTGCCACCTATCTCGTCAATCTCGACTCACTCACCACTAAAGGGATAAATGTTTCTCCTCTTTTTGAACTTCTCCAATGGACTCCATTGCTCCACATCCAGAAACCGGTTTACCTCGGTTTAGTTCGTGAGTTCTATGCCAACATGCGACTGATTGATGGCACCATCATTCATATGTGAAGAGGGTTTACATCACTCTTGATACTGGAATTATTGGGACGGCTCTGGGCTACAAAGAGGAAGGGTCGAGAGCATATATGGCCGAAAAGTGGGATTCACAAATCGGCGTCAATTATAAGGTTGTTCTTCAACATATTTGTGCGAATCTCTCTGGGTTGGATGGCACTACTCCTACCCACAAAGCCCTCGGTCCCACCAACTCTCTGCTTCACAGGATCATCACCCACATCTTGACTCCTCAAAGCAGCTCCCATAATAGAGTAAAATTTTCTGACTCTCTCATCATATTTGCACTTGTTACATCTACTCCTATATCTTTTGGCTATGTCATGATCAGACACATGTGGGATTCAGTTAAAAGCACCAAAAAGGTGAATCTACCCTATGGAATGTTTTTAACAAGTATTTTTGAATATTTTAAAATTGATCTTCTCAATGAAGTTGTAGAAAATAAAGTGTCTATGATCAAAGGAGGTGGAGCTGCTAAAGGAATCAAGGACAAGAAATCTATGGCTTCGGATAGTGAATATGAAAGTAGGCCTGAGTCCTCTAAAGAAACCAAGTCTATCAAAGAAATTCTCACAGAATTTTTAAATATGTCAGAGCTCATGATCCAATCCCATAAGGCGGCACACAAGCTAGCCTATGAGAATGAAAGAGCTTGGATGAGATGTAAGGACAGGGTCAGTTTGATGCTGGAAAGTCTTAAGGATGATCTGGGAGTTGCTAGTGAGGAAGGGGCTGAGGATTCTGATATTCACTTATATGATGATTAACCTGTTTCTTTTAGTACTTTGATATTGGCATGTTTAGGCTCAATTTGATACTGTATTTGTTTGTTTGGATATTGCTGAACCAAGGACTTTGTGCTACACTCTTGATATTTTAGACATATTTTGGATATTTTGTTTCCCATGACAATTCTTTGCAGGTGCCCCTTGATGCCAAAAGGGGGAGAAATGGTGCTGAAAATTGAAATTAACAGAACATGGGATGAAATTCTTTGAGGATTCATGATCTTCCTTGTTTCTTATTTCAATATGTTGTGATGATATAATTGATGTTAATAATGCATTTGTTGCTGATTGATGTCTGTAATTTCATTGATTTACCTTGGAAAAATATTTACTGTGGCTGTGATGTATTTAGTCTATTTGTGTTTCCTTGGTAAAATATTGCTGTTTTGGATTAAGGAATATTTTTGGCCGTTCCTTTAAGTTGTGATATATGAAATTTGATAGTTGCTATGGTTTGAGATAATCATGTATGATTAGAAATATTTTTCTTACTATGATTAATTTGCTCTGATTTATTAATTGGAAAATATTTTCAAAATAGCTTGAAAAGCAACTTCAGATATCATCAAATTTTTGTTTGCATCAAATTGTTTTGTGTGTGTTTGAGCAGAAAATCAAATTATTAATAACAAATAAGTTTTGATTATCATCCAATTCTACACATAAATCAAGCCATTCAACATCCTGCTTAAAATATATTGAATAACATTGCTGCTTTAGGCTTGATACAAATTGTTACAGGTATAAAGCTTCCCTTGGTAAAAATGGTATATCTTAAGGGGAGCCATGTGACAATTTGAAAGGGGGAGAAATTTAAATATTTCAAAGGAAGAACTCTTTACTCAAATCTTAAATTTCTTTCCATTTCAATTTTAATAATATTTGTCATTGGTGCGCGAAATTGTGATCACTACACAACTTTGCACAACTAACCAGCAAGTGCACTGGGTCGTCCAAGTAATACCTTACGTGAGTAAGGGTCGATCCCACGGAGATTGTTGGTATGAAGCAAGCTATGGTCACCTTGTAAATCTCAGTCAGGCAGACTCAAATGGGTATAGATGATGAATAAAACATAAAGATAAAGATAGAGATACTTATGTATATCACTGGTGAGAGCTTCAGATAAGCGTATGAAGATGCCTTCCCTTCCGTCTCTCTGCTTTCCTACTGTCTTCATCCAATCCTTCTTACTCCTTTCCATGGCAAGCTTATGCAAGGGTTTCACCGTTGTCAGTGGCTACCTCCCATCCTCTCAGTGGAAATGTTCAACGCACCCTATCACGGCACGGCTATCCATCTGTCGGTTCTCGGTCAGGCCGGAATAGAATCCATTGATTCTTTTGCGTCTGTCACTAACGCCCCGCCTGCTAGGAGTTTGAAGCACGTCACAGTCATTCAATCATTGAGTCCTACTCAGAATACCACAGACAAGGTTAGACCTTCCGGATTCTCTTGAATGCCGCCATCAGTTCTTGCCTATACCACGAAGACTCTGATCTCACGGAATGGCTGGTTCGTTTGTCAGGCGAGCACTCGGTTGTCAGGCGATCAACCATGCATCGTGTATCAGGAATCCAAGAGATATTCACTAGAGCCTCATATGCTTGTAGAACAAGAGTGGTTGTCAGTCACTTTGTTCATGAGTGAGAATGATGATGAGTGTCACGGATCATCACATTCATCAAGTTGAAGAACAAGTGATATCTTGGACAAAGAACAAGCGGAATTGAATAGAAGAACAATAGTAATTGCATTAATACTCGAGGTACAGCAGAGCTCCACACCTTAATCTATGGTGTGTAGAAACTCCACCGTTGAAAATACATAAGAACAAGGTCTAGGCATGGCCATGAGGCCAGCCCCCAATGATCTAAGAACTAGATGTCCAAAGATGATCTAGAGATCTAAAGTGATCAAAAGATATAAATACAATAGTAAAAGGTCCTATATATAGAAAACTAGTAGCCTAGGGTGTACAGAGATGAGTAAATGTCATAAAAATCCACTTCCGGGCCCACTTGGTGTGTGCTTGGGCTGAGCAATGAAGCATTTTCGTGTAGAGACTCTTCTTGGAGTTAAACGCCAGCTTTTATGCCAGTTTGGGCGTTTAACTCCCATTTAGGTGCCAGTTCCGGCGTTTAACGCTGGGAAATCTGAAGGTAACTTTGAACGCCGGTTTGGGCCATCAAATCTTGAGCAAAGTATGGACTATCATATATTTCTGGAAAGCCCAGGATGTCTACTTTCCAACGTCGTTGAGAGCGCGCCAATTGGGCTTCTGTAGCTCCAAAAAATCCACTTCGAGTGCAGGGAGGTCAGAATCCAACAGCATCTGCAGTCCTTTTCAGTCTCTGGATCAGATTTTTGCTCAGGTCCCTCAATTTCAGCCAGAAAATACCTGAAATCACAGAAAAACACACAAACTCATAGTAAAGTCCAGAAAAGTGAATTTTAACTAAAAACTAATAAAAATATACTAAAAACTAACTAGATCATACTAAAAACATACTAAAAACAATGCCAAAAAGCGTACAAATTATCCGCTCATCAGTCATCAAGGGGGAGATTGATGAGTTTGGAAAATTCTAAATTAATATTTGTGATAACTAAACATTATTAGTATAATTAATTATAAAATTATTAAATTGATTCTAATTATTACTTGTTAAATTAATAATTTTGTGATGCAGGTTTTTAATTGGGCCGAAAATAAAAAGAACTTTGGTGCAGACCCAAATTAAAGTTAACATTCAGTAATGATACAAAAATCCTTTGATCCACATGGCTGAATTGATGGTTACATTACTTGGGCCAAATTGAACTATTATTGCTACAAGCTCAAATTAAAAATTGTTGCTACATAATCTAATGCTTGGTCTGAAACCAAGCTTGAGAGAAAGGAAATGTATTTCTTCTAGCTTCCAACGAAATCCATTTCTAGTGAAATTCAAATTTCATTAAAGTGAAGTTAATACATGCATTGGAAACATGAGAGAGAGTTGGTCTTTGATTTGATGGACATCATTAAGCTACACGTTGCTCAGCAAAGGGAGTGGAAAATCAATTCACCTTTATTCTCTTTCTTTGCTTCATTAATTATTGTTCATAATTTCTTTTTTCTCTCTCATCTCTTTCTTCTTTATTCGGTCATTACCCTACAAACCATGAAAGCCATGACTAGACACCGAAGAGAGGAAGAAGCACGCCAAAAGACCATCACAATGATGGCAAAAAAAAAGCAAACAAAAAGTATGCTGTGGCTAAGATTCTCATTCACTTATGGTAATATTTTGTGATGAGATATTGGCTTCTCCATACCAAAATTGGTTGAAGAAGATTTTGGCCAATAAGGAGAAGATCTTTGAAGGGATGGCTTGTCTCTGATCTTGCTCAACCACCACAGGAGGTAGCTATAGTGGCTACGTGATGGAAGAGACAGAAAAAGGAGCAGATGAAGCTATCATCATCATCATGAAGCATCAAGGGCTAGGAGTTCATCTTGGAGTGCAAGGCAAGATGAAAGGCTCGGATTGATGAAGATTGGTGACCAAGGAAGGACTAGAGGTAATTGCATGTTGGGTTTTGCATGGGTTATCTCATCTTTCTCTCTGACCGAACCGGTTCTGTTTTGAAGAAGAAGAAGTTTAGCTTGGTTTGTTTGGTTTCAACCTTGAAGGCTTCCCCTTCTCTATATAAGGGTGAACAGTCAGGGTTTGAAGCAAGGAAGAAGAGTGAGAGTGCAGGGCACAGAATTCTCAGAGCTACCTAAGCTAACAGATTTTCTTCTTCTTCAATGTATTCTGTTTTGTATTTTTCTGTTTAATTTTGTCATGACTTGAGTCTCATGGAAAAAGGCAAACAGTGAGGTTTGTATGAAAAATCCATAGAGCGGAAAAAAGCAGAGAGTGAAAAATTAAAAGAAAAAGCCATAGATGTCCTTAGAGTTTCTTTGTACATCTTTGTTGTGTTGCATGATTTTGTGGGAATCTCCTTGTAAGTTGGGTTAGCACTTTACAGTTGAAAGCTTGGCAGTGATCAAGTCAAGTTCATAATTGGGTTTAGAATTCTGGACTTGTCCCAGATAGGAAAGGTAGTTCCTAGGGAGAATTAGTGTATGTAATCAAAAATGATTATAGTGAAATTTCATCATTATTGTGATGGAGACTGGATGTAGGCTGCACTGCACTTAGCAGCTGAACCAGGATATATCTGGGTATTATTTTCCTTCTCTTCTACTCCATTTTCTGTTTCTACTGCACAGGAGATAAAATAAAAAATTATCTCGTGTCAAGTGACGAGACAAAAAGAAAAATCTCGTGGCTAGGGACGAGACAAACATCTCCCGAAGTTGTTTCAAGGACAAGCAAGTGTTCTGAAGTGAAAAAAGGGTTAAGATTCAACCCCCTTCTCTTAGCCACCAAAACCATCAATTGAACAATAAAAACTTGCAAGTGTTGTCATTTCATAACCTATCTACCTAAATATTTTCTGTATGATAATTCTAATAAAGGATAAACTAAAAAATTGTCTCGGATATTAAAATGTTGAAAAAATACCTCTCACTTTGATAACAATAAAAATATTATTTTTATATAAAATACAACAAAAATAAACAGAAATATTTTTTTTTATAAATGACAAATGATTTTTGTATTTGACAAATTACTTATGAATTTGATCCAAATTTTTTTAGAAATACTTTGAAAATTATTTTTAAAAGTACGTATAAAAAATTGGACAAAAATTCAATATCTAGATTTTTTATTTTATAAAAGTATTTTTAACTATTGACAAAAATTTATAAAAAATTATTTAGTGTAAAATCATTAAATTTTAAGGATAAAAATTTAATTTTTTTAATCATGTTTATAAAAAAAAATATTGAAATTCAATTTCTAAAATATTTTTTAAGAATATATATTTAACGTTAAATATTTTTGTTATATTTTAAAATATTTTAAAAATATTTTTTTATTAACAAAAATAGAAGATATATTTATCGGTACTTCTACAAATTAGCACGATTTTAATAGTTTATCCTTTTATCGGATTATGTGTCTCATACAAGCATGGATGTCTTATTATAATTCATAATTGAATAGAGCTCCTACGCTTCAAAATATAACATTTTAAAGATATATGTATAAAAGGGATAATACAAAGCAAATGAATAGACCATCAAGCTTAGGTTTAGTTTGTTAAATTTTTTTCTGAAAACATGTTTGTTTAAAAACCTTATTTTGTGTGTGTATTTTTTATTTTAAAAAATTAAGATTGTTTTTAAAAATACTTAACTAACGTATATATTTTCTTAAAGTTAAAAAAATTAATGTAATTTTATATATTAATTGATAAATATTTATGTTTATTCTTACTATTTAATATATTTATGTTTATTAAAACCAAGGGACAGACCCACATTGAAACTTACACTAAAGTTTTGCAAAGCAAATACTAATTATATATGAATGTTGTTACGTTGGGTAACCGGAGGTTAATGGACTGGACTCGTTGGGTTGGTCCAATCGTCTGAAGGAGGAAGCCTTTGAGCGGGTTTGCGCCTTTGGAGACTCCTTCCGACTTGTGAGTATAGGAGAATGGAGGGTGGTACCTGCAAAGACACTCCGATGCCTAAGTTAGCAAGGGTGTGAGCAGGTCTAGAGAATATTGGGACTTAGAGATACCTGAGGGGTGTCAGTGTATTTATAGTGGTGAACCAATAACCACCGTTGGAGTAGTTCCACCTTTTAAGGTGGATAACCGTCCCTTTATCTTAGGGAGGTTGTGATATGGCTCCTGGAAGTGGGTTGAGAGATTTTAGGGGCAATTATTATCTGCCAGCTAATCTTTGCTCCCGACATCCTTAGAACAAGTCGTGGGGAGCACTGACTTCTTGAGAGAAGGTTGGTGTATTGAGGAGTCCAATCTAACGGGTTGGATCTTGTCGTACGGACCTGGGCCTTAGCGTTGGGCCAGGGTATGAACAGTGCCCCTACTCGAGCCCAATTCCTTTTAAGGGTTGGGGTCGAGTATTATAACTCGGGACCGTAGCCGACCTGATAAGGATCCGACGTGATTTTTCGGAACCGACATGTTTTTTGTTTAAAAGTTTTCAACAGTCACATCAAATCAAACGTCGCGTCACTTAGGGTTTTGAGCATTTATACGCGGGGGCTGTTACCTGGACCTTCATCACTTATGTATTTTCAACGGTGGAGTCTCTACACACCATAGATTAAGGGTGTGGAGCTCTGCTGTACCTCAAGTTTCAATGCAAGTACTACTATTTTCTATTCAATTCGACTTATTCTTATTCTAAGATATTCGTTGCACTTCAACATGATGAATGTGATGATCCATGACACTCATCATCATTCTCACCTATGAACGCGTGACTGACAACCACTTCCGTTCTACCTTAGACCGGGCGCATATCTCTTGGATTCCTTAATCAGAATGTTCGTGGTATAAGCTAGAATTGATGGCGGCATTAATGGGAATCCGGAAAGTCTAACCTTGTCTGTGGTATTCCGAGTAGGATTCCGGGATTGAATGACTGTGACGAGCTTCAAACTCGCGATTGCTGGGCGTGATGACAAACGCAAAAGAATCAAGGGATTCTATTCCAACATGATCAAGAACCGACAGATGATTAGCCGTGCTGTGACAGAGCATTTGGACCATTTTCACTAAGAGGATGGGATGTAGCCATTGACAACGGTGATGCCCTACATACAGCTTTCCATAGAAAGGAGTGACAAAGATTGCATAAAAGCAGTAGGAAAGCAGAGATTCGGAAGGAACACAACACCTCCATACACTTATCTGAAATTCCCATCATTGAATTACATGAGTAACTCTATCTTTATTTTCTGTTTAATTTATTATTATTATTCGAAAATCCAATAATCTCTTAATATAGTTGAATCCGCCTGATTGGAATTTACAAGATGACCATAGCTTGCTTCATACCAACAATCTCTGTGGGATCGACCCTTACTCACGTAAGGTATTACTTGGACGACCCAGTACACTTGCTGGTTAGTTGTGCAGAGTTGTGACAAAGTGTGATTTATGTTTGAGAGCACCAAGTCTTTGGAGCCATTGTTGATGATCACAATTTCGTCCACCAAGTTTTTGGCGCCATTGCCGGGGATTGTTCGAGTATGGACAACTGACAGTTCATCTTGTTGCTCAGATTAGGTAATTTTCTTTTTATTTTCTTTTCAAAAAAGTTTTCAAAAACCTTTCAAAAATTTGTCTTTAATTTCGTTTTTCTAAAGAATATTTTCGAAAAAAATAATAAAAACACAAAAAAAATCATAAAATCATAAAAATAAAAAATATTTTGTGATTCTTGTTTGAGTCTTGTGTCAATTTTTAAGTTTGGTGTCAATTGCATGTTTTAATAATCTCTTGCATTTTTCGAAAATTCATGCATTCATAGCGTTCTTCATGATCTTCAAGTTGTTCTTGGTAAGTCTTCTTGTTTGATCTTGATGTTTTCTTGTTTTGTGTCTTTTATTATTTTTCATGTGCATTCTTGCATTCATAGAGTCTAAACATTAAAGATTTCTAAGTTTGGTGTCTTGCATGTTTTCTTTGCATCAAAAATTTTTCAAAAATATGTTCTTGATGTTCATCATGATCTTCAAAGTGTTCTTGGTGTTCATCTTGACATTCATAGTGTTCTTGCATGCATCATATGTTTTGATTCATAATTTTCATGTTGTGAGTCATTTTTTTATGTTTTTCTCTCTCATAATTAAAAATTCAAAAAAAAATATCTTTTCCTTAATTTTCTCATAATTTTCGAAAATTTGAGTTGACTTAGTCAAAAAAATTTAAAATTAGTTGTTTCTTACAAGTCAAGTCAAATTTTCAATTTTAAAAATCTTATCTTTTCAAAACTTTTTCAAAAATCAAATCTTTTTCATTTTTCTTATTAATTTTCAAAATTTTCTTTTTAAAAATGTTTTTCAAAAATCTTTTTCTTAATTTTATCTTTATTTTTGAAAATTATGCTAACAATTAATGTGATTGGTTCAAAAATTTGAAGTTGTTAATTTCTTGTTAAGAAAGATTCAATCTTTAAATTCTAGAATCTTATCTTTTAATTTCTTATTAGTTAAGTAATTAATTTTAACTTTAAAAATTAAATCTATCTTATCTTATCTTTTATATCATATCTTTTTCAAAAATTTGATTTTAAAATATCTTATCTTCTTATCTTTTCAAATTTGATTTTAATATCTCTTCCAACTAATTATTTGACCTTTTTTTTGTTTCTTATCTTTTTCAAAACCACCTAACCACTCTCTCCTCTCTAATTTTCGAAAATACCTCCCTCTTTTTCAAAAAAATTCTTTTTAATTAACTAATTGTTTTAAATTTTAATTTTAATTCTATCTCATCTTTAATTTTCGAATTCTCTCTCTCATCTTCTTCTATTTATTTATTCATTTACTAACACTTCTCTTCACCTCTCTTCATCTCCAATCACTGCCTCTATCCTTACCCTTGTGTTTGGATTCTCCTTTCTTTATTCTTTTCTTCTTCTACTAATAATAAGGATCCTCTTTACTGTGACATAGAGGATTCCTCTTCTTTTCTTGTTCTCTTCTCTTTCATATGAGCAGGAATAAGGAAAAAAGAACTCTTGTTGAAGCTGATCCTGAACCTGAAAGGACTCTGAAGAGGAAACTAAGAGAAGCTAAATTACAACAATCCAGAGGCAACCTTTCTGAAATTTTTGAACAAGAGAAGGAGATGGCGGCCGAACCCAACAACAATAATGCAAGGAGGATGCTTGGTGATTTTACTAAACCCACGTCCAATTTTGATGGAAGAAGCATCTCAATTCCTGCCATTGGAGCAAACAATTTTGAGCTGAAACCTCAATTTGTTGCTCTAATGCAACAGAACTGCAAGTTTCATGGACTTCCATCTAAAGATCCTTACCAGTTTTTAACTGAGTTCTTGCAGATTTGTGAGACTGTTAAGACGAATGGAGTAGATCCTGAAGTCTACAGGCTCATGCTTTCCCCTTTTGCTGTAAGAGACAGAGCTAGAACATGGTCGGACTCACAACCTAAAGATAGCCTGGACTCCTGGGATAAGCTGGTCACGGCCTTCTTGGATAAATTCTTTCCTCCTCAAAAGCTAAGCAAGCTTAGAGTGGATGTTCAGACCTTCAAGCAAAAAGATGGTGAATCCCTCTATGAAGCTTGGGAAAGATACAAGCAGATGACCAAAAAGTGTCCTTCTGACATGTTTTCAGAGTGGACCATATTAGATATATTCTATTATGGTCTATCTGAGTTTTGCAAGATGTCATTGGACCACTCTACAGGTGGATCCATTCACCTAAAGAAAACGCCTGCAGAAGCTCAGGAACTTATTGACATGGTTGCAAATAACCAATTCATGTATACTTCTGAGAGAAATTCCGTGAATAATGGGACGCCTCAGAGGATGGGAGTTCTTGAAATTGATGCTCCGAATGCCATATTGGCTCAGAACAAAGTGTTGACTCAGCAAGTCAACATGATTTCTCAAAGTCTGAATGGATGGCAAAATGCATCCAACAGTACTAAAGATGCATCTTCTGAAGAAGAAGCTTATGATCCTGAAAACCCTACAATGGCAGAGGTAAATTACATGGGTGAACCTTATGGAAACACCTATAATTCATCATGGAGAAATCATCCGAATTTCTCATAGAAGGATCAACAAAAGCCTCAACAAGGCTTTAATAATGGTGGAAGAAATAGGCTTAGCAATATCAAGCCTTATCCATCATCTTCTCAGCAACAGATAGAGAATTATGAACAGAATACCTCTAACTTAGCAAACTTAGTCTCTGATCTGTCTAAGGCCACTTTAAGTTTCATGAATAAAACAAGGTCCTCCATCAGAAATATGGAGGCACAAGTGGACCAGCTGAGTAAGAAAATCACTGAAACCCCTCCTAGTACTCTCCCAAGCAATACTGAAGAAAATCCAAAAAGAGAGTGCAAGGCCACTGATATAATCAATATGGCCGAATGCAAGGAGGAGGGAGAGGACGCGAATCCCAATGAGAAAGATCTCATGGGATGTCTCTCAAGCAGGAAGGAGTTCCCTATTGAGGATCCAAAGGAATCTGAGGCTCATATAGAGACCATAGAGATTCCATTAAATCTCCTTCTGCCATTCATGAGCTCTGAAGATTATTCTTCCTCTGAAGAGGATGAAGATGTAACTGGAGAGCAAGTTGCTCAATATCTAGGAGCCATCATGAAGCTGAATGCCAAGTTATTTGGTAATGAGACTTGGGAAGGTGAACCTCCCTTGCTCATTAGTGAACTTGATACATGGGTTCAACAAACTTTACCTCAAAAGAAACAAGATCCTGGGAAATTCTTAATACCCTGTACCATAGGCACCATGACCTTTGAAAAAGCTCTGTGTGACCTAGGGTCAGGCATAAATCTTATGCCACTCTCTGTAATGGAGAAGCTGGGGATCATTGAGGTACATCCTGCCTTATTCTCATTACAATTGGTAGACAAGTCAGTAAGACAAGCTTATGGATTAGTAGAGGACGTGTTGGTAAAGGTTAAAGGCCTTTACATTCCTGCTGATTTCATAATCTTAGACACTAGGAAGGAGGAGGATGAATGCATCATCCTTGGAAGACCTTTCCTAGCCACAGCAGGAGCTGTGATAGATGTTAACAGAGGAGAATTAGTCCTTCAATTGAATGGGGACTACCTTGTTTTCAAGGCTCAAGGATCTTCTTCTTTAACAATGGAGAGGAAGCATGAAAAGCTTCTCTCAGTACAGAGTCAAACAAAGCCCCCACAATCAAACTCTAAGTTTGGTGTTGAGAAGGCTTGGCCAAACTCTAAGTTTGGTGTTGAATCCCCACATCCAAACTCTAAGTTTGATGTTGGGAGTCTACAACATTGACCTGATCACCTGTGTGGCTCCATGAGAGCCCACTGTCAAGCTATTGACATTAAAGAAGCGCTTATTGGGAGGCAACCCAATTTTTATTTATCTAATTTTATTTTTTATTTTATTATTCTTTTATGTTTTATTAGGTTCATGATCATGTGGAGTCACGAAAAAAATATTAAAATTAAAAACATAATCAAAAACAGTAGAAGAAAAATACACCCTGGAGGAAGGACTTACTGGCGTTTAAACGCCGGTAAGGAGCATCTGGCCAGAACAGAGCATGGATCTGGCGCTGAATGCCAGAAACAAGCAACATCCCGGCGTTCAAACGCCAGGAATGAACCCTGAGGAGAGCTGGCGCTGAACACCAGAAACAAGTATAGAACTGGCGTTCAACGTCAGAAACATGCTGCACACGGGCGTTGAACGCCCAGAACATGCATCACTTCGGCGTTTAAACACCAGAATTGCATGGAAAGGCATTTTACATGCCTAATTGGTGCAGGGATGTAAATCCTTGACACCTCAGGATCTGTGGACCCCACAAGATCATCTCAGGATCTGTGGACCCCAGAGGATCCCCACCTACCATATTCTCCCATCTTCTCAACATTCATCCTCTCTTTCCAATAAACACTCTTCCCCAAAACCCTTCATCAATCACCTTAATCTCTCTTCCCAATCACCCCCCTTCACCACTCACACCCATCCACTATTCCCCATAAACCCCACCTACCTTCAAAATTCAAATTTCTTTCCCACCCAAACCCACCCTAAATGGCCGAACCTACTCCCTCAACCGTCACTATATAAACCCCTCCATTCTTCTTCATTTTCACACAATACAAACCTCTATTCTCCTTCTTGGCCGAATACACCTCTCCCCCTCTCCTCCATATTTTCTTCTTCTTCTTCTTCTTCTCTTCTTTCATCTCTTGCTCGAGGGCGAGCAATATTCTAAGTTTGGTGTGGTAAAAGCATAGCTTTTTTGTTTTTCCATAACTATTGATGGCACCTAAGGCCAGAGAATCCTCTAGAAAAGGGAAAGGGAAGACAAAAGCTTCCACCTCCGAGTCGTGGGAGATGGAAAGATTCATCTCCAAATCCCATCAAGACCACTTCTATGATGTTGTAGCCAAGAAGAAGGTGATCCCCAAGGTCCCTTTCAAGCTCAAGAAAAATGAGTATCCGGAGATCCGACATGAGGTCCAAAGAAGAGGTTGGGAAGTTCTAACCAACCCCATCCAACAAGTCGGAATCTTAATGGTTCAAGAGTTCTATGCCAATGAATGGATCACTAGGAACCATGATCAAAGTAAGAACCCGAACCCAAAGAATTATCTTACAATGGTTTGGGGGAAATACTTAGATTTTAGTCCGGAAAATGTGAGGTTGGTGACGAATGGATTTTTGACGGTTTAGAATTCACAAATGAATTCTCGTTGCAAGTATAGTTTCTAAACCAATCACTAATCCTTTCGTACAAAAAGTTGTTTGTCACTAAAACAAACCCCTAAATTTATAAACCGAAGTATTCAAACCTTGGGTCGTTCTCCCTAGGAATTACAATAAAGTGTCTTGTTATTGGTTTGAGTTGTTTTGGGGTTTTGATAAGAGGCATGAAAGATAAATGGCAAGAAAGTAAACTAATGGCTAAAAAGGTCTTGGCAAGGGTTGGTGGTCAAGGATCTCTATCCTAATTACTAACCACAATATGAGAATTGGCAAGGATTAATCCCATTAAATCATCCTCTAACTAGTAGTAAAGGAAAGTCAAATGAGCTATATCAATCCTAGTCCATAAGTCCTAACTCTCCACCAATTCAATTAGTGAGAACTAGAGTCAATGGCTCCCAATCATCAATCACTTGGACATTAGTAACTCAAGAGTTCCTAAGTTACCTTTCCAAGCCAAGAGTATAAAATTCTACTCTAAAATCCAACCAAGCATTTCATCAAACACTTGGAAGGCATAAAAGAAAAACATAGTAAATTGACAACAAGAATTAATTCTAACAACAATCAAATGTAAAGAATTAACAACAACAATTAAAGGAAGAAAGATCTACATGAATTACCTCTTATTGAATTGAAAGAGAAAGGAAGGAACAAAAGTAGATCTACAACAAAATGTAAGAACAACATAAAGGAAATTACAACAAAAGAATAGAGGAAGATGAATGTAACAACTAGAAATTAAGAGGATAGAAGTAGAAGAAGATGAATCTAAAATCTAGATCTAAGAACTAAACCTAATCCTAATCCTAATTCTAGAGAGAAGAGAGAGCTTCTCTCTCTAGAAACTAACTCTAAACTAATCCTAATGAGTGTGTATGAACTAATGAGTTGGAATCCCCTTTTCTCTTCAATCCTTGGCTTTAAATAGCATCTTTGGTGCCAAAGTTGGTTGGGATTGGGCCCCACAACCCTTCAGAATTCGTTGGCCATGTTTTCATTAAAAAATCATAAACCAACACCGACGCGTACGCGCACATCACGCGTACGCGTCCATGGGGTAATTCGCAGGTGCGCTCAAGCGCCAGGTGCGCGCGCGCGTCCATGGGCGATTTCAACTTCTTTGACTTTTCATGATTTCTCCACTTTGCATGCTTTCCTTTCCACTCCTTTGATCCATTCCTAGCCTTTTCAATCTGAAATCACTAGCAAACATATCAAGGCATCTAGTGGAATCAAAGGGAGATTGAAATTATCAAATTAAAGGCCTAAAAAGCATGTTTTCACATCTAAGCACAAATAAGGAGACAATCACAAAACCATGCTATTTCATTGAATAAATGTGGGTAAAAGGTATTAAAATCTCTTAGAATCAATGCAAGACAAACCGTCAAAACGGGGTTTGTCAACCTCCCCACACTTAAACCAAGCATGTCCTCATGCTTAAACCAAGAATGAAGTAAAGGGTATGGCATTTATTCAATGGAACTAACTAAATGCAATCTACTTACATGCAACTATCTAAATGAATGCAATTGCTTGGTCAAAATAAATCAATTCTCAAGAAGCATATATGCACAAGGACTAAGGACTAGCAAGTCTAATCCACAATTGATTTGAGTTATTAAATATTTTTACAAACTTGCATGAAAAGAGATGATCATAGGTGGAAACATGTAATTGAGCATCAAACCCTCACCGGTAATGTTTGCACTCTATTCGCTCAAGTGTTTAGGGTTGATTCACTCAATTCTCTCCTAGTCATGCTTTCTAAGATTTGTTCTTCTTCTAACAATCAACATATATTTCATGCATGCATACAAGTATCATGAGGTCTTTTCTTTAGGTTGTAATGGGGCTAGGGTTAAGGTAGGATGCATATTTGGTTAAGTGAGTTTGAAATTTGAATCTTTGATAAGCTTAAACTTCCCACCTAACCTATGACATCCTATACAATTAAATTCCAACCTAACTACCCATTTTTCACTCTTTCACATACTCATGTATTCCTTTTTAATTTCACAACACCTATGCATTGATTTTATTGGACTATACTTTGATTTGGGGCATTTTGTCCCCTTTTTATTCCTTTTTCTTTTTTTTTTCTTCTTTTTCTTTCTTTTTCTATATATATATTTTTTTTTCCATATTATTTTTCTTTTCTTTTCTTTTTTCTTTTGTTTTATTTTTCTTTCTTCCTATATACAAGAGCATCAATGCATAAGGTTTTACAATTGATCAATACATGAGCATGTACCCAATTTCTAATAATTTCAATAAAAATACAAAACTACCCTTTTATTCACCCAATGTCCCAAGGTTCCCACACTTGAATGATACTCACACACACTAGCCTAAGCTAATCAAAGATCCAAATAAGGACATTTATTGTTTTTCGCTTTAAGGCTTGTAATGTGCTAAAATTAAGAACAAGTGGGTTAATCGTAGGCTCAAATTGGCTAACAAAGGAAGATAAAAGGTAAGGCTATTTGGGTAAGTGAGCTAAATGAAATGATGGCCTCAATCATACAAATGCATGAATACACAAAATAATGGACATAAAGAATCAAACAAATCAAAGATTACATTCATAGAAAGAGAATAATGCACACAAGAAGGAAAAATAAGTGGTTATAAGATGTAACCACACCATTAGGCTCAAATCTCACTTGCTTGTGTTCTTAGCTCAAAATATGATCCACAAGATATATAATTCAAGCAAGTTCTATGAAAAGTTTTCACTCAAATCAATTGGTGCCCTATAGATAGAAATCTTGAAAAATTTCATTATTTTGACTAAGCTTATTGTGTATACATATACAAAAATTAAGAGAATGCAAGTAAAAATCCTAAAATCCTAGAATGACATGCAAAAGTGTTGGGATTAGAAACTTGTCACTCAAAATCGTCAAACGGTCGGACGACCTCCCCACACTTAAAAGTTTGCACCGTCCTCGGTGCACTCAAAGATGAGCAAGGGGGTACGACGACTCTCCGGATTGCTACGTGTTCTTAGTCTTGCTTCCGTTATTGCTTGTGGTGCATTCATCATGAAAAACAAAAATATAACACCATAAGGTAGGGTAATACAAAAGCAAGGAAGCATAATTGTTGGAATGAGGTAAATCACTAGAATTGAGTGAGTGAATTAGTGTGACATTAATGACAAATAAGTGTGTGAATTCTAAATTGCGCAGTTTAGAACATACATTAGCATAAAAGTTATGTCACAGAAGAAGCATGCACTTTACTCATTCTAGTATGCTTGAGATGCTTTAAGTGAACTTGTAAGGTAAAACAAGCATTAAAGAAGCATGAAAGCATTCAAGCCAAACACATATGGATGCATACAATCATAAAATACAATGCATTAAGGTAAATGCACAACATCATCCATCAAGAGGTTGCCTAATCACAGAATAAGGCTCAAATCACATGGTGGCCAAATCATGTAATTCAAGAAGAGTTACAAGCTTGAAGGCAATTTTCATCACTTGGTATTTTTCAAAAGATAAGCATGAAAAACTCAAGACCAAGTAGCAAAATATAACCTCAATCATAGGATCCAACAAAGATTATCTAAAAACATTAATGCTAAATTAGCATTTAGGCAATAAGGAGGCAACAATGCATAGTAAACAAAGTCAATAATCCAACACTTGTAATGAAAAGAGAGAGAATAAAATAAAAACTAAACTAAAGCTAACTAATCAACTAACTAACTAACTAATTAACTAACTAACTAAAATAAATGGTTATCAATGGTGTTTGGAAGTGTTGGATGAGGGGTAGAAGAAGGGAAGAAGAGATGAGAAGGAAAGAAATGGAAAGAGGAGAAGAAAAGAAATGTGGTGAAGGAAGGAAATCCGCGCGTACGCGCGCATGCCGCGCGCGCGTGGATGGTTTATTTCGAGAGTGGCGCGTACGCGTCATGTGCGCGGGCGCGCGGGTGGGGTTGTGCCAAAGGCACAATGTTGGCGTAGCATGGGCGTAACTCTCTGGAAAAT